>NW_027507748.1:163870462-164450462 GCF_037356315.1 Lithobates pipiens | reverse complement strand
TAGGTCCAAGAAATATCTCCTAAACCTACACAGTTTAGGAGATATTTACAAAAAGACAGGCACCACTGGTGCACTGAGCATGCCGCTGCTAACGGTAATATGCCATTAGTGGCGGCTCCCGTGCGCATGCGTGGGAGTGACGTCATCGCTGCTCCGACGCTGTGAGTGGCCAGAGCAGAGATACCTGGAAGAAGATGGACTCTTTGTGCTACATGGGACAGCAGTGACATCACTGGCTCCTGTGTCAGGAAAGTGACACATAACGAGCTACTATGCGATGCATAGTAGCCCATTATGCTTTACCTTTGCAGGGAGACATTTACCTGTCCAGGGATCCAGTGTCGTCCTCACCCAGGCTGGTTCTTCGGGTCTCTGTCACAGATATCTTTAGTGCGGGGATCTGGCTGCGACTCCTGGCGGCTTCACAGCTGTGTAAAATGTCCCAAGAGGTTGTAGGCAGAGGGGGAGGGGTTGGCCAACTTCTATGGCTGCTTTCTATGAGGGCATTCATGCAGGCTTGCTCCTGAGCCTCCCAATTTACTTCTATTGACAGAGACAGCGAGACTCGGCCCCACTGCCTTATCAGGGTCTTTGATTAAAAGCAGCCTCCACAAAGCCCAAGAGACCAGGAAGAGAGGCAAGAAAAGAGTTCCAGACATGCACAGCTATGGATAGAATAAAGGCTCATGTAAGTAAAAGGGGGGGGGGGGGGGTGAGGGGAGATGCTGATGTCTAAAGATTTTTTACCTTAATACTAGGAATGTACAAAGGTAAAAAAATGTTTAGGCTTTAAAAATTATTTTAGGAGTAAATTCACATATGTGTGCAGGTATATCGTGGGTACAGCAGTCCATTCATTTAAATGGTAAGGGAAGGTAGAAAGCGCCAAACTGGCATAGTGTAGCACAATTTATTAAGTAAAATACCATATAAAACAAAAAGAACTCACAAGCGGGTGAGGGGGAGAGAGAGGACAGTCCGCAGTGGATTGTAATGAGCTGAGAAGAAAGCCGGCTGTGGTGGGGAGCAAGATGAGCCTGGAGTCCGTGCAGGAAGACCGGTGTCAGGCTGCCATGTGTGGCCATGATGGTATATCCGGGAAATTGGATGTCCGCCCAAAGACGATGTGTCCAGCTGGAGTAGTGAGAGGAGCTGTCAGTCCAAGGACTGTGTGAGACAATCAGGACACATTTGGAAAGCTTAACCACGCCTCCATCAAACTGATTGTCACGGGACACAGCTGAAGAATGATCAGTGTACCAGCTCGCTGCCGGTACCATGTGACCGCCATGACCAATTACACCAAGTCCCATGACAGTTGTACACAATAGAAACCTTCCTTTCATGCCATCCATTGTGTACAATTGTGTTACTAGCTGTGGTTGGTCAATTTGATCACATGGTACAGAAAGGGCCAATCACAGTCCATCTCTACCATGTGATTAGCTTTGACCAATCACAGCTAATCACAACAAAACAATCAGTTTCATTCAGTAAAATGCTTGCTTATAGAAATGTAATTTACTGCTATAAGCAAACAATGTGTAAAAAAAAAGAAAAAAAATCCTTATCACTTCCCAGAGTAGTACAATGTTACTATGGTAACATTATGTTGCTTGGTCACAGTGTGTTAAAAAATAAATTGTAAAACATAGAAAAAAAAAAAAGAAAAAACTGTAACCAGTCAGTGTCACCGCGACACCAATTATATGATAACGCTGTAAAAAATTACAATTTCAAAAACCTGCCATGCCTCTTGCTAAATACATTTGATGGTCTACCTTCCAAAAACTGGTAATTTGGGGGTATTTCTACTATCCTGCCATTTTAGTGCTTCAAGAAATTCAATAGGCAGTCAATACATCAATTTTCACATATAGGTTTGTGGATTGTATACATTTCCTAAGGACTAAATAATATACATTTGGGTTGTTTTCACCTAAAAAATTTTTGAGCTAAATTTATGAAGAACAATTTGCAACATTTTATAACTGAAGGAAGAAAAAACAAAAAACAAAACAAAAAAAAAACACTTTTTGTTTACTTAGCAAAAAAAAAGAAACTCAGTGGTGATTAAGTACCAACATAAGAAAGCTCTAGCTGTGTGAACAAAATAATAAAAATTTTGTTTGGGTACAGTGTATGACCGCCCAATTGTCATTCAAAGTGTGACATCGCTGAAAGCGAAAAATTGGCCTGGGCACGAAGGGGGTAAAAGTGCCCTGTATTGAAGTGGTTAATTGTTACAGATCTGGTTTAAGGACTCATTTTACAAGTGTGATTATGCAACCATCTAAATTTCTTTGTCCATTTGATCAATCTATTGCCTGCCTTATTCTCTTTTTCACGGCGTTAAATATTATGGTTCAACGTGCTTTCCTCAATTAATTTGAGAATAAACAAGACAATCATAATTAAGCCATTAAAAAAGAAGAAAATGTAAAAAAGGAGCTGCCAAAAAACAGTAAAACTCATTATAATATATATATATATATATATATATATATATATATATATATATATATATATATATATATATATATATATATATATTTTTAGGACACTAAAAAAGGCAACTAACATATAATTGGTTGTGATAAGGAAACAGATCCTCTTTTTTTCCCCCCATTGAGACAAAAATATTGCCTTTAAACTTTGCATGTCCTGCATTTTTCATTCCCTTCTTTAACTAAAATGTATGACCTCCCACTTAATAGAATCTGTATTATTTCCAAGCCATGTAATAGTTTGCTCCTGCTGCTTCCACTCTCATATCATCATTAGATTACATTATTTGACCTTTTCATTACCAACAAACACTGCCAAGTGGTACTTGGTAAGCATTACAGATAATCACAGTTTGTACAACAAGCTTTGTAGTGTTAAAATTTGCAAAGCATATGATGAATACATGTTTATATATAATAAACACGTCAACATTTAGCGCCTCATAATTTAGGCAGATCAAGTCATTCGAATAACATTAAGCTAACCAAATGAAAAGCGCAACATATGCTGACATTTTAAAAGAATACCTACTATTTATAGCCTTTTTAAACTAACTATCGCTATTAAACTAAAAGATTTAAATTCACTCAATTTATATATTATATTTAAGTCCTACTGCCGCGTACACACGATCGGAATTCCAGCCAGAAAAAGACCGATGAGAGCTCTTCATCAGAAAATGCGACCGTGTGTATGCTCGATCGGAATTTAGCTGTCTGAATTTCCGCCAGCCAAAAATTTATAGCATGTTCTCAATTTTCCCGATGGAAAAACTTTCTATCAGTAAGTCCGATCGTGTGTATGCAATTCCAACATGGCAAAAATCACGCATGCTCAGATTCAACTACGAGACAGAAGCTATTGGCTACTGGCTATTGAACTTCCTTTTTCTAGTCCCGTCATAAGTGTTGTATGTCACCACGTTATAAACGATCGGAATTTGATGTGACCGTGTGTAGACAAGACAGCTTGAGCCGAATTCTGTCGGAATTCCGTCAGGAAAACCATCAGAGCTTTTTCCGATGAAAAATTCTGATCGTGTGTATGCGGCATAACAGTAATTGAACAGCCAAGGAGCTTAGTGTTAAGATGAGACACTACATGGAGTTGAGTTATTAACTCAAAACAAGATGGAGTCAAAAGGAAGCTATCCTGGCATAAATGTGTAATGGATATAATGCCTCAAAATGGTATTAAAAGGTTAAGGTAAAGATTGGTATCATCACCCTGGTTCTGTTAATGCGAAGGGGCGGGTTGACATGGGCTATTCCATGTAAATTACCATGCAACACCTGTGGTGGTTATAGGACTATCTCGATGCCCAGAGATTGGACAAAAATAAGTAAAAGGTTGCCAAGGCATAAATACACAAACAGTTTAGATTTAAACAAAGATCTACCCCCATCAGATAGAAACGAGGGGACTGATGCAAATACAGACGATATCCTCTAATAGTTTCGCGACAAAGTCGCTTCTTCAAGAGGTGTCTAAACTCATCTAAAAGTAGATAAATACAATCACATAGATAAACAATTCATTACTGAGTTGCTTCAATATATTCACGATACTGACGTAGGACACCTAGTGAGTGGAGTATATTACTGAATTGACAGCACAACTTACCACCAAGGTCCCCAGAGGGAGCCCACCAGAAGGGCACAGGTGGCACCTCAGTCAAGGGTGTCACGGGGGGTGTGGCAGATCTTTGTTTAAATCTAAACTGTTTGTGTATTTATGCCTTGGCAACCTTTGATTGGTTGTTAATGACATTCTTTTATCCATTTTCTTAATAAACTTGAATGTCATTTTTTACTTATTTGTGTCCAATCTTTGGGTATCGAGATAGTCCTATAACCACCACAGGTGTTGCATGGTAATTTACATGGAGTAGCCCACGCTGTTCTTACCCTCACTTATGCAGATGCTGGAATCAGGCAAGTCTTTCATTTATGGACCTTAAAAGTGGGAATCTGCTGGTGGCACCGTGCTTCCCACAGTGTAAAGTTGTAGTTCCAGTGTCCACCAGGGGGTGTCTCCTAGCAACTAGTAAATTCTAATAAGTCAACTGCGCATGCTGGTTGCTGGGAGAGTATTTAGTCTCTCCTCTGCTGGTACAATTTACATCAGTGTTTTGCTTTGCTTTGCTGTGTTAAGTCAGATGCTGCGTGCCATTTATCTTACCCCTGCTCCTGTCCTGCGTTGTGTACCCTGCTGCCTTATTTTCTGCTTCTCCTTGTTCTACTCCTCGTGTACCTGATCCCAATCCTGGTTCTCCCAATCCTGGTTACCCCCTTTCCATGCTTCTCTGGTATTTCCTATGACCTTTATTCCTCCTCTTGCATATACTGTGTTATAGTTTGGTGGTTAGGTATTTTCTCATTTAGTTAATAGTTCACGTATATATCTTTATGTTGGCTGTTTGCCGGAGTTTGGATGTCTTTTATTTTATTGTTAATAAATACACTTTAATATACAGTATCTCACAAAAGTGAGTACACCGCTGACATTTTTGTAAATATTGTACTATATCTTTTCATGTGACACTGAAGAAATGACACTTTGCTACAATGTAAAGTAGTGAGTGTAGAGCTTGTACACTCAAAATAAATGTCTAAACTGCTGGCAACAAAAGAGAGCACACCCCTAAGTGAAAATGTCCAAATTGGACCCAATTAACCATTTTTCCTCCCCGGAGACATGTGACTCATTCGTGTTACAAGGTTTCAGGTGTGAATGGAGAGCAGGTGTGTTAAATTTGGTGTTCTCACTCTCTCATACTGGTCACTGGAAGTTCAACATGGCACCTCATGGCAAAAAACTCTCTGAGGATCTGAAACAATGAATTATTGATCTACATAAAGGTGGCCTAGGCTATAAGAAGTTTGCCAAGTACCTGAAACTGAGTTGCATCACGGTAGCCAAGACCATACAGCAGTTTAACAGGACAGGACTTGGCTGCAACTGGCTCCAGGTTGCGACCCCCAGCTCACACCCACAGTAGGCAACAGGAGGATAGGGATGGTGAGGGACAAAGCCAAGGGGCCACAAGCAGACAGGAATAATCGGAGACACGCCAAAAGGTCAGGATCACAGGCAAACAGGGATAGTCAAGACACGCCAAAGTCGGTAACGGAAAACAGAAGCAGAGCACACGGCAGGAAACAGGAAGCTAACACACAAAGGAATACACAATGGTTGATCAGCACTGATGGCCTGCAGTGCACAGGTTAATATAGGGCTCCCTGATAGGGCCTGGGGTGGAGCCATGCTTAGAGGAGAGGTTATAAAAACCACCAGGTGGAAGTGGCTGACCTCTTAGTCTGAAGACATGAGGGAAGGTAAGCAAACAGATCACTGCATAACCATGACAGTGAGGAGTACAAAAAACAAGTGTACTGTATCTTGCCTACAGTTAAGCATAGTGGTGGAAGTGTCATGGTCTGGGACTGCATGAGTGCTGCCGGCACTGGGGAGCTACAGTTCATTGAGGGAACCATGAATGCCAACATGCACTGCGACACACTGAAGCAGAGCATGATCCCCTCCCTTCGGAGACTGGGCCCACAGGGCAATATTCAAACAAGATAACGACTCCAAACACACCTCCAAGACAACTACTGCCTTGTTAAAGTAGCTGAGGGTAAAGATTATGAACTGATCAAGCATGTCTCAGACCTAAACACTATTGAGCATCTGTGGGGCATCAAACGGAAGGTAGAGTAGCGCAAGGTCTCCAACATCCACCAGCTCCATGATGTCATCATGGAGGAGTGGAAAAGGACTCCAGTGGGAACCTGTGAAGCTCTGGTGAACGCCATGCCCAAGGGGGTTAAGTAGGTGCTGGAAAATAATGGTGGCCACACAAAATATTGTACCATTTGTTTTCATCAACCAAGTTATTTTGAGGGGACAAAAAATTGACACTGTTATACAAGCTGTACACTCACTACTTTATATGGTAGCAAAGCGTAATTTCTTTAGTGTTGTAACATGAAAAGATATAATAAAATATTTACAAAAATGTGAGGGTGTATATATGTATATATTAATATTAGTCTGGTCTTAGTTCCAGACCAATTCCAGGAATCTCTGCTGCCGATTCCTGACACATTGACAACAGCCTTTTTTTTTATTTTTTATTTTTTTTACTTCCACCGACTGCCCATTCCACAAAGTTTTTGCCTCCCACTGATCAGCAGGCATAACTATGTTACATACTGTACTCCTGAACTTTGCACTCTGTGTGTTCTCTTGATTTCTGCATTATAAAAGCTATATTGTTAAATACTACTGAATTGCCTCAGTGCAACCTTGCACAGCAGGGCAGAGTGTGGGAGGAGCAGAAGGTCTGAATGGGGGGTCGGAAGCTGGCCAATTTTTAACAAACTGGTGATTGGTTGCTAGGACCTCCAGAAGCCTTAGTAGACATCCAGACGACAGTGATCTGAATAGGACTGTTGGTTATTCTGGATCTGGGCTGTGGTCCTTATACTGACATTTTTGTCACCATGTTAAATTGTGATGTCTCCAACCCAACTTGATTGTATCAGCTAGCAATATATGCAAATCCAATTCTATTCCAGTGTGCGTCGCAGTGGGATATTGAAACCGGAATAAAGCCCTCCCATACTAAAACATAAAATGCTGTGTTGCATTGAAAAAATAAAATAGAAAAAAAACACACTTCTATTATGTCATTTTAATTAACCGACTGTCATATCTTGGGTTAAATATCTGTGAAAATGCAAATTACATAAAACATTTTTCATGTAAAAGTTTGGAAATAATCATATGCATCCAAATCTGCTGCCAAATTAAAGACCTATCTGTCCCTAGAAAAATACTATATACAACATTCGGATTGACTACAAATGCTAAAAGGAATCAAAAAAACTGAACCAAGGCACTGAAATGAAAAAAAAAAAAAAAAAAAAAACAACTCTGGGACTGGAGGGAATTTAGAGAGACAATGGTCCAGGGATCTAGGTAGTTATAGATATTTACTGTCATTTTTATTTTTTAATACTTTTATAATTTTTTTATTTGTTTTTACTTAGTAGCAGTGTTTTTATTAAAAAATAAATAAAAAAATCTAGTTTAGAAGTAATTGCTAACAGTAAACTGACACAATACCAATAAAATTGTGAAACAATAGAGTGGAAACAAAAGTATTCTTGTCATAGAGATATGCATTTCCTGTACTAAAATCTGGACTGAGGTTGAAGTTGTAATCCTCCATCAGCCGCGCTGTATTAGGCTGCTAATGTTTCACAATGATATCCCCTTTCTTTTCTTTTTTTTTTTTTCAGGCTGTAACTTGTCCAGACAGTCTGCAAAATTTCTTCTCACTGGTAATGTATCTGAAGAATTGCCTTCTAAAACGTTTAACATCTGCAATTTCCCCGTCTCTGGGGTAAGATTTTGGAAATAAAATGATAGAAGCAGAAAGCTGTAAAAGGAAGATGAAAATTATGATATTTTTTCCTTTTGAACTCCAAATGCAGTGAGAAGTGATTTTATAGTCATTAAATAATAGAACATAAGTTGTATATCAGTAGTGTCAACTACCCTGGTAGGCTTGGTTAAGATATGAAAGCAAGTAAACATTAACATCGAAATACCCAAATCGGTTTCTAGCCAACATTTTTCCAACACATGTTAAAGCTTTGGAATTTAAATGGCCGTCTGAGTAGGGTTGGTCAAGATACTATGGCTAAAGCGCCTAAAGAATTGGGTCATCAACAATACTAAACAAGTCCAGTTGAAGTTGATATAGGAGGCTTTGGATAAATAAAATGATTAACATACATGAAACTTCTTTTTTTTTTTGTTTTCTATTTCTTTTTTAATAGACGTAGATGTTCCCTGGCTCTGTAAATTGCTTGCTGGCTTCTATGCTGAAGCTACTGGCTCTTGGATTCTTGCATGAACATGACCAGGCTGTTGGCAACACACTTTCCTTCGATGCAGTTAAATCTTCCCAGTTTAATCTTTAAAGTGCATTTCCACTTCTGCATCCAAAATGGGATAATACCTACTTTATATTCATTACATGTTCCTATTAACATAGCATAGCTTAAAAAATGTCTGCCTCTACCTTTCTCCATTAACTTTTCTGAAAACTCCAAGAAGTCTACTCCAAAAATTGACTTCTTTCTTCTATTTTTATATAATATTTATGCAAGTCTGAGGTGTTCTGTTTGCCATAATTAACCCTGTCTGTACTCGATTGGCAGATTTCATTATCAGTTGTTAGCAGGATGTGCAGGACTGTCTGGTCTAAAAGTGTTATGCCACGTACACACGGTCGGACCAACGGGATAACCTCCGTCGGCATTTCCGACGGAAAAATTTAGAACATGTTGTATGTCAAATTCCGATGGGGCATACACATGGTCGGAATATCTGACCAAAAGCTCCCATCTGACTTTTTCTGTCGGAAATTCCGACCGTGTGTACGTCCCATTAAATATCTCAAGCCTTGGGTGGTTAGTGTTAAAGTGGTTGTAAAGCCTGAAGGTTTTTTACCTTCATGCATTCTATGCATGAAGGTAAAAAGCCTTCCGTATGCAGCTTCCCCCCCCCCCCACCCCAACACACTTACCTAAGCCCAATCCCGATCCAGTGATATGCACGAGACCGGCTGCTCTCCCAGAGCTCTATCTCCTCCCTCCTCATTGGCTGATAGACAGCATTGGAGCCACTGGCAACCGTCAATCACAGCCAGTGAAGAAGGAGCATGGGGAGGAGCAGAGCCCCATCTGTGTGTGTCTTATGGACACATAGAATGGGGCTCAGGAGTGAGCATGAGCGGGTAGCCCCTTAGCAAGCAGCTTGCTATGGGGGCACTTTGCAAGAAGGAGGAGCCCAGAGTGCTGGCTGAGGACCCGAGAAGATATGCATGAAAGTAAAAAATCTTTAGTATGTAGCTTCCCCCGCAACCCTCCCCCAATACTTAAAGGGGAGTTCCACTCAAAAGTGGAACTTCCACTTATCCGTTGCCCCCCCCCCCCCCTCCAGTGCCACATTTGGCACCTTTCAGGGGGAGGGGGATATGGGTATCTGCTTTTGACAGGTACAATTCCCCACTTCTGGAGACAGAACCGTATCGCCGTCTCTCGGAAGTTCGGCCCCCTCCTCCTTCCTCCGCCGCCGGGCCAATTAGAAAGTGCTTCATGCATGTGCAGTAGGGAACTGGCTGTGAAGTTGAAAGGCTTCACTGCCAGGTTGCCTTACCAGGAATGGCGGTGGCTGCACCCGACAGCTGATCCGAATTGTGGCTGGGCTGTCGACATCGCAGGTTCCCTGGATAGGCAAGTGTCCTTATATAAATAGCCAGCAGCTGGAGTATTTGTAGCTGCTGATTTAAACTTTCGTGGGGGGGCTGGACTTTCTCTTTAAGCCCAATCTTGATCCAGTAATATGCACAAGAGTGGTTGCTCTCCCAGATCTCTACCTCCTCACTGGCTGAGAGACAGCAGGGGAGTCATTGGCTCCCACTGCTGCCAATCACAGCCAATAAGCAAGTAGCGAAGGAGGGGCCAAATCCTGTTCTGTGTGTGTCTTATGGACATACAGAACGGGGCTCGGGAGTGAGTTCACACAAGTGCCCCAATAGCAATCGACTTGCAATGGGGGCACTCAGCAAGGGGGAGGAGCCCAGAGCACTGGCTGAGAACCTGAGAAGAGAATAGAGGCTGTTCCATGTTTTACTACGCTTTTCTGTTAAGAATAATTAAATACTGGAGTGTGCAAGGTCTGGGCACAGGTTGACTTTACAGTACCATTTGTTTTCTTAAACCAATTCGTTTCTATCCTTTAGCCTGCTACAAACATTGCAGTATAGCGTGAACATAAAATCACTATCCTACTGCCCTGGTGCATTACAGACATTGTGCAACTATTTGTGTTTAGCCTTTGGTAGAAGAGGTCCTCTGCAGACACCCCAGTTGTCAACTTATCAGAAAAAAATGCAAGCACTGGCCAAAGTTTTTTCTGATAGCTCACAGACATTAGATCGTCATATATACTGATTGGGAGACTGACATCCAATTTGCATGGATATTTTATCATCCAAGAAAATTCAACCAGACTGTAGAGTTTTCCAGACATCTTGGTCCAAGGTCTTACCAAAAGAACTTGGCAACAAATTCAGGATTGGACAAGGTTCATCTAACATCTATGAGTACACATTTAATGTAATCACTTTATTCAGCCTGTTTTCCATAACTTTACTATGAATGCTTTCCTCACAGCCATCAAATAAAATCTCAAGTTCATTTTTATTAAACTGCCCCTTTTGTTTTGCAGCTATTAACTTCCTTCTAGAACATCCTTTTCTCATACTGACAGTATGTCAGCAGTGTGATTAAGGTTTAGAACAGACAGCTCTGATGCTTCCATTGATGCATGAAGACTCCAGAATTCCAGGTATAATAGATAGTTTTAGTCAATAACTCCGCATGCATTAAAGGAACCCGTCATTAATGGGTTTTAAAAATTGTAAAAGGTAATTTTTTTTTTTTTTGAATAACAAACATGGCTTACCTCCACTGTGCAACTCGTTTTGCACAGCGTGGCCCCGAACCTGCTCTTCTGTGGTCCCACGGAGGCTCTAGCGGCTCCTCCCCAAATCTGATAACCCCCTCGGAGAAGCGCTTCCCTGAGGGGGTTACCTTGCGGGCGTGTTCCTGAGTCCAGTATTCGGTGTCCATAGAGGCCAAATGCAGGACTTGGTCCCGCCCTCCCGAAGCCTGCGCCATGGGATTTGATTGACAGCAGCAGGAGCCAATGGCTGTGCTGCTATCAATCTATCCAATCAAGAGCCAAGAATCCCATGCAGAGAGAGAGCGTGTCCCTGCTGGGTCAAGTTAAAGGGTTCAGGCAAGTAAAACAGGGGGGCTAAGGGACCTGTCACTGACAGGTGGTTTATACCTTAAAGTGGATGTAAACCCACTCTCATCAATTCTAAACTACTGCCATAGTGGTGATCTGTAAGGATATACAAGCCTCCTGCATGTATCCTTACCTAGCTGTTTGAACCCCCAAAAAAGTCCAGATTCAGTGGGGGGAGCCAATGGCTGCGATGCTATCAATCTATCCAATCAAGAGGCGATACAATGAGCAGAGGGGAAGAGCGTGTCTCCGGCGTGTGAACTGCAGGACTCAGGTCAGTAAAACGGGGGGCGGTCAGTGACAGAAGTTTTTCCACTTTAATGCATATGATGCATTAAGGTAAAAAAAAGAAAAGAAACCTTCACAACCCCTTTAAAGGGGTTGTAAACCCTCATGTTTTTTCATCTTAATGCATCCTATGCACCCGAGTCCTGCAATTCACACGCTGGAGACACGCTCTTCCCCTCTGCCCATTGTATCAGCCCTTGATTGGATAGACTGATAGCGCAGCCATTGGCTCCCACTGCTGTCAATCAAATCCAATGACGTGGGCGCCAGGGCAGAGTCCGACATTCTGCATCTATGGACGCAAATGCTGGACTCAGAAGTACGCCCGCAAGGTAACCCACTGGAAGAGTGGTTCTCCTAGGGGGTTATTCAATACGTGGAGGAGCTACCAGCGCCACTGGGGGACCCCACAAGTCGAGAATCAGGGACACTCTGTGCAAAATTAATGAGTATGACATGTTTGTTATTTTAAAACAAACAAAAAAAAAACAAAGCCTTAGGCCCCTTTCACACGGGGCGGATCAGTAATGATCCGCCCCGTGATGATCCGCTCGCTCAGCGGGGATCGCTCCGTTGTCCCCGCTGAGCGGCGGACAGGGCGGTCTCCGCACACTGTGCAGGGACCGCCCTGTCAGATCTCCACTCTCCTCTATGGGGATCGGATGAGCATGGACCGCCTGTCCGTGTTCATCAGATCCGCTCTGCAGACGGATAGAAAAATTGGATTTTCCTCCGTCTGCAGAATCGGACTGTTGCGGATATGTTCATCCGCAGACACCCGCTGTCCCATAGGGATGCATGTATGTCCGTATTTCATGCGCAAAACGGATGGATGAAATACAGACATAATGTCCGCATGTGTGAAGGGGGCCTTACAATAATTTTAAAAGTGCTGTTCCCTATAAACGAATGATGCTGGCAATACACAGGAGGGCAGCGCAGAACCAAACTTCCATGCAGAAAACTGTACTAACACAAAACTTTTTTTGTGGGAAAAATGTTAATTAGAAATAAAATGTAAAACTCCTCAATGACAGACTTTCTGACAAATTGTTCTAATGCAGGACCTGGCAGGTGCACCACAATTGTCATAACTACTCCCAGTGTGACGGAATACTATTGTTCTATGGAAGACATGCCTTTCAATATCATTCATAACTTTCTGACAAATCTTATATTTTTTAAGAAGGGCAGAAAAATAATGAACTATAAAAACAATATTTATGATTTATATTCTTTGCAAGATGTTGAGAATTTATTTTTGTATTGAGATGGTGTACATGGCCTTATTGGTCGACAGCCTTCAAGCTGCGAGAAAATGCCTAAGCTTGCCTGGGCCCATTGCAATCAGTGGAACATCAATTACTCACTGTTACCACTAGAGGTGCACTGAAGAAATTATGGCGCCGAAACTGAAAATTCAGGATGCACTTGGCCGAAAAAACTAAATTGAAAATTACAGTTTTTAAAAAATATATTTATATAGAATTGTATTATATTTGACTTTTTAATTAATATCATCAATTCAAATTAACATGAATTTATCGTCGCCCATTATTGGCACCTTTAGCGCTCAAGAAAAATGTATCCCTTTAAACTCTATGTATGTCTGCACACTGGTCCGTTGGGCTTCCATTATGGTGTTAAAAATCCTGCTTGCTACATTTTTGGTCAGTTAAAAAAAAAATTGCACAAAAACACACCTCACAGTTCAAATGCATGCAAAACACAGCAAGAATGCATCATTAAACGCACTCACGTTACATTTCTGATGCGGTTTTTGTGTCACATGACCTATGAAAAAGGCACCATAAGCATGGATGGTAAAATCGGCGCAAAATCAACATGAATTTGCCATAAAATTGCAGCAAAATTGCCTGCAGTTTTGGTGTCATTTTTGGCACCCTTTTTCTCTTACTGGCCGAATGCCGATAACACCATTTTCGGCCGAAGTGTTTAGGAAGCCAAAATTTCACTGAATCTCTAGTTACCACTATTGCACCAACAGCACTTGCCAGCATTACTTATATCCTCCTCTCTCTCCACTCACATCAACGTTCTACTATTCTGAGTACAGTATGCCCCTTAATTGGCCCGCTAGCCGAATCCTGCTGCCAGAGACGTTTTGGCTCATATGAGGATGATCCCCCTATTTAGTCTATGGTTAGACTAGAGGTTCCCAGTACTCTTCAGACAACTCCAAATAGGTGAGAAACAACACTTCTCACTTACATAATGGAACTTTTTGAGCATGTACGAGGCAGAAGGAAAAATGCTATTTACAAAGATAATGGTTTCACTGGTTTGTCTGACAGCGCAAAATTTGTCACAAAGACATTCTAATAGAGAAAGATAGGTATTGAAAGCAGAGGGAGGCTCAGTTGCCACATAATCAAATATTACACTAAAAACTCTCTTGAATTCTCTTGAAGGACTCGTTTAAATTTGCAGTGGGTTTTGCGATCTGCCATCGGCAGTTGACAGGCAGCTTAGAAGCAATATGTTGTCTTTTCCCTACCAATATTACCCCTGAAAGGCTGCATGCATAATACTGGGTTGCAGGGCAGCTCCAGCAAAGGCCCCTATAACTTGGAAAAAAAGCAAAAAAAGACATTAACTGTATTTTTCAAGATCCACAAAAGCTATAAATCCACTTTGTGTGCACCAAATGCCTTTGCAAACCCAAAAATGACCCTGTAAAAGTAGTGGTGACATCACTGTGCTGTGCATAGCCTGTGGAAAAAGCCCAACAGGCCCCACCCACTACAGGCTACCTGGGGAAAAATACAGGAAGGGGTGGAGACCAGACCAGTTACCCTGTGCAAAGAGAGAGAAGCAGTGCCCGGTCTTTATTACAGGAGCCCCTACGTAGAGGCAAAGTTTCACACTGGATTACTGCACAATTCTGGAATACACAAAGCAATTTGAGATTCCGTTAAGAATACACATGCCTCTTGTACTTAGACAATATTTGCTTGTCCTGGAGTGAAGCTTTAACCAGTTCCTGCCCAGCCTATAGCAAAATGACCGCTGGGTAGGCCTGATCAGTTACCGGCTGCGTTCACTTGACACAGTCGAAGACTGATTAAGGTTCCGGCTCGCTACCGGTAACATGTGTCCGCTGTGACCAATCACAGCAGATCACATGACAGTTGTAAATAATGGATGGCTTTCTTTAATGACATCCATTGTGTACAATCATGTTGCTAGCTGTGATTGGTCAGTGTGATCACATGGTACAGACAGGGCTAATCACAGCCCAACTGTACCACGTGATTAGCTATGGCCAATCACAGCTAATCAAAACAAACTGAATCAGTTTGATTTAGTAAAATGCTTGTGTATAGCAATGTTATGCACTGCTATAAGAAATCATAATGTGTAACAAAACAAAAAACAAATCCTTATCACTTCCCCCAGAGTTGTACAATGTTACTATGGTAACATTATATTGCTCTCGTCAGTTTAAAAAAAAAAAAAAAAAACGCAAGGAAAAACATGTTTTTTTATACTGTCACCAGTCAGTGTCCCTGATCACCACCACACCAGTTATCAGGGATACTGACTGGTGACAGAATGAAAAAATATATATATTCTTAAATCTCCAAAAAAATTACAAAAAAACAACAACTTCAAAAAACTTGCCATGCCTCTTACTAAATACTTTGGACTGTCTATTTTCCAAAGAGATGTCATTTGGGGGGTATTTGTGCGGTTCTGGCATTTTCTGGCCTCAAGAAATGAGAGGCTGTCAGTACATCAGGCTTGTTCAATTTTGAGATATATACCATAGTTTGCGGACTCCACAAACTTCCTGGTCAGGAAGGAGGTAAAAGTGCCCGATATTGAAATGGTTAAGTTGTGGCTGTGTGTCTTCTTCAGGGACCAGATAATTGAATATCTTGTATAGCCATGACCTATGTTCGGCATCCACTTCTTAGACTGAGATACTGGCTCTAAGACAGGGGTCTTAAACTGGCAGCCCTCCAGCTGTTGTGAAACTGCAAGTACCATCATGCCTCTGCCTGTGGGAGTCATGCTTGTAACTGTCAGTCTTGCAATGCCTCATGGGACTTGTAGTTTCACAACAGCTGGAGGGTCGCCAGTTTGAGACCCCTGCTCTAGGATGACACAGTTGTAAAAAGTGGCTACCTGTCCAGTTCTTAGCGGTGTTCACAAAAGTCTGACAGATAAGCTTCTTGTTGTAGCCTTTGACCTTAGGAAGTGCTTCTTCCTGCATGCGGCAGGCTGATGACAGCATTTCAGCCTGAGCAGTCACTTAACTAAAGCTCCACTTCTGCTTTTTAATGATAACAAGTGCAGATTCTTTTTAAACATTTATATGGTTTATTATATATCTGTAATAGTGTGCATTGACCCAGGTCATGGTATAGTAGTTATCCCATTCAGAAAGTTGAATGTGAATTACTAATATTGGTATACTGTAGCTGCATTTTGGGAAATGTATTTCTGTAGATGTAAAGTCAGTAGACATGCGCACACTGAAATAGTTTGTTTTGGAATTTTGTTTTCGTCCAGAAAAATAGATTTATTTAGTTACTCCCAAAATTAGTTTTTATTTATTTTGTTTCATTAAAAAAATGCATTCGTCCGAAAATCCAAAATAATTAAGGTCGAATCTGTCATTGGCTTATGGTGTCTGTCGAACGTTCCAAGAAGATTCGATGGAGCAGCTAAACTGTACGGCGCCACAATCGTACATTTCCAGTCTAATGTTCTGCCTACAAGCTATAGTAGAATTCTAATGTTGTATGACACTAGTAATAATTATATTTATTCCAACATTAGAATTCTTCTATAGCCTATGGGCGGAGCATTTGACCATAAATGTTCACTAGTGGAGACTTGCTTCCTCGAATCTTCATGTCGAATCTTTTCTCTCGATATCGAATAATCTTGGACTAATAGAGCTAAGGTTAGGCACATTCGATCACAGGTTCGATGGACATAGTGTCATGTCAAATCTCCTATCTATATCGAACTGTTGTCACGAAAACAAAAATAACGCATTTGTTTATGTCGGATCTTTCGGTTTTCGGATTCTGCGCATTCGTTGTTTGTTAAAACAATAACGAAAATATCCGAAATTCGGAAGAAAACAAACGCACATGTCTAAAAGTTAGTGAAAGGACTACTGTAAAGCTGGCAGGACATTAACGAATCCAATTGTTGGGTGAAACAATCATTTCAACGTCCTGCTCAAATCTAGGAATAGTTTATTTTATTCTGATCACTTCTGAGTTTGCGTGATTAAATCAGGGATGAAAACGGTTAGAAGTGCTGTAAATTCTCATATTTGTAAAATAATCACCTAAAGCTTGCACACACCGTTCTCAAACCTAAAGCTCTTGGTGTGCGTTTTTGATGCACTATAAGCTCTCCTTGTGGCCAGTGCACAAGAAATGCATTGTCTGAAATGGTGCCATATACACAAGTTAGGAGCTTTGCCCATTGAACACCCTTCTGCATTGTAGTCCCTTTTGCTTTCCAATTTACCACTTAGTACTACCCAGATTTTATTTTTTATGTTTTTTTCCAGATGCCCGTACACATACCATCCGCTGTTGCATGGGGATTTCATTCCCGGGCATATCTGTTCTGTATATCCTTGCAGTTTACACCACCTCAGCTCCCGGGAGAGATGCTGTCCACAGTTTATCTTCGGTGCTCCCGACTATATGTCACATCCATCCATTGTGTAAGTAAGGGGAGAGGTTTCAGCTGTACAGTGGAACCTTGGATTACGAGCATAATCCGTTCCAGGAGAAATCACTTGCATATCAAAGCAAGTCTCCGCCTAGAAGTCAATGGAAACTTAGATAATTCGTTCCGCGTTGACTTCTATTGCATGCAATACCGCATATGGCCAGAGGTGGGGGGGTACAGAGTATTTCTGAGTGATTCCAAGCATTTATGAACAGCTCCGAACTGTTCCGTCACCAGCGCCCCCGCACCGCTGGCCAAATGTGGTACTGCCCACCCTATTGGATTAAATCCTGCTTGTTTTGCGAGACAACGATCACAAACCGAGTCAGGATTTATAAAAAAAAAGTTGCTAGTCTTTCAAAACACTCGTTTACCGCATTACTCGTAAACCAACTGTATTATCCTCTCCCTACATAATATATACATTTTTTACCTCTTTATTTTGACAGTGTTCATTTATTTACATTTTTATAGATATTGCATCTGCTCCTGATGAATGCAATAAAAAGCGTCAAGCATTCAGATGTGTAGAACATGGATTCTTACTCTATTCTTACCAATGTTTGGATGGTTTGGGTTCTATTTTATATGAGCATATGGATTGATAAATTTCACATTTTGCAAGCTCTGAACCATTACCATGTTTGTTCACTTGTAAATATAGGAACTTATTTGTTATTATTCATTTTATACTTGCATGTGTGCCATGAGTATGTGCATTGTTACAAAGAATAAATACATTGTTATCAGTACTTGGTGTCCTTGTTGCTTTCCTGCTGAATGCTTCATTTAAAGTCCCAACCTTTCTCTTTTTGCTATTGCTTTCCATGAAGCAATGCTCACCCCAAATATTTCTCAGAAGCACAGCTCACAGGATGCTCACCATCATTCAGCTCTGGTCTGTAGAAGGCCTTACCATGCCATTTGCACATAATCAGAGCTATCTATGAGTCACATTAGGAAGCACAGTTAGTGAAGCAAATTAAGGTTAACCACACATTTTTAAACACAGGATATCACAATTTAAATATGCAGCTAAAATTACTAAGAGCTCTACATTATTGGCTGGAAGAAAAAAAAAACAGAACCCAGATGAAGAAAGCAGCAAAATATAAGAAAGCTGCGGTGGGTACTGCACACCTGGCGCTGTGGTTTTTTGCGTGCATTACTGCCAGGTGTATTCAGCAACTTCCTGTACCCAGACTGGTATTTTTAAGAAAGTTTGTAGCGGAATCTCAAATGTACGGGGGGAGGGAGGCAATTATTAATTAGAATTAGATAGAACTGTCCCAAAACTAAAAATTTAAAAAGTTGTAGGCATTATGAGATGGCATGGGCTACCAGCATATACCTTCTCTTTCATAATGTATCCACTCATAGCAGCCTGTATCACCTATACAAATATTGAAGTTTTTCAAATTCAGCATCTTTTTTTTAGGCACAAGAATGGCTCTACTCCCACACAGCAATGCCCAGGCCTTCCAAGAAGCCACACAGGCACCGGACATGGGAAGGAGTGCCTGTTCTTCAAAATTAGGAAGTGGAGTTGATATGGAGGTGTGGGTTCTGGACAGTGAGGAAATATCACATTGCACAATTAAAGTTATGAGTGCAATCAGCTGCAGCCTTTATGTTGTCCAATTTATTTATTTTTGTATTATTTTTAAAGCATACAGATTATATAGTATATTGGCAATAATATACGAAATAATAGTGAGTAATAGAGAATTACAACATTACATGTAGGCATACATTGGGCTGTATGTTGGTATAGGAAGCCATCTTCTGGGGCAGCCTTTCTTAACCTTTTCAACATGGAGGAACCCTTGAAATAGTTCTCCGGTCTCAGGGAACCCCTGCTAAAAATTTTAAATCTACAACTCATGATACATTAGTGTGATGGTCATTGGGAAGAATGGTCCTTACACTTGTGGTCATTGGGGAGAATTACCTCCTTACAGATAACTAAAAAGATCAATGGTGTCACTGGGAACTTATCTGAGAGGCAGAAATTGCCAATGCTGAAGGGACTGAAGGAGCTGAGAATCACTGTTCTGGGGAATAGAAGAGAATAGGGTACCAAGTTTCAGAAAGGTGAACAGTGGGATAGAATGGGCCCTGGGTCATGCATTTGTTTAAAGCTAGTAAGCAAGAGGCCTCCCACAGAAGGCTGTTAGTAGGGCTCCATTTGTTGTATGTTGGAGTTTGGATGGGCTAGAAGTAAGGTAAGTTGCTAGTGTTGCATGTGCGGGATTGTGGACAGGGGGAGGGGTCAAAAGGTAATGGACGATTAAACAAGAGGTGAAAGGAGTGAGAATGATAGAAGAGAAAGACATTGGGGAGAAAGAATAAATAAGGGGATCTGGATGGATGTGAGGGCCCAGGAGTTACCCAATGCTTAGATCAAAAACAGTGAAACTTGGTAACAGAGGGTCATATGTTGGCTGTGCAATTTCATTACCATACCATTTGACTTTTTTTTTATTCTTTATTTAGTGGAATACGTCAAAATACAAAAACATGGTATGACATATATATAAAGGCACAGACAGATCTTTGGAAGCATTGCGTGTGAAAAGGGCAACTTAAAACCTTCCCACGAGCAACATACAAAAAATGGTACCGTTTTACATTCGAGGCTTAAACAGGAAGAAGAACTGCTGGCTGAAGGTATGATAAGGACAAAGGTTCTTAAAGGTATATGAAGAAATAAATACTATAGTTTGGTAGTTAAATGAGCTTAGGAGAAAAAGAGCATAGAGGGTGGCAAATTTGTATGTACCATAAACAATACACTTTAAATGAACAGTGCATCCAATAGGTCACACGCAGATGCAAACGAAGAACTTTTTTGGATGGAAAAGGTGGTATCCCTAAGGCATCTAGACAGGGAAGAGAAACTATATTAAAAAGGGGTGAGGGAGGATAGGGAGGCAAAGGGGGGAAGTGTAGGGAGAGGGTGAGAGAGAGGACCACAGTGTGGGCAAAGGTGCAGAAGGGTTGTTTCCATGATGAGGAGAGGAGATTAACATGTATGAGAGGTATTCGTCTGAAAAACGAAACAGGTCCCAATGGAGCCAGCGTGCATTGTGCTTCTGTTTTGTCCCTGAGGGCAGCTGTCAGATGTTCCATGTTTTCAAGATCATTCCCTCTTCCAAACCATTGGACCACAGTAGGAGGGGTCTGCTTCCACATTCAGGGGATGCAGGCCCTGGTGGCATTTAATAAATGCTTTAGTAGTGATTTGCAATACCTCTTATTAGACACTGGAGTCAAATTAAAAAGCACTTGTTTAACAACCTCCCGCCCACTGTATTGTTAATTTACGGGCGGGTGGGAGCTCTCATGATCTGAGACAACATAATATGACTGGGACACCATGCATCACCAATCTTTGTAAAGAGCCGATGACACGGCTCTATACCCATGTGATCAGCTGTGTCCAATTACAGCTGATCAAATGTAACATGTGCGAGGAAAGGAGAGCTGATCAGCATTTCCTCATGGGAGATCTGCACAGATCATCAGGGCCCTAATTATCAGTGCAGCCCCAACAGTCCTCAGCAGTAATGCCAATTCTTGCCCATCAGAGCCTGCACCACAGTGCCACACATCAGTGTAGCCAATCTGTGCCATCCATCAGTACCCACCAGTGCTGCATATCATTGCCTCCTCACCAGTGCAGCCTATCAGTGCCGATCTGTGCAGCCTCATTAGCGCACATCAGTGAAGGAGAAAAATTACTTATTTACAAAATGTTATAACAGAAACTAAAGAAAAACTTTTCTTTTTTCCAAAATTTTCGGTCTCAATTCTTTTTTTTCTTTTTTTTTTTAGCAAAAAATAAAAAAAAAATCAGTAGGGATTAAATACCACCAAAAGAATGCTCTGTTTAAAAAAAAAATGATAAAAACAAGCGCTGAAAGCTGAAAATTGGCCTGGGCAGAAAGGGGGTAAAAGCGCCCAGTAGGCAAATAGTTAAAGCGGAGTTCCACCAACTTTTGAGAGGTGGTCTTAAACGAAAGACCACCTCTTGTTTTTTGATATGTAAAACTTTTTTTTTTCTTCTAACATACCTTTTTATGAAGTACATAGTATACTTCTGATCCATCTGGTCTGTGGCGCAGGACATCATATCCTTTTTGTGTGGTGAGGCCCCCCCCAACTGTCTTCTGGGACCTGTATGTGTCCCAGAAGACAGCTGGCCATTCACAAAGCGCCATACGAGAGAGAGAGAGAGAGAGAGAGAGGTCTAAGATTGTGCACTATTTGCAAGATTTGTTGCCAAAAAGGACAGATATTAGGGCTACCCTAAAATATGTGGTGTATCATGCCGACCTATGTACCACATCTCCAGCATAGTGGGCTGTGCTGAGGAAACAATGAAGCCAATGCAGAGGGGATCTCATACTGAGTGCAGCTCATGTTGCCTGAACAACGTCCTAGTTCTCTCAGCTTCCATTTGCCTAGTGTCTGGTATATTCAGCGTCTTACTTTCCTTTGTATCGACCCTGGCTCAGGCTTACATTTCTGCTTATCTGCTGCCCACCCTGATGTCGGCTCGTCTCCTGCCATCAGTACTCTGTATACCCAACTGGTCTCCTTATTGTCAGTTGGACATACCAGGGGGCCATGTCCTGGTTCCAGCTTGCTACAAGACCATTCCCACCATCATGGGCTCGGTGAAGAAGCAGGCTGGGGCTTAGACTCCGCACCCAGGGGAATCCCGGGGTGGCATTGTACAAGGGCTCCCTACCACAGAAACCTGGTACCAACAATGAGTATAGATATTACATGTCAGGTACAGTATACCACCAGAAAAGTTTATACAGCACAACTTAAAAGTAAAGCCGTACTGTAAAGTGAAAATATATTGTTCAACAAGGTAGTATCTAAGACCGCTCGTCTATACCAATATTCAGCAGTTCAGATCCATTCATTAGTATACAGCCGATCTTACGTAGAAAGATTCCGTCTCTGCCCAGGCTCACACTCACACAGAAATCTGTCCAAAATCAACTGTGGAGATGTAATAAATGCAGTTTTAATTAATCAGTTTTCAAGCGTTTTTTGCGGCGTTTTTACCGCAATTCGCAGCGTTTTTTACCGCGATTTTGTGCAGGGCAAAAGGTCACCAATGTTGAAGAAAAACACCCAAATCTGCTCAATTCGAGCGACAAAAAAGGGTCTGGAACTTGTTTCAGCTTCAGGTGTTCGGCTTCAGGCGACATGGAGTGGAGATGTGAACCATCTCCATTGAGAATAACAGAATTTTTCCCCTCTAGCGTTTTGTAGCTTCAGGCTTCAAGCTACAAAACGCTCAGGTGTGAATGGGGTCTAAGAGCTTTACACAAAGATATTTTTCAGTTACGCGGTGGCTACTTGGAATTAGCTGACAAAGGGAAGAGGGGGGGGTGTCACATCTTGGTCTATTTCATACATTGCAGTTGTGATAACTTTCGGACGCATTTCAAATGCCTTTAATTGAGGTTTTGCAGGTGTTCTACATGTGCTACTATTCATCCACGTGGAAGATGTTCTGTTCTAAAATCGGCACCAACATGACTTTTTTACAGCGCCGGAGTAACAAGAAAATATATAAACAGACTCAACCCCACGTAGCCTGGCTGGATTCTCCATAGAGGTAACTTCACATTATAAATATTTTTGAACCATTTTATACGAGTAGTGTTTTAGATTCATATTCAACTGTATAGGTTTAAAGGTAAGGTTATTCAAATTATGGTAGCCGTGTATCGATTTTTCCTCCAATCACGCTGACAGATGCGAATAGAGGAGAGCCGATAGGCCACTCTCCTGACGGGGGGGGGGGTCTGCACTGCCCCCCCCGAGGATACACATCCATGTCCACCAGGGATGCCCACCCAGGACTATCAGAGCCATCTACCAGTACCCATCAGAGCCACCTATAAGCCCATCAGTGCCGCCTATCAATGCACCCTATCAATGCCCATCGGTGCTGCATATTCGGGCTTCATCATCAGTGCCACCTTATCAGTGAAGGAGAAAACTTACTTATTTACAAAAGTTTTTTTTCCTATTTGTTTAGCAAAAAAAATAACCCCAGTGGTGATCAAATACCATCAAAAGAAAGTGCCATTTGTGAGAACAAAATTATGAAAATTTTGTTTGGGTAAATTGTTGCATAACCACACAATTGTCATTTAAAATGTGACAGCGCTGAAAATTGGCCTGGGCGGGAAGGGGAGGGGGGAGTGCCCTATATTGAAGTGGTTAATGTATTATCTGCATTAAGGTTAAAAAAAAAAAAAAACTCTCAGTAACTGTATGCTTCCTCACCCTTAAATACTTACCTGTATCGATCCAGCTCTGTGCATTCTCTCTGGTCTCACGGGGAAGATCGATAGCAGCAGGAGCCATTGCGTCCTGCCGCTGTCAATCAAATCCAGTGAGGAGAGAGCAGGGCCAAGCTGCTCTGGGTGTGTCTATAGACACATGCAGCCCAGTTCAGGATCAAGCCCGCACATCTGCCCGCTGTTGCCATGTTGGCAGACACAGAAGAGGAGGAGCCATGCGCACCAATGGATGACCCCAGAGGAGCAAATTTGGGGTCACTCTCCGTTCTAAACCAGTGCACAAAGCATAAATCTTTTTTATTTTAGGTACATACATTGGAGCCTGATAGACTTTTTAGGTTCGTGTTGTGTTGACATTTTGTATGCTATTACCTTAACAAACAGTTTGTAAGCAAAAAAAACTTTGGGGCCTTTACAATCACTTTAAGAAGCACTGTTAAAAGGAAAGAAGAGACCGTGAAACTACTATTTCTTATGCACTAGTATCTGTAGCGAGTAACACATCATTGTCTGCAAAATACCAGCATTAGCCAACTGCCTTCCTGTGAAACAGTTACATTTCCTGACAAGTCTAATTATGCAACACAAAGTTGAGTAAAAAGTATGACATTATGCACAAAACAATGTGTAGCTATAGCCTGAAGAAATGAGCAGCACCTTGGAGATTAGGGTTCCGCTAGTCTGAAATTCATCCATGAAACGATCATTCATTTATATTTGTGTACAAACTAGGCAGAAGATTAACGATCAGCCTGGAAAACTCAATTCTTTCAGAGATCAGTCCAGCAAGGGGGTAGGTTGCCTCAGAAATGAAAATATCATTCAGTTCTTAAAGGACAAACTCACTATTTTCTGAAAATAGCTGAAGCGGTCAAGGGGTCCCAGTAGGTATTAGAAAATGTCCATTCATTGTACACCTGTAGTTTGGGCCCATGGAAGCCTAGACAAAAATTTGCCTTGCTTAAAGGGAGTTTTATCTTAACCACTTCAGCCCCGGAAGATTTTCCCCCTCAATGACCAGGCCATTTTTGCAATACGGCACTGCGTCGCTTTAACCGACAATTGCGCGGCCGTGCGACGTTGTACCCAAACAAAATTGACGCCCTTTTGTTTCCCACAAATAGAGCTTTCTTTTGGTGGTATTTGATCATCTCTGCGTTTTTTTTTGTTTTTTTTTCTATAAAACAAAAAAGAGCGACAATTTTGAAAAATAAAAAATATATTTTTTACTTTTTGCTATAATAAATATTTAAAAAAAAACAAAAAAAAAAAAAAAACAACCACTTCATCAGTTTAGGCCAATATGTATTCTACATGTTTTTGGTAAAAAATAAAAATAAAATTGCAATAAGCGTATATTGATTGGTTTGCGCAAAAGTTATAACGTCTACCAAATAGGGGATAGATTTATGGCATTTTTTTTTACTAGTAATGGCGGTGATCTGTGATTTTTTGCAGGACTGCGACATTGCCGCAGACAGATTGGACACTTTTGACACTTTTTTGGGACCACTGACATTTATACAGCGATCAGTGCTATAAAAATGCGCCGATTACTGTAAAAAGTTCACAGGCAGGGAAGGGGTTAACACTAGGGGAGGATCAAGGGGTTAATGTGTTCCCTCGTGTGTTTCTGTGGGGGATGTGATTGACTGGAGGAGGAGGAGACATATCGCTGTTCCTAATTACTAGGAACAGACAATCTGTCTCTCCTCCCCTGTCAGAATGAGGATTTGTGTGTTTACATACAGAAATCCTAATTCTAGCTCTCGTGCCCACGATCGCAGGTGGCCGGCGGACATTGCGGCCGCCGCCCACATGCATCGGGTTCCCTGCCATGCAGCGGACATTTGCCTGCTATTGCTCTTAAAGGAGCCGACCTACCAGTATGAGTACCACCACCATCGGCGCTCTTCAGTTTTTCATAAAAAATTTTTTACATCCACTACCAATGCAAATACAGAAGAAGAACTGACCAATTGTCAGTTTACATCCGTTTTTCGTCTGATCTGTTTTTTTTTTTTAAATGGAAGGAAAATAGAGCTTTGATCAGTTTAAAAAAACAGATGATGATGGATGTGGATTGTAAATAGATGACCATCCGTTTACATCCGTTTTTCCATAGAGATGTGCTGATGTCTGTTTTTCATCAGTCAATGGATGGATGAAAAACAGAATGATGGACAGCATGTGTGAAAGGGGCCTAAAAAATGAAAGCTGAATTCTGATTGGCAACAATGGATAACTGCCCTGTTACTGTGCATCTTTTATGACTTTTTTGTACTGCTTTTCTTATAAAGCCAACTTGTCATGCAACGAGGCACACAGATTTATAACCCATCAGCATTGATGGACTTCGAATTTGTTCTCTGCACTGTGCACTATATATGGGCGTTAGAAGTAAAGGGCGACGGATGAAAGGGGAGTGAAGAAAGCTTCCAAGTCACAGATGTCTTTAGGTGTTTATCTTCTTCTCTGTAAACTTGGCAGCTTTCATTTCCTGATGTCTAAAATATTTAAATTGTAATTCTGTCATCATTTCTGAAACTACATTTTATCTACACACATTTCCGAAGAATTGTCTCTGGGATATGGACAAAGTCATTTTAATGGGTCAGCAAGTGTAAAGGATCACTAAACCTGAACGGATAAAATTGCTGCAGTCATTTCACGTGCAGAATAGCATTCGCACTATGCCAGGAGGCCTTCTGTCTTATATCAGCTGTTATATTGGGCAGAAAAAGAAGAAATGCAGACTTGCAGGCCGGTTCCCACTGGTGCGATATCCGACATCAGATGTGATTCAACCTGCACTCGCATGCGATTTCTGCGAGATGCGAATTCAGCCATACAGATAATATAGCTGAATTTGCATCGCATTTCAGACCAAACTCGCACAGGACCCTTTTTTGGTCTGCAGCAGAATCGGAGTGTAAACCCATGCGCTCCGATTCCTGTCTGAATTTGCAGTTCACACTGCGATATATGCAAACTGATTTGGGGGTGTCATTAACCACTTCACCCCCGGCAGATCTGGCTGCTCAATGACAAGGCCATTTTTTGCGATGCGCTACAATTGCGCGGACGTGCGACTTTGTACCCAAACAAGTTTTTTCCCCACAAATAGAGCTTTCTTTTGGTTTTATTTGATCACCTCTGCGGTTTTTATTTTTTGCGATATAAACAATTTTGAAAATAAAACACAATATCTTTTTACTATTTTCTATAATAAATATCCCACATTTTTTTTCCAAATTTTTTTTTTCCCCTCAGTTTAGGCCAATATGTATTTTCTTAATTTTTTTTTTGTTTACCAAAAATATCGCAATAAACGTTTGCGCAATAGTTATAGCATCTACAAAATAGGGGATAGATTTATGGAGTTTATAATTTTTTTTTCTAGTAATGGCGGCGAGCTGCGCTTTTTATATCGGGACTACGGCATTATGGCGGACACATCGGAGACTTTTGACACATTTTTTGTGACCAATGACAATTATACAGCGATCAGTGCTATATAAAAATCCACCGATTACTGTAAAAATGTCACTGACAGGAAAGGGGTTAACAATAGCGAGCGACCAAGGGTTAACTGTGTTCCCTGTGTTCTAACTGAAGGGGGATGGGACTTACTAGGGAAGATGACAAATCGCTGTTCATACTTTTATGAACACACGATCAGTCTCTTCTCCCCTGAAAGAACCGGGATCTGTGTGTTCACGAAACGGCTCCGGCGTTGCGCGCACCCCTAGTGGGCACAATGGGAACCGACGTAAGGTAACATCGATTAGCCGAGCCAACCTGCCGCAATAAAACGGCGGTGCCGGTCGGCAAGTGGTTATCTTTCAATTGACACTCCCTGCAGTTTGCATATGGCAGTGTGAACTGCCATCGGGAGACATGCGAAGCATCACTGCAGTGAGAACAAAGCCTAAACCGCATTCGCTTTTTAACATAAAGTGTTTTGACCACTTGCTTACTGGGCACTTAAACCCCCCTCCTGCCCAGACCAATTTTCAGCGCTGATGTACTTTGAATGACAATTGCGCGGCCATACTACACTGTACCCAAATGAAATTTTTATCATTTTTTTCCCACAAATAGAGCTTTCTTTTGGTGGCATTTAATTACAGCTGGGGGTTTTATTTTTTGCTAAACAAACAAAAAAAGATGCAAAATAAAAAAATCATGTTTAATAGTTCGTTAGAAAATTTTGCAAACAGGTCATTTTCTCCTTCATTGAAATGCGCTGATGAGGCGGCACTGGTGGGCACTGATAGGCACAGTTAAGGCGACAGATAAGGTGGCACCGATAGGCACAGATAAGGCAGTACTGATGGCCAAAGATGGGCACAGATAAGATGGCACTGATGGGTGGCACTAAGCGGCACTGATAGGTACCACTGATAGATGGGACTGATAGGTGGCTCTGATAGGTGACACTGCTGGACACTGATGGGCGGCACTAATGGGCACTGGTAGATGACACTGATGGGCACGGATATGTGGCACTGAGGTGCAGCACTGTTGTTGAGGCAGATTGTGGGCACTGATAGGTGGCACTGTGGGCACTGATGTATGGTACTATGGGCACTGATGGGTGGCACTTTTATTGATTACTGGCTGGTACTGGCAGGGGGCAGGTGTCTATGACTCGCCGATCACAGAGCGCGCCGCGCGCGCCCCTCAGGGGGCGCGCAGGCCGCTCGTGCACGGGATGACGTCAATAGACGTAGTCCTGGCAAAGCAGGTCCGCGCTGTAGCCGTCATTCGGCTATAGCATGGATCTCTAGTGGTTAAAAATTGTTCTTTACTATACTCAGTTCTACAAATAACCTTTTTTTTTTTTTTTTTTTTTTAAATGTTCTATTTTTAAGCCCGATAAAAATTAAATATAACAAATTTAAGTGATATTAAAGACTCATTTTTTATTTTTTGTTAAATAACAAACATGTTATACTTATCTGTTCTGAAAAGTGGTTTTGCACAGAGCAGCGGGCCCTCCCGGCACTCCTGGCCCCTCCCTCATGCCGAGAGCCCCCACAGCAAGCCATTTGCTATGGGGGCACTCGTGAATGTTCACTTCCAAGCCGAACCCCACTCCCCTCCTCACTGGCTGTGATTGACATCAGCGGTTGCCAAAGGCTCCCGCTGCTGTGTCTCAGCCAATGAGGAGGAAGAGCCCCGCAGCTCCTGTATACATCGCTGGATCAAGGTAGGGCTTGGGTAAGTATTGGGGGGGGGGTGGTTGGAATGCTGCACAAGGGTGTTTTTTTTTTGCATAGAATCAACCACTTTAATATACGGTATTTCATTCTCCATTTTAGCCAGTAGATGGAGCTTTAGGTTATTTAAACAAGTTCGCAAGTATCACATTTTTCTCCTTTGTTGAAAAAAAAAATCTGTTTACAGAGATTTATTTGCTGAAGCTGAAATTTACACAGTGAATGAGTCGGAGCAGTGACTCCTCTATTGTTGGATGGGTTAGTGCGGGGCTTTAAACCAAAAAATTGAATATATTGCAGTTTACCAATCACTAAACGTGGCGACTATATTAGGTCTTTTTTAGGCCTTTCCCCTCTGTTTTCACCTGGTAATCTAGCCAATAACACACCTTATGTATTAGAGAGCCTACACGATGGATGAGCAACAGAGACACCTTTGGAAAGCAACATTGTCCATCTGGAGGGGAGGGTAGTATTAGATGTACTAGGTCTAGGGAGATTCAGATACACTAAATAAACTGAAGCCAAACTCCAGCTAACACTTTATTAGCAGTTACAGCAACTGTTGTGTTCCTTTTGGGATAAAGGTCTTACATAAATAAATAAAAGCTGATGGTTTGTTTCAATCCCCCAACTGCTAAATATACAGGAGAGCTTGTTCGGATATAAAAACAACAGACTTACTGGCCAGATCACCAGGTAAAAATAGAGGAAAGGAAGCCTAAAAAGGAAAACAGATGCAGCTATCATATCCAAGTATTAGCAAGCTGCAAGATAATAGATGTTTGCTTTTTGAATTTTAACACCCCTTTAATGAGAGTCATCTCCCTCAAAAGGAGACAACAACTGCTGTGTTCTCTGTTTAGAAAACCCACAGTGCTCTGGAAATCCTTTGCCATGTATTAAAAGAGATTCGTTAAACAGAGAAAAATATGATATTAAACATCAGTTTAATAAATTTATAAATTCCAATAATGATCTTTTTTTAAACCTTGCATTGGTCCAGCTTGGTTACATCTAATTATTCATATCTCACATCTGGGGGCCATTGGCATTGCAGAAATGCAATATAGTAGTATGTGCTACATCCAGTCAGAGCTGGTATCTATTGGGTGCTGCTCGAGCGACGTACCATCTGTACTCTGAACAAAAGGGGGGGGTGGCCGCTTGATTGACACTTCCATATTGAGGCTGTATTCACACGAGTGTTTCATGTGTACCATTTGCCTGTATTAAAAAGTATCCAGTTCTCTTTGCATTACTTCCTTTATGTGAAATACCTGGTGATCCTGCCAGTTCCCCAGCTTTCCTATTTCATGCAAGGCATGGAAGCACAACCATCCCAGTGTGCTGGAAGCATAGCCTGCCTGTATTGCGATGGTCACTTGTTGACATGCCGCCCCATCCCCCCCCCCCCCCGGCACAGTTCTTTAGTGAAAACGTCTGTGTACTGCTGTTTCTCTGCCTCCCCTGCACATATAATTTAATCACGGGGCGTCCATGACTTCCTAGTCACAAAAAAAGTTTATCAGAAATATCCAAAAGCACAGACAAAGCGTGGTACAGCACAAAGTCTTCTCCATGGCACAGTGGAGGTGGCAATTGGGATGATTGTTTACACACAAGCATGCATTATACATGAAAGTAAAATGAATCTGGTCTCTGATAACGCTATAGGCAAACAGAAAACAAGAACAATATACCTCTTATGAAGTGCTTCAAGGGAAATGTGGATGTTATTAGAGAGCCGTGTGTCCTTGTCCCACCTTGGAACATGACAAGACACCACTTACAGTACTGGAGCACGCTCTTCATACTGTCAATCTGCCGTGTGCCCGCTCGCAGAGAAGGATCCGTGCTGTTCTGTGAAGGGTAACGGATGAATACAGCCCAATGCCTTTATTGTTATGGCACTGCTTCTATTCATACAGGTTGTTCATGAATCCACTATTCATACCAATGTAAAAATATATTTGTGAAACTGTTTTATCCGTTTAAGTGTGTGGGAGCCACACTGTAGAAAATGAAAGTACATATTGAGGAAACCGCCAACACTACAATGACAATGAGATATTAGTATAAATAATAAGAAACCTGTCCCACATTAATGGCGGGGAGTATTTTGGTAGTCGTTTTCAGAAAAAGGAAATGGTTACTAGAAGCACTGACACTTCCGCTCATCTTCACAGTGAGGCCCCAAAGCTACTCTGCAAGGACTACCTACTTGGTGCCCGAAAAGGTAGACTGAAATGGCATTTTTTTTTTGTCTAATAAGATACTTCTCTATACAGGTTTAAAAATATTACAACTAGAACTAACAAAATAAACAGTACTAATTGAAGTACTAAAGGCAATCTTTTTGTAGTTTGGATAAAATGGAAAGGGTTGGACCTCTGTCGGGTTTTTATGGCTTTAGATAAGCCAAAAAAAAAAAAAAAATGGCTTTAGATAAGCCAAAAAAAAAAAAAAAGCACCAAGCGGTTGTCCCAAGAGTCTTTATTGCTGTCATTGCCCTGACTGAATGCCAACCTGATGAGTCTATGGAGCCCCCAGAAGTCCAATAGCAATACTAACATATGGCTAGGCAGTGGCGTCGCTAGGGGGTGGCTTTTGGGGCTATAGCCCTGAATCTGGGGCCCAGAGTCTCTGCAGGGGTCCCCAAGGGGAGGAGAGGCTCACTGGGGACACTGATGTAAGTGGGGGGCTCTCTGGGGACCCTGATGCAAGGGGGTGGCTCTCTGGGGATCCTGATGTAATTGGGGGGCTCTCTGAGGACCCTGAAGTGGGGGTCTCTCTGGGGACCCTAATTTTAAGGGGGAGGCTCTCTGGGGACACGAAGTGGGGGGCTCTCTGGGGACCCTGATGCTAAGGGGAGGCTCTCTGGGGACCCTGATTTTAAGGGGGAGGCTCTCTGGGGACCCTTATTTTAAGGGGGAGGCTCTCTGGGGACCCTTATCTTAAGGGGGAGGCTCTCTGGGGACCCTTATCTTAAGGGGGGGCTCTCTGGGGACCCTCATGTAAGTGGGGGCTCTCTGGGGACCCTCATGTAAGTGGGGGGCTCTCTGGGGACCCTCATGTCAGTGGGGGGCTCTCTGGGGACCCTCATGTCAGTGGGGGGCTCTCTGGGGACCCTCGTGTAAGTGGGGGGCTCTCTGGGGACCCTCATGTAAGTGCAACGCCCCTGTGGCTAGGCATGCTCCTTCACTAGCTGTGAGGCTGCATTCACACCTGAGCGTAGCATCTTTGAGCTCTTTTAATTATAATATAATTATAATATAATTTAATTATTATTTATTTATGTATTATTACATATTAATTTATTTATGATCATTTTTAGTGATTTGTGTATTTATGTTACATTTATTTATTCATATATTATTACTATTTTATTGTTTACTTTTTTTCATTTGAGCAGGTCTCAACTCAATCTAAACTCAGATTCATACACATATTAGGGACAATTTAGACAGGAGCTAATTACCCTACAAGCATGTCTTCGGAGTGTGGGAGGAAACCGGCACGGACACAGGGAGAACATGCAAACTCTGTAGTGCTGTGGTTGGGATTCAAACCAACAACCTTATTGCTGCTAGACGGAAGTGCTAACCACTTAGCCACTGTGCTGCCCTTTTGCCTTTCTTGGCCTAATAAACCTGTTGCCTATGCCAGAATACCCAGATGCCTCACTGATTAAGTATTGACAATAGAAACAGTATTTCATATCAGTGACAGAGTAATGAGAACTCACAGGGTGATATTTCAGACTCTGTCTGATGTAGAGAACAGGCTCATTGAAATGTACATTTTTATTTTAAATTGAATGGGTGGTTTTGCAAGGTAAGGGTTCACATATACTTCAAAAGAGATGTTTAGGATATAAAAAAAAAAAAAAAAAAAAAGAAGAAAAAAAAAAAAGGAACCCCCCCCCCCCAAAAAAAAAAATAATTAAACTCACCTAGGTAGATACAGCATTAGACTTATCCCCACCGCCTCTACACTGAGAGTTGAGCTATCCCTTGTAATGGAAATAAAGAGGACAGGTCCTCTTTATGGAGAGATCTGGGGTCAAAAAGAGGGTCATTTTAGGGTCATTGTCCTGCTGGAAAGTGAACCTCTACCCAGTCCCAAGTCTTTTGCAGACTAACAGGTTTTCTTCAAATATCGCTCTGTATTTGGCTCCATCCATCTTCCCATCAACTCTGACCAGCTTCCTTGTCCCTCCTGAAGAAAAGCATCCACACAACATGATGCTGCCACCACCATGTTTCACAGTGGGGATAGTGTGTTCAGGGTGATGCGCAGTGTTAGTTTTCCACCACACAGCGTTTGCTTTTAGGCCAATAAAATGTAATTTTGGTCTCATTTAACCAGAGCACCTTCTTCCATGTTTGCTGTGTCCCCCCACATGGCTTCCCGCAAACTGCAAGCAGGACTTCTTATAGCTTTCTTTCAACAATGGCTTTCTTCTTGCCACTCTTCCATAAAGGCCAGATTTGTGGAGTGCAAAACTAATAGTTGTCCTGTAGACAGATTCTCCCACCTGAGCTGTGAATCTCTGCAACTCCTCCAGAGTTACCTCTTGGCTGCTTCTCTGATTAATGCTCTGCTTTCCCGGCCTTTCAGTTTAGGTGGACAGCCATGTCTTGTTAAGTATGCAGTTGTGCCATACTCTTTCCATTTTCAGATGATGGATTGTAAGATGGAGTAAAGGGGGCTGAATAGAAATGCACGCCACACTTTTCACATATTTGTAAAGAATTTGGAAAACCATTTATCATTTTCCTTCCATGTCACAATTCTGTGCCACTTTGTGTAGGTCTATCACATAAAATCCAAATAAAATACATTTACGTTTTTGGTTGTTGCATGGCAAAATGTCAAAGGGTATAAATACTTTAAAGACACTGTATATGCACACACAATCCCCAAAAAGTTGGGATGCGAGATCTGTATAAAAACAAAATGGAGTAGCAAAGAAAATATTTAAAAAGTTAAAACTGAGGAAAATGCTCCATTTTAGGAAAAAATAAACTCATTTTGAAACTGATGGCAGCAACACGTCTCACAAAAAGTTTTGGACAGGGCTACTAAAAGCTTTCAGAGTAAGTGGTACTAACAAGGAAGCGCTGGAAGAACATTTTGCAACTATTTAGGTTAATTGGCAACAGGTCAGTTACATGACTAAGTATAAAAAGAGCATCTTAGAGAGTCAGAGTATCTCAGAAGTAAAGATGGGCAGAGGTTTACCTAGGTTTACCCTCTATGAAAAACTGCATCTAAAAATTGCAAAGACTTTAAATATAACATCCAAAAAGTATTTAAATATCAACAAAAGATTCCAAAAATCTGTGAGCAAGGGACAAGGCCGAAATGCAATATTGGATGCCTGTGATCTTCGGGCCCTCAGGCAGCACTGCATTAAAAACAGGCATTATTCTATGATGGATATAGCTGCATGTTCTCAGGAATACTTCCAAAAATCATTGTCATTGAACACAGTCCACCATGCCATCCAAAAATGCAAGGTAAAGCTCTATCAGGCAAAGGAGTAGTCATACCTGGACATGACCTATAAATGTTGCCTTCCTCTCAGAGCCAAAGATCATTTAAAATGGTCTGTTGCAAAGTGGAAAACCTGTTGTGTGGTTAGATGACTTGAAATGTCACATGCTTTTTGGCCACCATGGGCGCCACGTCCTTCTGACTAAAGAAGAGAGGGACCTTCCAGTTTGTTTTCAGCACTGCATCTCTTATGCTATGGGGATGCATTAGTGTGTATGAAATGGGCAGCTTGCTTATTTGGAAAGGATTCTGAAAGATATCCAGGTTTTAGAGCAACATATGCTCCCATCCAGACAACTTCTGGAAAAATACAACAACGTGGACCCAGGACTGCCAGGGTCCGTTCACACAGGAGCAAATCAGATCCGACTTCAGGTCGGAAAACATGTAAAAATCAATCTAAGTGAATGAGAGCCGTCGTAATGCACACTACTGAAGTCGCTCCGACTTCAGAAAAGGTTCCTGTACTACTTCAATCCGACTTGTAGGCGACCGGTACCCATTGATTTCAATGGAGGTCGCCTCCAAGTCGTATCTCTGTCTATACGGAGGCGACTCCGACAGAATTATCAGCTCTCAAGAGGGAACTCCACGCCAAATTTATGAAAAAAAATTTGGCGTGGGTTCCCCCTCCAAGAGCATACCAGGCCCTTAGGTTTGGTATGGATTTTAAGGGGGAACCCCCTACGCTGAAAAAACGGCGTGGTGGTCCCCCCCCAGATCCATACCAGACCCCTATCCGAGAACGCTACCCGGCCAGCCAGGAAAGGGGGTGGGGACGAGCGAGCGCCTGAGCCGTACCAGGCCGCACGCCCTCAACATGGGGGGGGTGCCACCCCAAAGCACCTTGTCCCCATGTTGATGAGGACAAGGGCCTCTTCCCGACAATCCTGGCCGTTGGTTGTCGGGGTCTGCAGGCGGGGGCTTATCGGAACCTGGGAGCCCCCTTTGATAGGGGGGCCCCCAGATCCTGGCCCCCCACCCTATGTGAATGAGTAATGGGGTACAATGTATCCCTACCCATTCACCTGTGAAAAAAAAAGTAAAAAAAAAAAAAAAAACACAACACAACACAGGGTTAAAATAGTTTATTGCACAGCTCCGGGGGTCTTCTTCCGTCTTGGGGGGGTCTTCTCGCCGGACTCCTCCGATATCTATCTAGCTCTTTTACTAGCGGAGGAGCCCGGCATTCTTCTTTGCCACCGCCGCCCTCTTCTTCCGACTTCAGGGGTCTTGTCCCCCTCTTCGGTTCTTCTTCCCGGGCCACCACGCCTTCTTCTAGCTCTTCTTCTAGAGGATGCTGGGACTGTGACATCATAATGGGCGGGGACATCATCCGGTGATGTCCTTATATAAAAGTCGCCTCACGCCGCGTGTTCTGTCATAGTGAGTGGAGACAGCGACGAGGCAATATCTCCAGAAGAGAAGAACAGAAGACTGAGCCACTGCTTGTAAAAGAGCTAGAAGAAGGCGCGTGGCCCGGCAAGAAGAACCGAAGAGTGGGACAAGACCCCCGAAGTCGGAAGAAGAGGGCGGCGAAGAGGGCGGCTAGCTCCTCCGCTAGTAAAAGAGCTAGCAGAAGAGAGCGGAGGAGTCTGGCGAGAAGACCCCCCCAAGACGGAAGAAGACCCCCAGAGCTGTGCGATAAACTATTTTAACCCTGTGTTGTGTTTTTTTTTTACTTTTTTTTTTCACAGGTGAATAGGTAGGGGTACATTGTACCCCATATCATTCACATAGGGTGGGGGGCCGGGATCCGGGGGCCCCCTTCTCAAAGGGGGCTCCCGGATTCCGATAAGCCCCCCGCCCGCAGACCCCGACAACCAACGGCCAGGGTTGTCGGGAAGGGGCCCTTGTCCTCATCAACATGGGGACAAGGTGCTTTGGGGCCCATGTTGAGGGCGCGCGGCCTGGTATGGCTCGGGGGGGCACTCACTCGTCCCCACCCCCTTTCCTGGCCGGCCGGGTAGGGTGCTCGGATAAGGGTCTGGTATGGATCTGGGGGAAACCCCCATGCCGTTTTTTCGGCATAGGGGGGTTCCCCTTAAAATCCATAACAGACCTAAGGGCCTGGTATGCTCTCGGAGGGGGAACCCACGCCAATTTTTTTTTAAAGAAATTTGGCGTGGAGTTTCCCCCTGAGAGCTCATTCTCTGATTGGCCGCGGCAAAAGTCGCCTGGCCTGGGGCAGCTTAAAGTCGTGTTGTAAGTCGCCACAAGTCGTGTTCAGGTCGTGTCCAAGTTGCCTCCGAAAGTCGTGTTGCCCCTGTGTGAACGGACCCTTAAGCAGTTAGATGATTGTCACATGAAAAGATATAATAAAATATTTACACAAATGTGAGTGATGTACTCACTTTTGTGAGATACTGTAAAACAGTGGTCATCAACCCTGTCCACAGGGCCCACTAACAGGCCAGGTTTGCAAGATAACTGAAATACATCACAGGTGATATAATTTGCTGCTCAGTGATTGAAGTATTCTAGTCTGCATCTCCTCAAGGTAATACATAAAACCTGGCCTGTTAGTGGGCCCTGAGGGCAGGGTTGATGACCACTGATCTAAAGTATTTAATATCAACAAAAGATTCCAAATATCCGTGAGCAAGGGACAAGGCCGAAATGCAATATTGGATGCCTGTGATCTTCGGGGCCCTCAGGCAGCACTGCAGTAAAAACAGGCATTTTTGGGCCCTGAGGACGAGGTTGATGACCACTGCTGAAAAAAATGGGACAACATTCCTCTCCCAAAGTTTCAGCGACTGGTCTCCTCAGTTCCCAGACATTTACAGAGTGTATACAGTTAAAAGAAGAGGGGATGATACATGGTGGTAAACGTGGCCCTGTTCCAACTTTTTTAGTAATGTTGCCATCAATTCCAAAATTACCTTATTTTTTTCCTAAAAAGGTACATCTCAGTTTAAACATGACATGTTTTCTATTGTGAATAAAATATGGGTTTATAATATTTGCAAATTGCATTGTGTTTTTATGTGGATTTTACACAGTACCTCCACTTTTTTTGGAACTGGGGTTGTATAATTTTGCTGTGAACGCTATAATTTTTATCTACTTGTTAATATCAGGGGGAAACACATGACAAGGCAGTTGCATTAAATGTACAGTATACATTGTTCTTACATAGTGTTTAGTGTGTGAATAGCTGTTTGTGTTCAGCTTAGTAAAGGACCCCCGAATAATAACCCTCCTGAAACTCCCCCTTACACTTTAATAAATTACATACTGTCCGCCTTTCATCTGCCATACACAAATCACCAACACAGCTACAAAGTAACAAAGCCATTCAAACAAGCTTCATTTCTTATATGGACATTACAACAGGAAAAGAAAAGCCTTACAAGTGAATCCATCAAACCCACATATAAGCAAATCAGCAAAAAAATGCAAGCCTTTCCATTGTGGAATACACCACATCTGTAACATTTATACATGCCAATTATTTTATACTACATTGTCCAGTGTTACCTATCTAAAGTGAGAGCAAAATCTGGGGGTTCATACTGCTGGACAAGGATTTTTGCTTAAATGCATTCACAACTGAGCGTTTCAAAGTCACACGTTTTTGCCGTGTTTCTGCCACAATTTTGTACAGGTCACAAATGTAAACAGAAAAATAAAATGCCTGTAATCTGCCCTAAAGAAGCTCATGGTTTTTTTTTTTTAACTTAAGGCGTTTTGCTTCAGGTGACAAATGAAAGGAATTTTGCTTGTTTAGCGTTTTCCATGCGTTTTATGAGCTGAAAACGCTCAGGTATGAATGCAGCCTCAAACAAAAGCTTGAGCATTGCATAACCCCCAGCTCTGCCCTACCGAGCTCATTCCTCTCATAGGTACATTGTATTATATTGCAACGATTTCATGCAGATGCATACCTACAGTGTTAATGTTGATATCAAATTTCAATTTAGTTTTAGTTCTAGTCTTATGCAGGGCTTTTTTCCTCAAACAATAGGTGCTGGAACTCAACCACGACCCCCCAAAACCCCTCCCCCCACATACACCCTCCAAATCACATCAGATAGTGGGTGTGGTCATATTTCACAAACAGTAGAAGGGTCTTAAAGGGGCATTGCATTACAGAGTGCAGAGTTCATGGAGGTTACACACAGTGTAGAGCTGTCACTTGTAAACACAGAAACCAGACGTCTGTGTTTACAAGTGATTGTGGTGAGCAAACACCAAAGGGTCCGAGCCAGAGGTGGTGGAACCGAGTTCCACCAAGTTCCCCCTGAAAAAAAGCCCTGGTCTTATGACTAAAATGTCTTTTTGGTTTTAGTCGCATTTTTAGTCATCTAAATTGTTTTAGTCTTATCTTAGTCGACTAAAATCTCCTACATTTTAGTCTACTAAAATCTCCAGTACATTTTAGGCTGGGTTCACACTGGTGCCAATTTCTCTGCATCCAATTTGCATTTCAGGAGACTGTGACCGGCTCTCAATGGAGCCCGTTCACACTGCTCTGGGAAGGCTGCGGAGCGGTTTTTATTAAAGTCTCGTGAGTGTTCTGATCTGTTTCACGTCAGAATTCAGCCAAAAATTCAGAACTAAAATTGGATCTGAAACGGTGAACAGGGACGCGCCGGAACCCCTGCTGCGAGCCAATCCACAGTGTGAACACATCCTCAGTCAACTAAAATCGAATAGGTTTAGGTAAATTGTAATGCATTTTTGAAGCATTTCTTCAGAATTTCCAAACTCATATACTCCTGGAGTAAAAATTGAATAACATGTAATTATTTATGGTATTAAGGTTGGAACATGCACTACAAAGATTTATCTGTTGTGATATATAACCAGTGTTATTTTGATGTCAAATTTAGTTTTAGTCATATTCAAAGAAGAACTGCAGTCTGCTCACATAATTTGTAATAAAAACATCTTTGTCATTCTGAAGCTTCCCTCCAACGACTTTGCATATTATTTTATATATATTGTGATTCTGTATTTGCCAAATATGTTGCAGAAATCTCCTTCCACTGAGTCTGGCTGCAGCCATTTTAACTGTGGGCAGCCGAAGCTGCTGCCTGTTCACTTCCTGGATTTACACAGACACACAGAGGCACACCTCCAGCTCTGCAGCTTTCATTGGCCCTCTTATGACTCACCCCCCTCCCTTCCTGGCAAACTCTCACTAGAGTGAGAGAGCTATGCATGTTATAGGCCTAGACTATAAGGCACCATAGTTATCGGCGTATAAGACGCACTTTTTTCCCCTTAAAATCAGGGTAAAATCGTTGGTGCGTGTTATATGACAATCCCCACCAATCTCCGCTGATTGTGATGAGAGGAGCGAGCGGAGCCGAGATACACAAAGCCAAGTGTACTTCGGCTAGACTCGGCTCCCCCCCCGTGACTGTGAGCACAGCCGAGTCTAGCCGAAGTACACTCGGCTTTGTGTATGTCGGCAGAGATTGCTCCTCTCCTCCGATCGGCGCCAATATTAAACATAATAAGGCTGCAAGGACACTGGGGAGGCTGCAATGACACAAGCCTGCAAGGACACTGGGGAGGCTGCAATGACACAAGCCTGCATATGGACACTGGGAAGGCTGCAATGACACAAGGTTGCATATGGTATGGACACTGGGAAGGCTGCAATGACACAAGGTTGCATATGGTATGGACACTGGGAAGGCTGCAATGACACAAGGTTGCATATGGTATGGACACTGGGAAGGCTGCAAGGACACTGGGGAGACTGCAATGACACGAGGCTGCATATGGACACTGGGGAGGCTGCAATGACACAAGGCTGCATAGGGACACTGGGAAGGCTGCATAGGGACACTGGGAAGGCTGCATAGGGACACTGGGAAGGCTGCATAGGGACACTGGGAAGGCTGCATAGGGACACTGGGACGGCTGCAATGATGGACAAGTCTGCAGATGGACACTGACAAGGCTGCAGTCTGAATTGTTTTAGTCGTACTTTAGGTCGACTAAAATAGTGTCCATTTTGTCAACAAAAATACTGTATTTTAGTAGACAAAATTAAGACTGCATACCTGCTTCTGTTCGGGAGATATTACAGATCCTCGCTCTGTTAAGTGACAGCTACATGGTTCTGTGTTTCAAAGAAGCACTAAATGTCCTATCTGTCTATGGAGCTCTCAGCATGTCAGTGGCACATCTAAAGCAGGTCAAATTATAATGCTGCATTATGACCTCTTTAATCATACAATATAATCTTATATTGGATACAGTTATGTGATATAGTGTGAATACTAGGGCATGTTCCAATCACAAGTTGCAGTAGTGAGGTTGCCTTTCATGTCCTTCACTCACCGATAGCTTCAGTGACGGCTTGTGTGCCTCGTATAGTAACTACAATCGCTTAGACTGATGTCAGAAAGGCGACTCTGCTGCTAGCAATCCTGCCACATGCAATTAGTCAAAAATCGCCAGCAGAAGAATCACTAACAGGCTGCCCGATTGTCCCCATGGAATCACTCCCTTTGTAGCTGAGACAGCAAGACGTTGCTCCCATCTCTAGAACTTGAGATTCAGCAACCTTCAGGCCAACGACAGAAAACGATCCAGTCCAGCACTAATCATTTCCAGATCCAGTAAATGAGTCAATCCCAACTTCCATCCTTACTGCCGTTCATCTAGGGATTTCATTTCAGCAAGGGGTGAAGGTAAAGTTTAGAAAAACAGCAGTTTGGGTCATTCACCCAGACCATAAGAAACCAATATGGAGTCTGTGTTGTGCAAAGTTTGCAGCAAATCTTTGAGGCACAATAGAGGTAGCAACAAAATGTACACAGCCGTTTGTTGCAAATTTAACTGCAGTGAAGGCATAATTTAGAAATTTTACACATTTGATGATTTCCTTAAATTGCATGTGGGTTATATCATGTGTCCGCATCCAGGGCTGATCATTCGCAGGTAATTACTGCTTGTGATTACATGTGAGCGGCCAGAGCTGTCAGCCTACCATTTCTTTCAATGGGGCTTCTGCCCGCAGCTAATCGCCGGAAAACCCTAAAAGGCATTATCAGCCCCCTACTTTAGCCAAAATCGCCTTCAGCAGATTGGGAAAAAAACAGAACCTCCGTTTTTTTTTCCTTTTTTTGATTGATGGCAGTATTTAATTTAAGGGCACATTCCAGCCGTGCAGTATAGCATGGATAGAGGAATCTATTATTTTTTTTTTTTTTATTAAACTCCTTTCATATAGAGCATTTTGCAGGCGCTATAGCATTAAAAATACTGCCTGCAAAACGCCCTAAAACAGCTGCTCCAATGTGAAAGCCAGAGGGAGCGGTGCACTGGCAGTCCTGCCAGCAGCTTCTTTGGAGCGGTGAACTCACCCGTGTGCCCCATCAATGAGGCAGCGCTGTGATACCGCCGGCAAAACGTAGCTCCGGCGGCATTTTGCAGGTGGATTTAACCCCTTTTCAGCCACTAGCAGTGTGGTTTTAACCAAATAGCGCCACTAAAACGACGGTTTACAGCTGACGCCCTAGGCGGCGCAGTGCGAAAGGGCTCTTATTCAGCTTGCAGGCTAACACTCTATATGAAAAAATAAACAACTTGTCTAGGGGACTACTTTATATGCAACAGAGCTTGGCAAAGATCCGCTTAAATATCTGAGATTACTATGAGACAAGATACTACAGTGACTTTTTTATTTCATTAAATGCTATTTCGCACTATATTTATTTCCAGCAATATATTCTTTAAATTACCTGGTCTCTGCATAGCTTTTCTCTTTCTGTTCAGAACATGTAACACAAGTATGGTGGATTTTTCCTCCCACACATTGATTTTCATGCAACTTGTGAGACTCCGTATGAATTATATATGTGAATTTTATTTGCCAAGTATGCTGTAGCTTTAACAGACATCTTTTCTCTATCAATTAACAGATGAAAGAGACAGGACCACAAGGTGAAAGAATGGTAATATTTTAAAGAGCAAATTTACAATGAAATTGAAAAATGAATATTTAATTTGTATATTTAGAGCCTGTAGGGATAAAGCTGGATGAAATGACATTGTGTGTCATGATGCTGATTGTCAGTTTTGCTATTTCGCATAATGTTGGAAGTAATATACCTAACACAGAAAGCTCTTTTGTATTATGTGGGTGACTATTATATTACCCAGGTTAAAAGCATTGCTTTTAGGCAATAGTGGTTTATAACAGTCAATGAGCTGGTACCAAGGACTGGGACTGCCAAAGGGCTTTTAGCAGATGGCAGTGGTAAAAAGTGATTGTGATCCTCATATCATTACCAACAACCATGCACAATGTCTTTGCTAAAACACCCACATAAAGCCAAAGTCCATGTTATGGCACCTTTGCATATTAGATGCCCCTTTGGCCATATTGGTCAACAATTGAATGGCCACTAGGCACCTTCAGACACTGCAAAATGAGCTTCAGGAGGGTAAATAGCCAATCTTCAAACACCAAGTGAAGTGACCAAGACTCCAAAGACAGTGCTCCCCTACTACTTACCAGGTACAAATAATCACCAAACTTGGGGAACTTTTGGGAACTTCTCGTCATCATACAGCCCCATACAGAATCTCAAATTTCCATCATATAATCCCCATGAAAAAAAGAACAATCTCCATAGGGCAATACCACTAGTAGTAATCAATTTTTTGTACAAAGCAAAGTGTGCACTTACAAAAGCAAGTTCTGAGTGTATATGCACCAGGGACGTTAACGGCTGAAGCCGATGGGGATATCTGCTAAACGGCACAAGTTTAGAAGATATTCACAGTACCTACAGGAAAGCCTTATAATTAGCTTACTTGTAGGTACAAGTGTATAATAAGAAGAATCTACAACTGCTTTAAAAGAGGTATGGGATTAATTTTTATTTTGAAATCATATTTACCAAAGTGGATGTAGCATTTGTCCAATGCAGCATCTATTCCTCCGCATTGGCTCCAAAACTGGAGAACTGATCGATCAAACACCGGCGATCACTGGGTTCTCAGAGCTCTCTGCTCTGCCCCCCCTGCGCTCATTGGAGGCCTGGGCTGTGGAAGGGGGTGGGAGCTGTCAGCTCAGGTTCTCAGGGGGCCCCTGAGAGGCTGAGCCGGGTGCCGGTTCAGGCTCCTGGGAGGATCCCCGACATATGGTTGCAATCTTTCCCAAGCCTGGACCTGCTCTGCCACTCCAGCTGAAAACTTGTCACAGGGGTGCAGACTGAACTGCACTCCTGTGATCCACATGAGAAGCTTGTTTGGCTGTACTCCTCTAAGGCAGAGATACCACTGGGATCATAAAAAAGACAGCAGAGAGTGTAGTCACTGGATTCAAGGAAGAAAATCCCACAGGGCTTCTGTGGCAGCATTAAATTATTTATTTATGCATTTAACTAAATCAATATTTAAAACAAACATTATGGAAGATTGTGAAATTTATAGATACATATGATATCCAAGTTTTATTTTTTTAAACCAACGTTACGCTTTAAATTTCATTCCAGCACAGTGTAATCTACTGCAGTAAGACTTCACAGATCTCCGGATACTTAGGGTGGGTCTGCTTTGGAAAAAGTGTTCCATTTAACTTTCATTCTCTTTTCAATCCGATTTAAACTTGCAAGGCCGGCCTGAATTTGATTGGTAGTTATGAGGGACTTAGACGTACATTCAGGAGAAATGAAACAAACAAGATGTGCTTTAACTGCAGACTTCCAGCTTTAATTTGAGGGTATTTACATCCAAATCAGGTGAACGGTGTAGGAATTACAACAGTTTGTGTATGTGCCTCTCACATTTTAAAGGGACCAAACGTAATGGTACAATTGGCTGCTCAGCTGTTCCATGGCCAGGTGTGTACTATTCCCTCATTATCCCATTTACAAGGAGCAGATACAAGGTCCAGAGTTCATTTCAAGTGTGCTATTTACATTTGGAATCTGTTGCTGTCAACTCTCAATATGAGATCCAAAGAGCTGTCACTATCAGTGAAGCAAGCCATCATTAGGCTGAAAAAACAAAACAAACCCATCAGAGAGATAGCAAAAACATTAGGTGTGGCCAAATCAACTGTTTGGAACATCCTTAAAAAGAAAGAACGCACCGGTGATTTCAGCAACACCAAAAGACCCGGAAGACAACTGTGGTGGATGACCGAATAATTCTTTCCCTGGTGAAGAAAACACCCTTCACAACAGTTGGCCAGATCAAGAACACTCTCCAGGAGGTAGGTGTATGTGTGTCAAAGTCAACAATCAAGGGAAGACTTCACCAGAGTGAATACAGAGGGTTCACCACAAGATGTAAACCATTGGTGAGCCTCAAAAACAGGAAGGCCAGATTAGCGTTTGCCAAACATCTAAAAAAGCCTTCACAGTTCTGGAACAAGAACTCAACTTGTACCAGAGTGATGGGAAGAGAAGAGTATGGAGAAGGAAAGGAACTGCTCATGATCCAAAGCATACCCCCTTATCAGTGAAGCATGGTGGTGGTAGTGTCATGGCGTGGGCATCTATGGCTGTCAATGGAACTGGTTCTTCTGTATTTATTGATGATGTGACTGCTGACAAAAGCAGCAGGATGAATTCTGAAATGTTTTGGGCAATATTATCTGTTCATATTCAGCAAAATGCTTCAGAATTCATTGGACGGCGCTTTACAGTGAAGATGGACAATGACACTGCGAAAGCAACCAAACCGTTTAAGGGAAAGAAGTGGAATGTTATGCAATCACCTAAGTCAATCACCTGGCCTGAATCTGATGGAGCATGCATTTCACTTGCTGAAGACAAAACTGAAGGGAAAATGCCCCAAGAACCACCAGGAACTGAAGACAGTTGCAGTAGAGGCCTGGCAGAGCATCACCAGGGATGAAACCCAGCGTCCGGGGATGTCTATGCATTCCAGACTTCAGGCTGTAATTGACTGCAAAGGATTTACAACCAAGTATTAAAAAGTGAAAGTTTGATGGATCTTTGTTAGTCTGTCCCATTACTTTTGGTCCCTTAAAAAGTGGGAGGCACAAATTACAAACTGTTGTAATTCCTACACCGTTCACCTGATTTGGATGTAAATACCCTCAAATTAAAGCTGAACGTCTGTAGTTAAAGCACATCTGGTTTTGTTTAATTTTTAAATCCATTGTGGTGGTGTATAGAGCGAAAAAAAATTGAATTGTGTCCATGTCCCAACATTTATGGACCTGACTGTAATTACACTTTGATGTGCCAGAATTTTGTAAGGGAAATGCATCAAAGAATCTTGTATTTGAGAACACCTCTACCGAATTACAAACAGGTAAGTGTTCCCAGATCACCATATTAACACCACAACTAACACAGTGGGTTAGATTGTAAAAAAAAAAAAAAAAAAAAAAAAAATCAAAGTTCTGTAACTTTACCAGATTTCAGGAAAACCCAATACAAATATCACAGATCTTTAGGGTCATTTGGATTTGTACGACACCCCCTTCCCTCTTTAAACACAAGAATAATATATACTCACTCGTACAAAGTTGTCAGGGAAAAGGCCTCTTCTTCCTTTCAGCTCTCCTTCCCACCATCCGCCATCTTCTTTTTTGATTTTGGTGATTATTTCACCAGCAACTATAGTCAGCTCGTCATCATGCTGAGCCTTGTAGTCAAACTCCACAATCGCATCCACTGTGAAGATGAATGAACAAAGACATAATTAAAGCACAACCTACCATCTACACAAGTACCAAATTCAGTTACTATGTGACGCACAAACCCATAGTAAGTAAGCAAAAAAACTTGCTTTACCCTCCCTGAGTGATCCACATCCTCCTCCATTTTGTGTCTGGGAGGAGCAATGCATGAGGCACAAAGCTCATAGTCAGCAGTTGAGGCTGGGCTCAGCCTAGAAAATCCACATAGAAGGCATAAGCAGGTTTGTAGCCAGGTATGGACTGACAAGTTACAGGCTTGTCAATCAGCAATGACAATGCTGATAGCCACACGTCCTGCGACATATTTCATCCCAATGTAATGCAGTCAGGCACAGCTTACATGGGAGTAGCAACTCTGCTCTGAATTCAGGAGTAGAGCAGCTGACCCTCTGTCTGGACAGTGCTGATTGGCCTTGTGCTGATCACATGCACTCTCTCAAGAAAAATAAAATAAAAACAACTCTTTAGTAATACACACCAAACTGAGCATGTGCAGCTTGTCCCCTAGATCTGTAAATATCAGGTTATGGAGACAGTGGAAGGAGGAGGTAATCAGAGGAGACAGGATCGAGCATCCCTTTTATACAGTGTTGAGGATTAACCCCTTAGGTTCCACAGTGAGTAAAACAAGCATGCTTTACTGCATATACAGACTGATTTTACGGTTGTGGGTTTAGTAACATTTTAAAAAAGGAGAAGAAAAGCTAAAGCTCGCTTGGCTGTACTTCTCCTGTAGATCATAGGAGTGCAATTCATTCTGCACTGCTGTGACCCGTTTTCGGCAGAGTGGGGGCTGAAGTCCGCTCTCTGCTGACGTCACAGAATCTGTCCAGTCTCCGCATAATTACGACCATGGAGTTGGGATCTGCCCAGATCCCTGCACTGACACATGGTTTAGCCTCTCAGCGAGCCGCTGAAAGTCTGAGCCGGCCGATCTTGCCCCCTTCACAGCTCAGCACTCCAGTGAGCGAGGAGGGGGCAAAGCAGAGAGTGGTGAATGACAGTCATCAGCTCTCGGCTTGGGGAGCTGTGAGAACTGATCAGCGGTGTCCAATCGCTCGGTTCTCAGTGTAGAGGCTCCGGGGGACAGATGCCACATCCACCTCGATAAGTATGAATAATAATAAAAAAAAAAAAAAAAAAAAAAACGTTTCTTTTAAGCATAACTTCTCAATCATCGACTGTTTTAAATCCTTATGCTGCTAGCATTAATAGATAGGATGGCATATAATATTTACTTGTTTTATTCTTTTTTGTTTAAATTTCTTTAGGTGCTTCCTGGTTTCTGGCCTAGGCAAATGTCATACAGCCCAAGAGTCCCAAACTTTTTCAGCTTAACCAGTCCCTGACCGGTGCACGCTGATGTACATCGGCAGAATGGCACGGCTGGGCAAATGGGCGTACCTGTATGTCCATTTAAATTTCCCGCCGTGCCATCGCGTGCCGGCCGGGATCTCCATGAGTCCGGGTCATAGGTCCCGTGGACTCGATGTCCACGGGGATACCCGCGATCGTCTCACGGAGAGGAAGAACGAGGAGATTCTAATGTAAACAAGCATCTCCCCGTTTTGCCTAGTGACAGTGTCACCGATCTTTGCTCCCTGTGATTGGGAGCAGAGATCAAAGACATGTCACACGTAGCCACATGCCTCCCACAGTTAGAATCACTGACCAGGACATACTTAACCCATACACTGCCACCTAGTGGTTAACCCCTTCACTGCCAGTGTAATTTACACAGAAATCCGTGCATTTGTATAGCACTGATTGCTGTATAAATGACAATGGTCCCAAAAAAAGGGTCAAAAATGTTCGATGTGTCCACCATAATGTTGCAGTCATGATAAAAATCGGTGATTGCCGCCATTACTAGTAAAAAAAAAAAAAAAAAAAAATGTATAAAAATGCCATAAAACGATCCTATTCTTTGTAAACGCTATAACTTTTGCGCAAACCAATCAAACGCTTATTGCGATTTTTTTTTAACAAAAATATGTAGAAGAATATTTATTGACCTAAACTGAGGAAAAATAATGTTTTTTTTTATTTTGGGGGGATATTTATCATAGCAAAATGTAAAAAAGAATGCATTGTTTTCAAAATTGACGCTATTTTATTTTTGTTTATAGCGCAAAAAATAAAAACAGCAGGGGTGATCAAATACCACAAAAAGAAAGCTCGATTTGTGGGGAAAAAAAAAAAGGACATCTATTTTTTTTGGGAGCCATGTCGCACGACCGCGCAATTGTCAGTTAATTCGACGCAGTGCCGAATTCCAATAAGTGCTCAAAGTGATTTCTCAGCAAACAAAATCATAGAGACCCGGATGGATGAGGAAGTTGGCTTTGATTAAAAATGAATTAAATATGTTTTTGTTTGTGGTGCTCAGATGCAATGTAGCTCCGCTTTAATACATTTGTCAGCTTTTATTTCCATAATGTTTTATTAGGATTCCACATGGCATATAAAGAGAAAACAAGAACATTTGTTACAGAATATGTATAATTGAAAGACAGATGTCTTTGAGCCATACATTAAGGAGCCCTTATGAATAGATTTTTTATACACGTTATATTCAGTGAGGTTTGCCTTCTCCTTCATACGCTTTCTTTTTGAATTGTAGTTCACCATCCTCCTAGCTAATCAGAGGCATATCTATTCAGCCTCAACAATACACTGACAGAATCCTACGTCACCTATGGACTAGATATACGACAGTGATGATTCATTTATCCTATGAATTCTAAGTTTGGATGAGATTTTCTCCCCCTCATCACCCCTCCACCCGTAACCCCCCCCTTTCTTTTTTACCTTCCTTCTCTAACCCCCCCCCCCCCCCTTTTTCTTTTTTCCCTTCCTCCCCTTTTCTCTTTTTTCCCTTCCTTCTGTATCCCCCCTTTTCTTTACCTTCCTTCTCTATCCCCCCTTTTCTTTTTTTCCTTCCTTCTCTATCCCCCCCTTTCTTTTTCTCCCTTCCTTCTCTATCCCCCCCTTTTTTCTCCCTTCCTTCTCTATCCCCCCCTTTTTTCTCCCTTCCTTCTCTATCCCCCCCTTTTTTCTCCCTTCCTTCTCTATCCCCCTCTTTCTCCCTTCCTTCTCTATCCCCCTCTTTCTCCCTTCCTTCTCTATCCCCCTCTTTCTTTTTCTCTTTCTACCTTTTCTCCCTCTCCCTCCCTTCCATATTTAATTCTTCCCACCCTTTCCCCTCCCTCTTTCCATTTTTGCTTCTCCCCCTCCCCTTCCCTTCCCGTCCCCCCCCCCTTTTTTTCCCCTCCCCCTTCATCTCCCCTCACCTGTGTTCCTTATATCATTCAATTGAACTTAAATTTGTTCCTTTTTTTAACACAAAATTCCAATATACCAGTCTATACATTTGACAATATCTGCAAATTGACAGACTTTAGAGGAGGATTGAGTTGGGTTTCCCACCACCGACCTAGCAGACTAGGCGATACCATTGTCCCACACACTGATTATACAAGTAACTATAATACTTCCAAAAATATAGATTATTATAATACAATTTTCGATCCATTCCTTTATCTAAAATATCCATGGTCCATCCTTATATGTTAAATTCATAAATGAATGTAAAATGCTACATGATGAAATGAGAAGAAGACTGAAATATGATTTTTAATCACTAGATAACACTATGATAATAGCAACGTATAAATGTCCTAATGATTGTTTGTAATTACACTACCTTTTAGAGGAATCGAGGCCCTGATGAAGTGGGGCAGCCTGCGAAACGCGTTAGAAAATACATAGAATCCTAAGGCCTAACAATATACTAGCATGACCATCACATGTGTGAATATGTTTTTAACATATGTTTTTGATATGAAATAAAACTCTATGTAATTTTATATTCGATGAGTTGGTGATTAATATACCCTAGAAGGAACATACAAAGTCCCATTCAATTTCACGTTTTTTTGTATAGATGTCTTAAATAGGTAACTTTAGAGGAATAAAACATACACAATATAGTTTGCATTCAAGTATATACAAAAATAAGGTGCACATCAGTCCCATAAACGTTGTCAGTTTTTAAAGTGGCTTTAAATCCGCAACCACAAAAGTAATATATGGCAGATTGCCAGTCATTAGATGTGGTGGTTGTATTTGTTTTATTCTTTTAGGCTTTTTCCTCCCTGGTGATATTCTGGATGTGGGAGCAACCTAGACACTTTTGGATGCAGCATTGTTAATCCGGGGGAGGGTAGTGTTAAATGTACTCTCTATCGTATTCAGATACACTAACAAATGAAGTCAAACTCCACCTAATACTTTATAAACAGTTACAGTAAGGCTTCATGTACACGGGACATTTTTACAACCTCTCCTGAACTATTTAACTTGACAGATAGTAACCCACATTTAAAACGTCAGTTTTTCGGCGTTTACATGCCACGTTTTGCGTTTAGAAGCATTTCTTAAAAAAAAAAAAAAAAAAAAAACATTTTTTTTTTAAATGGTCAAAAACGAAAAACACCAATAAACGAAATGTGGCTAAATGCGGTTTACTGCGTTTAGCATCTGAAATGTGGATCTTCAGCATCTGAACCCATTTTTTTTTGCTTTCAAAGAAACGCTGTTAAACGTATCTGCCTAAAAATGGCAATAAACGAGACTGTGTACATGGTCACATAGGATAACATTGAATGAGTTCGGAGGCAGTTGAAAAAAGCGTCCAACTGCCTCTGAACATACGTTTAGCAGCGTCCCGTGTACATGGGGTCTAATTGATTTGTTTATTTAAAATAAATAAATAAATACTGTATTTATTGGTGTAAAACATTCACTTTTTCACCATGAAAATTGGGTGCAAATAGCGTGTGCGTGTTATACGCCAATACTTACATTTTAGCTGCCTTATTTAAAATTTTATTTTTTTCCCTGAAACTTCCCTCTTAAAATGAATGTGCGTGTTATACGCCAATAAATACGGTAAATAAAAGCTGACCATTGTAAAACACCCTGTCAGTGTTATATGGTTTGTAACAACCCTCACCAACTGCTACATCTGGACAGCTTGTTCGGTTGAAAAAATAAATAAATAAATAAAACACGGACTTAATGGCCGGATCACCAGGTGAAAATTAAGGAAATAAAGCTTAAAAAAAGAAAACGAATGTAGCCACCACTTCTAAGAACTGGTAGGCTACTTTTAGTAACTGCAAAACTACTTGCAGTACTTGTTTGCATATAGCTTTTTATTCAGATTCCTCCAAAATAAATAGTCATTTCTATTACCAGTAATACTAGTTGTCAACTAACTAAACTTTTAGCCAATAAAAAAATTCTATAGCTAAACTGTAGGGGTATACAGACAGGTGCAGGAGTCAATGAAAGTGGACTATGCTGGCTCTGTGCCCACACCATTGCATTACATGGCTAAGACATTAGACACAGAAATGAAAACTCTGACAAGTTCACTGGAGCAGAGATTTTTTTTTTATTCTCGATTCAGACCGCATTCAAGGCAGAAGCGTCTAGAACATATTTTTTTTTTTTTTCATATGCAATACAGTAAAACCCAAATGAAACCCATAATCAGGACGTTTTCAATAGAAGTAAATGAGTGCTAATTGAATCTCTAAAGCATAATGGCCAATTTACTAAGATTTGTGAGTTATTTTAGATTGAATTTTGCAGTAAATTGCAAGGTTAGATCATTCAATAGCAGCCCGACCCCCCGGTAAAATCCCTGTATTACACCTGCAGAAGCGGGAAAAAGAAAAAAAAAAGAAAAGAAAAAAAAGCAAAAAAAAAAATCTTACACCCTTACCCATATATCATCTGAATACATAAAATGACCTAAACACATATATACAAAATATCCTAATATGAGCGTTCTTGTTTCCCCTGATAATGCGATCTGACACATAACGCGCTGCATGGGGTTAGAACGTATGCTGACGTTATTACACTCACCGATGCTGGTGTACTCTTAAATAGTTCAGATTGTTGGGTAGTGCCTCCAATGATCTGCGCATGCGCAGTATGTAACGTTACACCAGCTGATCTCCGGATCAGCTGGAGTGATGTCTACAGTGTGCATGCACAGATCATCAGAGGCATTATCCAGCGATCAGCAAAGCGCAAAGGAAGAATCAAATCGCCACATTCTGCCTTGCTCTCTCTGTGCATGCGCAAGACTTCACCGATCACACCCCAGGAGGAAGAAGATCTGCACTATTTGACAGAATACCGCGCTGTCAGGGCTTGGCTCAGCCCTTCCTTCTCTGAGTTGGCCACTCAGCTGTCGGCTAATTGCCAGCTCCTATCTCTCCACAGTTACTCAGCTGTTGATGATATCCTGCTAGTCAGTCCTGCCTACTTAAGCCGTCCAGCCCAGAGGATCTCTGCCTTCGCCTTGGTCAACATCACAGAGACGCTCGTCTGCATTCCTGTTAAAAGACTTGCTTGGCTGACATCCCTTGTGCCTCCAGATCTTGCTTGCTGTTTTACTACGCTCATCTCCAGCTCCCTGACGTTTGGCTTGTCTGACTATCTGCTCCGGTTCCTGAACTCTGGCTATGTTTTGACTACATTTGTTCTATTTACTTTTATTATTAAAGAAGTGTGATTTAATTGTACTTCTCTCTCTGTCTGATTTCAGGGTCTCTGACACGTGCTTAATATCCAAACAAAAGAACTCGCTGCTCCAGGTGAGACAGAAAGCCTAATGATATCACAGGTGCCCGCCTCGGCTCGCCTCCGTGCACGATCAACACTGAAGAAATAGCTGCACTGCAAGATCCATCAAAATTCTTATTTAATGACAAACATCCCAAGTGTTACAGACAGTTCAAATGGTAGACACGTTTCACACACTAACAGGTGCGCTTATTCATTACCAAAATCAATAAGCGCACCTGTTAGTGTGTGAAACGCGTCTACCATTTGAACTGTCTGTAACACTTGGGATGTTTGTCATTAAATAAGAATAAGAATTTTGATGGATCTTTGAGTGCAGCCATTTCTTCAGTGTTGCCTGACACGCGCTTGCTGATCGTCGGATATTGCGATATTGCGGATAGTGTCGACATAACGCCAGCTGATCAAGAGATCAGCTGGAGTGACGCCAAGTCCTGCGCAGATCGTCGGAGGCATTATCTGACAAGATGCACTATTCAACAGAACACCGGCTGCTGGCGAGGTGTTTGCATGTATTTGAGTTTACCAATGTGAGTACCCTTCTACAATTTTAATAAACAAACACTTAGCAGTATTCACTCTATGAGCAGCCATTGTTTCTTTTCTCCCATGACGTCTGATTAATGCAATGTGGTTTGGAGTTATTGGGCCATTTGATATCTGTGGCTGGGATCCAACAGACCAGATCTAGAGAACCGTAGGACACCTGGGGAGGTGTCAGTTACTCATGGTTTGATCCCTGTAGTTGGGGGGGATCCATTTTTTTCTGGCGAGAGGCATAAGTGTGAAGGGCGCATATTTGTGTTGAATTTTCAGTACCCTTCACTCTTTTGATGAAATTAGATTGTATAATGACATGAAGGGACTAATGGACTTTTTTATTTTTTCAGCACATAATTGTGATTTATCACTTTCTTTGTATATATTTACAAGAATTCGCATTTCTTATTTCTTATTTATTTCTGTACAGTATATTCACATTTCCTAAGTATTTTTTGTTATTTACATAATTTTGCACTGCATGCGTTATAAGGTCCGTATCAGGAAGCACACTATAATTTGTATATAAATATTTTTTTAATTGAAATTATAAAAATTGTTATTTAACTAGTTTACCTCGTTGGCTATATCTGGTACTTGTTAAAGGGGTAAAACAAGCTTTAGCAAGCTTTATTGTAAAAGTGATTACTTATATGTTTGACTCACATGTGTTGCCCACCCCCCGTGATTTCCAGGCTTTCCCACTTCTCCCGGGACCACACCAATTAAAGTTAGAATGGGGACTGGGGGAACAGATGTCTCCAGATCTTCGCTAGTTCCATTTCAGAGATGTCAGAATCCCGGGTAGAAAGCCAGGTATACAACTGATCGAGCACAGTGCTCTGCAGGTGGCTTCAGGAGAGGCCAGGGATGACATTAGGGGTCTAATAGACCCCTGTTGTCTCCATAGACAACATTGGCAGGCAAAAGGTTCCATCACATAAGGCTCCATTCACATCTAGACATTGCTATTTTACAGGTGTTTTTACAGCGTTTTTGCAGCGTTTTTGTACAGGCGTATTGAAGTTGACACGTCACTTTAAAAGGTGACAGAACGCTCAGATGTGAACAGCCATTGAAATGACTGGGATTTGTCTTGTTGGGTATTTTTAGAGCTGAGGCTTAGAGCAGAAAATCGTCCAAAAACGCCTAGATGTGAATGAAGCTTAAAGCGGTTTTGTACCTAAAAATGAATCTTCTTGTTATTTAAAGCACATGATAGCATACTTACATTAATGAACCCTGAAAAAAAAAATATGCAGTACTTACCTTATATTTCAGATGTTTGTGCTGACTTCCGGGCTGTCCTCCCATGGGAGTAGGCGTGGTTATCATCCTCGCAATGGTCCCTGGGAAATTTCTAAGCTATTTCCCAAGAATCCATGGGGGACAATGAAATTGCGAAATCTCGTGAGATTTCGGAAGGAGGACGCCGGTCACACGACGAGGGCGTGTCCGAAATTGCCATTTTCAAAGTGGGCAGGCAGCTGTATCTGCCATTACCACTATTGAAACTTTTACAGCGCTGCTCACTGCTATCAGTGAGCATGCGCGAGATGGAGCGGTGGATGCTGGGAGCCGAGCGTCATAGAATAGAGGAAGTAAATGCCTGTGGGCTTCAGACGCCCACAGTTAAAATGGAAAACGCCTGACTACTTTTTTAAAAGTTATCCGAAGCAAAAGAATCGTCATGCCAGGGGTCAAAAACACGCCGATCGTGAATGCTAACCGACGGTAGGAATCGCCCACCAGTGACACAGGTAAGAAAAAAAAAAAATGCAGCGGAATCCCGCTTTAAGGCTTTGTTAGCCCCCGGTGTGATAGCAATAAAATTAAAATAAAATAAATAAATGCAAGTGTTTTTTTTTTGTTTTGTTTTTTTTTTACTATTATTATTGCCCCGTCCACGCGTTAAATATCACTGTCAACATCAGAGGGCAATAACCCTAGGTCCCTTATTTGCAGTTCACTTTGAACTATGACCTAAAAGCATTTAAAGCTTTGCCTATTGAGAATTTTGGGTATCCCAATTTTCCGTTTTGCCTATGCACACAATTTGTGAGGCTTGACACATTTATGACACCCAATTAATTTAATTGTACAAAAAAAATAAAAAATCTGGGATTGCATTGTGTTTGTATATACTAAAATTCATTTTAGTGTGTTATTTGTTGAAAATATGGATCTGATAAACAGTTGCGCAAAAAATAAATAAATAAATAATTCAGCTACCAGATTTTTATTCTACATTATCTTTAGATAATATATACTGTAAAATCATATGGGTTTTACGTAATTTTATAGCCAAAAATTTCTTCTTTTGCACCAATCATGTATTTACAATAAAATGGACTGTAAACTGCAATATTTCACATTTTTACTCTTGTGTTTAGTTATTCGTTAAAGCCAGAAATCTGTGGTGTTTTTAGTAGTGCTAACTAGTGCAATCATTTTAAGGAATTGATTTTACAGTAAAAATCGATAATGCACATACTTTAAAAAGATCTGGGCAATAAAACCCCCAAAAAATAATAAAAATAAATTTATATTAAAATTTTGAAAATAATGCCCAGCAATATAAAATGTCAATAATATTATGCTTTACTGACCCAATCATATAAAATGTACTGTATGACCCTAGAATATGGATTTCTTTCTTAAAGTGAGCCTATGACTTTTCTCAGGCACAGAAACGTCAACTATAGCTGCATACTACATATTACATAAACATATTTCTATATGCCTTAGCCTGTATGACCATCAATGTAAACAAAACTAACAAAGTGAAGAGGAACTGGAAATCTAAAGTGTGAAACTGAGCCACGGTGTTAAGCAAACTCAAACGAATGCTATAAATGTTAAAATAGAGAACTGTATCACAAATAATCTACATGTTCTTTCCAGAACGTTTCTGCTGGGTGAACAAAAAAAATTTTTTTTTTGTTACTTATTTATGTCTTCCTGCAGCACTAGCACTATCAGGATAGTGGCCTAAATGGCTGCCACAGATTCCATATTCTAGATATGGGGGGCCTGAGTGCAAAATGCAGACAAACTGGGCCAAGCGTAATTGACTTCCCTGGCGGTACGATCATTTCAGATTTTTGGTGCTGAAAGCGATACAATTATTTTGCATGGAAATTTGGCATTCTATATTGTAGGCCTGTAATTCTTAGGAATAACTCACTTAAATCTGTCCAAACCAGAGTCTAGTAGATATCCCGGGTATATTAACCACTTAACAACCTGCCCATAGCCGATTAACGGCTTCAGGGCAGTTGTTTAACTCTGAGAGGCCGTTAATTATCGGCCTCCCAGAATTTCGCTCTCGCGCACTCGAGAGCATCCGTGAGGACCCGACGCATCACGGATCACGGTAAACGGCCGCTCATCGTGGGCGTTTACCACATGATCGCGCCGTCAAATCAAAATTATTCTTCATGTAATCAAATCAAAAAACACTCAAATTTACTCAGCTGCAGAATTGTCGCTGTCATTACTTTTAGTGTTTGATGATGAATTTCCCCACAAATCACTATCGCTCAATTCTGCAAGTGATTCTAATTTATTATCGCTGTTTTCTAGCTGGTCGAAAACCACTTTTGACATAAAAAGGGCCATTTTTTGGTTGCTATGGACAATCTCCAAATTCCAGGCAGAAAAAAAACAGTATTTATAATATAAGTGCATGCAGGCCACTGGACAGACCACTAGGGACAAAGGGGGTGTGTCATTTTTTTATACAGTCCTTAAATTTGTAAGATTACAGTGTACTGTATTTTAACTTTTTTGAATTTGGCGCCGTTCTCCATCCCCTCGCGTCGCAACGCTCGCAGGGAATGGAGCCCAGTGGAACTCTGGCACTGTGTGAATCGAGTTAGGAGACAGCTGGCACACACAGCGGGGAGACATTGCAGGATCCAGGGGACAAGGTAAGTAACTTTCCCTGTATCCTGCAATGCAGACCCGAGTATGGCTTGGGGTTACCACTGATGGTACTGAAATTCCACCCCGAGCCGACTCGGGAATACCGCCAGGGAGGTTAATGCTGTAGTGCAGGGGTAGGCAACCTGGGGCCCCCCAGGCTGTTGCAAAACTACAAGTCCCTCATGCCTCTGGGAGTAATTGTAACTGCCAGCCTCGCAATGCCTTATGGGAAATTTAGTTCCATAACAGCTGGAGGGCCCCAGGTTGCCTACCCTTGGCTGTAGTCGTACTAGCTGCCAAAGACCAAAGCATATATGAAGACCAATGCATGCACTGGATATATACTTCAGGATATGCACAAATAAAATGATAGCGGAATGTCTACAATGCTTGTGATAAATGTACCAACTGCTCATCATAACACCAGAATACACTGATCAGTGCAAAACAGAAATGGAAGGCGCGCGCACACCTAGTGCATTACCAAAGATAATTTAATAATAAAAAGGTCTTATATAAAAGTGAGTATTCACAAAATGCAACTGACAAAAGGCCATTAAAAGAATGCATAGACATGCACAGATCGTGGGGTACAGCTAACGTGTTTCGGGGGGGTGCACCTCCTTCCTCAGTGCCTAGCTCTGAGGAAGCTCTTCACCATTTTGGTGTGAATACGATTTCAGCCATACAGTTTTTATAGCTGAAATTCACACTGCGCGGAAATTACATGTGATCTGCACAGCAATACGGTGTGAATCCCATGCGATGCCTGTCATTGCATATGTGTGAACGTGTGAACCGACACTTAAGATGTGTTTTTTCAAAGCCAGCAGCTACAGTTCTTGTAGCTGCTGACTTTTAGTTTTCCCATAGCTGTCTTAAGTTCCTCTTTATTCTTTATCCTCAAGCAAAAGTTATTCTTTTCCACTAGACTATAGCCTAATTATTAAATAAAAATACAAATTTAATTGAGCATATTGCTTGCTTTGAAAAGTGAAGTCCAATAACTGCAAAACGCAAGTAATTTGGCGCTGTTTTCTGTTAATGTAATTTATTTTCCATTAAACATGGCATGCCTCTGCGGAATCTCTGCCAGACTGACTTGCCATAAAACTGTTTATAATAAAAAAGACACAAAGTCAAATCTGTAAACTCTGGCATCCCCGGCCTTGCTAGGATGTATTTATACTCCCAGAATATCAGTCATTACCTCCACTGACTGCTGAAAAATTATTGTTGTTTTTTTATTATGGGTAACAAAGGATAAAGTACTATTTGTCAGCTTTATTACAATAATGGTTTGCAATGAGAATACCCAACTGACAAGTAAACTTTATGAAAACACATTGAACTAAGCTTTTATACTCTTAGGTTTATAACCTAAAAAAGAACGTGGTGGGGTGCTATAATCCACAACAACCATCGGAATTCAGCTTTTAGCATCAGACTGGCAAACTAACGAAAGCGGATTTCAGATAATGATGCAAGCAAAGGTATGGGCTGACAGCTTATGCTGACTGTTGACATCCATACTTTGACATTTTTCATCACCATTATTTCACTTAAAGCGGAGTTCCACCCAAAAGTGGAACTTCCGCTTTAGCCACTCCTCACCCCCTGACGAGCCACTTTTGGCATGTCATTTTTTTTTGGGGGGGGGGTACCCTCCTTTTAGTGGGACTTCCTGTCCTCCTTCCTGTTCTCGGCCGCCTAGGTGACTCCTCCTCTCGCCCTAGGCGGCCCCACCCTGCCAGCAATCTTCTGGGACACAACACAGGTCCCAGAAGGTTGACTGGCCATTAGCAAAGAGCAGCGCGACTCGCGCATGCGCAGTGCGTGTCCCGCCGTGAAGCCGTAAGCTGTTACGGCCGAGTGCCCACAGTTGCTATGGCAACACCAAAGAGAGGAGGGAGAGAGGAGTGAGGACTGTGGGACAGGTAAGTGTCGAATTATTAAAAGTCAACAGCTATGCTTTTTGTAGCTGCTGACTTTTAATAAACGGGAAAAAAAACGGGTGGAACTCTGCTTTAAAGGGGTTGTGTTTTACCACTTGCCAGTGACCAGCCCCCCCCAATTTTGCTTACCTGAGCCCTGGAACTTCATCTGGCAGGAGCACGTTTTTCCTCTGCCTGGGGTTCTAGGCACTTGATTGGATAGATTGATAGCAGCGCAGCCATTTGCTCCCACTGCTGTCAAACAAATCCAATGACGCAGATACCAGGGGGATGGGGCTCGAGTCATACCTTTGGTGGTTATGGACGCCAAATGATGGACTCGGGATCGCGCCCACAAGGTAACCCTAACTAACGTACCTGTATGTTGCCCTTTAAGAGGCGGCCAGCGGACGCACGCACCAAGCTCCGCCAGTCGGGTCCCGCACACTCCACACCCCCCGGGGATACCCATGATCGCCTCACAGAGAGGAAGAACGGGAGATGCTAATGTAAACAAGCATCTCCCCGTTCTGCCTAGTGACAGTGTCACTGATCTCTGCTCCCTGTCATCGGGAGCAAAGATCAGTGATGTGTCACACGTAGCCACGCCCCCACAGTTAGAAACACTCCCCAGGGCACACTTAACCCATACACTGCCCTCTGGTGCTTAACCCCTTCACTGCATGTGTCATTTAAACAGGAATCAGTGCATTTGTATAGCACTGATTTCTGTATAAATGACAATGGTCCCAAAAATGTGTCAAAAATGTCCGATGTGTCCGCCATAATGTCGCAGTCATGATAAAAATCGCTTAAGAGGAAACAGAGCATATATGATGAAATACAGTATTTGGAAATCCATCAGACTGTTTACATGTTGAATTATAAAAGCAGCGGTGTTCTGTCACATTAGCAAACCTGTGAGATCAGCAGGTTTGCCGCTGCTTTTAAAATTGAACACCTAAACAATCCATCGGATTTCTAAATACTGTAGTTCACCTAATAAGCTTATTTTTCTGTTATAAATAACTGTGAAAAGCAAAACTCCAGTGGGTGTAACAAGATGGCCGCATGCCCCCTTCTCGGTGTATCGTTACTGTGGAGGAGTACAGGGTGTAGCAAGATGGCGGCGACGGAACGTCACTGCCGTTACCAATTCTGACTGGTCACCAGATTTGACGGAACACAAGCAACCTCATACAAAAGGCAGATTTATTCATTGAAATCAATTAGTGACCCAGGGTCACAGTGAGATGAAGAATGTGTATAAATATAATGAGCTTTCGAAACTTGTAATATAAAAAAATAAATAAATAAAATTTGTAACAATATCTAATAAAATCTTATGCAAAAAAACTAAATCAAATTTGACATTAACCTAATCCCTCACCTAGGTATCTGCTACATCATTACTGTTGGGGGATCAAAAATCGCCCATATAGTTTGGCAGTTACAAGACAAAATGAAGAATGAATAAAACGCTGCAGACGGACATGAAGAATCCATCAGAAATGCTGCCGTCACACAGCTGCTCGTGGAACTTATTTCTCTGTCTGGCAGCAAACCCAGATTCAATAACGAGCTCCAGACATACAGATTTCGTCCCTGCTTTGACTGCCAATTCTTCCATATCTGCTAGACTACTGGAAATCCTGCTTCTCTTTGTTAAACACATATACAAAAGTAGTTCCAAATTTTATAGGATTATCATGCTGAAAATTTGTGATGGGGCATGTATTTTTCCCTCTGTCATACTATTAGCGATAAATGCAAAAAAACGTTCTTTTATCATGCAAATTTCCAATAGTCCTTGCGAGATAAAGTAAAAAAATAAAGCTTTTTGACAAGGCGCACTATGGCAACCCCATCCAGTTAAATTTGCTGTATAAAATATCTACTTAAGTTTCAGTAAAAATGTAAAGCTGAAGTTGCGTTTATTTATTTTTGTGCTACAGCGACAATCACATGCCTTACCTGTAATGAAAGACAGTACTGTACAAACATTTTAGGCAGGTGTGAAAAATGCTATTAAATTAAGAATGCTTTTAAAAAAAATAAGTTTTAATAGTTTGTTTCTCAATGAACAAAAATGGAAAGTAAATGAAAACGTAAGAGAAATCCAAATGAGATCAAGATTTGGTGTGACCACGATTTACCTTCAAACAAGTATCAAGTATACACACAGTGCTTGTGCACACAGTTTTTGAAGGCATTCGGCAGGTAGGTTGTTCCAAACATCTTGGGGAACTAACCACAGATCTTCCTTTGAGATCAGGGCTCTGTGGGGATCAAACTATCACTTCCAGGAGTCCTTGTTCTTCTTTATGCTGAAGATCGTTCTTCATGACATTGGCTGTATATTTGGGGTCGTTGTCCTTCTGCAGAATACATTTGGAGCCAATCTCATGCCTTCGGGATGAAATGACATGATGGATAAGTATCTGTCTGTATTTCTTAGCCTTGAGAGCACATTGATCCTGAAAAATTCCAACTCCATTTGGAGAAATATAGCCCAATACTTGCAAGGAACCTCCACCATGCTTCACTGTTGCCTGCAGGCACTTATTATTGTGCCGCTTTCAAACCCTTTGCCCAACTGCCTTTTGCTACAGCCAAATATTCTGGATTTTGACTCCTCAGTCCAGCACACCTTCTGCCATTTTTATGCACCTCAGTTCCTGTTTTTGTGCATAGTTGAGTCACTTATGCAGGCCATACATGGTCGAATTTCGAACAAATTTTCTTTTCCAAATCAGAAAGTTTGTTTTTTGTGATGCGATTATGCCACCATTGATTTTCGAAATTCAGCCGACCCAGCCTTCAATTTCACCTCATGTTGCTACAGAAAAGAATTTTCGTGACCGAGAATCATCTTTTCTCTCCATAAATTTTCTTTTCTTATTACATTTCTCGCACGATTCTCCCATCATTGATTAGAATATGGTTCGTTTTTCCAAAAATTTCCAACATGTCCGATTCCTCAAAATTTGATTTCCTCACGAAAATCGGCTGTTGTTGCAGCCCACTAATGGTGCGAAATTCTTAGATACGATTTTCAAAAGAAAATTCTTCCGAAATTCGAACAGTGTATGGTCGACATTAACCTTGTTTCCATGTCAGAGGTATGGCTTTTTGGCTGTAATTCTTCCATGAGGACCACTTCTGGCCAAACTTCTCTGGACAGTAGAAGGGTGTACCTGGTTCCCACCAGTTCTGTGTTGATGGCACTGCCACATATATTCTGATAATGAAGGAAAGCAAGCATGATGTGTTTTTCATCTGCTGCATTACGTTTCCTTGGCTGACCACGGTGTCTACGGTCCTCAACTTTGCCTGATCAATGGTATCTTCAAAGTGGAGAAATACATGCAGATACTGATCTATCATGCCAAACCATCAATAAGGCATGTAAATGGCCTCAAAATGATTCTGCGGCAGAAAAAACCCAAACATAAAGCCAATGTAGAAAAAAAAAAAAAAAGTCCTTAAAGTGATGATTTGGCCCCCACAGAGCCCTGATTTCTACATCATTGAGTCTGTCCGGGACTACATGAAGAAACAGAAGGATTTGAGGCAGCCTACATCTACAGAAGATCTGTTGTTGGTTCTCAAAGATCTTTCGAACAACCTACCTTCAAAAACTTTGTGCAAGTGTACCTAGAAGAATTGATGCTGGTTTGAAGCCATAGGATAGTCACACCAAGCTATGACTAAGCACCAATATATGGTGTGAAACGCATCACTAATTCAACCCTGCCTTTGCTAATATGAACTGACTGTATTTGATTTAATCTACAATTTTTTTTAAACAAAAGCACAGCTTTAATTATAACCTGTGGCTGGCCATACACTCCAAGCCCTTGTACACACGGTCGGACATTCTGACAACCAAATCCGTTGGATTTTGTCCGAAACTGTTGCATTCACACGGTCGGACAAAGTTGTCGGAACATCCGATTGTACATAACGTGAGGACGTTATTTCGTTACGACGGGACTACGTTCAGGCTAGTAGCCAATAGCTTTGGTCTAGGAATTTGATCTGAGCATGCGTGGCACTTTGTCCGTCGGAGTAGGCTACACATGATCGGAGTATGTCCGATCGGAGCATTTTGTCTGAAAATTTTACCGGCAAGTTGGAAAAATTGGTCCGTCGGATATTCAGATGGAAACAGTCCGATGGAGACCACACACAGTCGGAATATCCGACAAAACGGTCTGATAGGAAACATTCCGTCGGAATCTCCGACCGTGTGTACAAGGGCTTAGATTTCCCTCTTTCAGCCAAAAGGCTGTAAATGGACAAATGTCCTGCTGGTAGCTGTTGTATTCTAACAGCCAAGACCCACAGAATGCCTGAACAGTGGCTGCGGCTGATTAGCTGCAGTCATGGTTTGACCGGCCAGCTGATTGGATGTAGTCACTGTTCAGCTAAATTTTTCCCCTGGGCCTTTGATTTTCATGTTAAAGGATGTCAGGTGGTGAGAACAGGACAACCGATTGCTCTGTGTATGACAGGGGTGCTCAACCTGTGGCCCATGGAGTCCTCTGATGTGGCCCACAGCCTCAAACCCAGTAAGTGCATGCCCATGCTCTGGGATGGCGGGTCAGCAAGCCCAGATCACAAACAACGGGTGGCCGACCCGCCATCCCAGAGCATCAGAGCACATGCAGCTGGAGAAGCAGACGTTCGTGGAGGGAGCAGATGCTTCCTCTGTAGCCCCGACTCCTGTCCCAGGCACAATGAAACCAAGTGCACTTCACTTGGACCTTTCTGCCAGCCTGGAGAACAATGCCAGCAGAAGCTGGTAGAGGAAAAAGTCAGTGTATTAAACATGGCATACACTACAGTTTTGCAATGGGCATATTAGCACTTATAAAAAAAAAAAGGGTTATTAGACCGCTTTCACACTGATCCACGGGTGTAGTGCAGTTTCAAGCCAATTTGGCAATAAGACAAGCGGTGTTAATGGGCTAAAAGATGCTGAGAGCTTCTATACCAGTGTAAACTCTTGGGCTTGGCTGTCCTTTTGACAATATGAGCTCAATGACAATAAAATATATAATAATCCTGTAAACAACAAAATATTAGAAAAAAAAAGGCATTATTGTAAATAAGATAAGTTACAAAAATAAAACCAATAAAATGGTAAAATGGTTTGCCTTTATTCCCTGCAATGGAAGTGTAGTTTGTATGCAATCCATTATATACTGTATGAACCCTCAAACAATTTATATCTATATCCACCCCTCCTACCCCATCACGTAGACTTACTACACCGCTTACTTGGCCTCAATACATGAATCCCATGTTGCATTACTGAGTTTAGAATTTATTTTTCACAAGAGATCTGCTTGGCTAGGATATGCAGGGGACTGGCCATTTACAGGGCATATAGTTTATGATTTTTCTCATAGAATTTTCTTCAAAAAATCTATTAAATCTTCTCCTCTTGTTGTTTTAAGTTTGGATAGTAACAAAAAAATATGTTCTGCAAGGAAATACCTTATACAGCCCACTTCCTGTTTCTTGTCTGGTCATTAGCCTAGGCTTATGACATCATGCACAGCTCTCTCTCTCTTGTGGAAGTTTTCCAGGAAGGGGGGGGGGGGGTGCGTTATAAGCGGGCAAATGAAAGCTGCAGAGCTGGAGGTGTGAATCTGTGTAAATCCAGGAAGTGAACAGGCAGCAGCTTCAGCTGCCCACCGTTACAATGATAGCAGCCAGACTCATTGGAAGGAGATTTCTGCAGCATATTTGGCAAGTACAGAATCACAGTATAATTAAAATAATATGCTAAGGGATTGCAGGGAAGCTTCAGAATGGCTAAATAGTTTTATTACAAATTATGTGAGAAGACTGCATTTCCTCTGCTGTCTGCTCTAGAGCTGCACAAATAATCATTAAAAAAATCATGATCTCGATTCAACCCCCCCCGACAATCTCCATTGCAGATCTCTATTGCAGAATTTGCCAATTCTTTCATATAACAAGTGGAGACACTCAGCTGTCAAAAGAAAACATTGGGCAGTCTGCCAAGTTCTTAAAATGAAACATTGTAACTAACTTAAGGCCCCTTTCACACGGGGCGGATCAGTGCTGATCTGCCCCGTGGATGTCCGCTTGCTCAGCGGGGATCGCCGAAGCCATCTCCACTGAGCAGAAGATGACGGGTCCGTCTCTGCACACTGCGCAGGGACAGACCTGTCACAGCGCCGCTCTCCCCTATGGGAGATCGGATGACGACGGACCGCAGTGTCCGTCGTCACCCGATCCGATGACGGATGAAAAAATAGCTTTTTTCTCCGTCACACTTTTTCGGATCGGAGCGGGTCGAATGTCAGCGGACATGTCACCGCTGACATCCGACGCTCCATAGACCTCTATGGAGCATCCGTTCAGGTCCGCCTGAAAAACTGACAGGTGGGCCTGAACGGATCGTTCGTGTGAAAGGGGCCTAACTCTTCCTTCTTAGATCAAAGGGATACACTTCCGTCAAGAAAAAAAACAACTTTGCAGACTGCCTGGATTTTAACAACATGTAAATGCAGGAAGTTTAACCACTTAAAGTCTAAATCTTTTTCTGACACTTGTTTAAGCTGAAAACAATATTTTTTTTGTTAGAAAATTACTTGGAACCCCCAAACATATATATTTTAGCAGGGACCATAAGGAATAAAATGTCAATTGCTGCAATATTTTTTGTTACACTGTATTTGCCCAGCGGTCTTTCAAATTTTTGGGGGAAAAAATACACTTCAATGAATAAACATAAATAAAACAGTAAAGTTAGCCCAATTTTTTTGTTTTAATGTGAAAGATGATGTTACGCCGCAAGAATCGTGATCTATCTTCTCAGCAAAAAATTGTGATTCTCATTTTAGCATCTTTAGAATCATGCAGATCTAGTTTGCTTACATAAAACATATTTGCCATTCTGAAGCTTCCCTCCAATCACTTTGCAGATTATTTTATATATACTGTGATTCTGTACTTGCCAAATAAGCTGCAGAAATCTCCTTCCACCAAATCTGGCTGCAGAAATTTTTAACTTAAGTGGGATGTATAAGGTATTTACTGGCAGAAAAAAAAAAGGTTTTACCATCCATAGTTAAAATAAGGGCAGAAGATTTAAAGCGTTGTTCCGCCCACAAAAAGCAAAAAAAAAAAAAAATTTAATTAAATTAAAAATTAAAAACCATCAGCTACACATACTGCAGCTGCTGGCTTTTAACAATAGGACACTTACCTGTCCTGGAGTCCAGCAATGTCAGCACCGCAGCTGATGTTTCCATCAGCTGTTGGATGTTGCCACCACCGTTGCGGGTAAGGGAACCCGGCAGTGTAGCCTTAGGGTTTCACGCCGGGAACCCTACTGTGTATGTGCTAGGCCCCGCTTCTCTCTCCTACTGGCCAGGCGACAGGGAGAGGAGGAGAGAAGAGGAGGGAGGACCGTGGTGATGTCACGGGCCGCGGCCTGGACTCTCCGGAAGTGGGAACAGGATGCCGGTCAGAGACAGGTATCCTGCCCCCCCAAAAGGTGTCAGTTGTGACACCGGACAGGGAGAGGAGACAAATGAGCAGAAGTTTCACTTCTGGGTGGAACTCTGCTTTAATAAATGGAAAGTTGAAAAAAAATGACTGAAGGTCCGCTTTAAGTTGTGTACTGGATTACATGGCCAATACTATGCAAAAAGTGCTTAGTTGAGTTCTAATCAACAAAGATAGGCCTCGTTCGCACAGACCTCCACTGACAAATTACAAGTGCAGTTTATATATATATATATATATATATATATATATATATATATATATATATATATATATATATATATACACATACATACATATACACACACACACACACACACACACACACACACACACACACACACACACACACACACAGTCAAGGGTCATGTTTGGAACAGCAATGCAATTTGTGAAATGCATGTGTCAACTGACTGAAAAGTGATCTCAGCCATCAAAACAACAGGCCGGCCATGTGAATGATGCCTTACTGTAAACAGCATAAAATGAGAAGATGCATCATGATTTCATACACCCTGTGAAAATATAGAAAAGCAATTTTGTACCGAACACAATCATCATCCATGGTAACTGTGGCAGCAATGATACAAGGCAAGCAGCAATGTCAATAGAAAACACAATTATTCAGCATACAACAAATGACAGAGTAACTATAGAAATCACGTGTCTGTACGCCCAACATCAAGGGTTCAAAAGTCCATTTTAGTGCCATTTGATAAAGGGCCTACACACAGCAGTACACAACGATAGCCTTTAGGCTGTGGTAACGAGAAGTTGCTGTAAGGATATGAACTACCGATGAATGCAGCTGCCTCTGCCCTTAGTAATCAGTCTTCTAAGGCAGGATATCCTGCAGTTCCTCACTAGTAAATAGGGCTGAAAAACCACGAGGCATCTCACATTCATATGCAAGGGGATGACTCAACAAAATGAAAACTACCAGTTCTGGTATGAACAAATAAAAGGAAACTTGTTGGCTGAATCAGCTGTTGGCTTCTAAAACAGCTCAGAGACTAGAATGCCAGCCACCCCAACTTTATGACATGGCAAGCGTTTTATAAGCTTGGCACTTGGAGACAGGGCAAAGGATTCATGTATGGCGCATTAAAAGTTTGTTTAATATGTGATAGAGCCAAGATGGCTCCAGCCTCACCCTTAACAAGAAACATCATATTATTCTACATAGTAGCCCCAGATGCCATCTAAGCATGAGTGAACCGGTCAAAGAGCTCTGGCGAACTAAGCGAGAAGTCCGGGAACTATGAACATAGTGCCAGACCCTACTGAAGTTCATAGGAGCCAAATCATGATTTTTCTGGTCTTTTCCAAACCTAATTTTTAAGCCAAGGCATGGGCAGCTGCCTTTCTTAAAGTAATTGTAAAGGCTGAAGGTTTTTTTACCTTTATGCATATTATTTATGTTGGTAAAAAACCTTCAGTGTGCAGCTCCCTCCTCAGCTTCCCTAATACTAACCTAAGTCTGATCTCGATCCAGCGATGTGCAAGAGACCAGAGGCTCATCTGGGTCTCTCCCTAGTGATTGGCTGAGATGCAGTAGCAGGAGCCATTGGCCCCAGCTGCTGTCAAATACAGCCAGCAAGCGGGGGGCAGGCTAGGCTTCGCTCTCTGTGTCTTATTGATGCAGAAAGCCAGCTCGGGAATGAGCATAAACGAGTACCCCCACAGCAAGCGGCTTGCTATGGAGCACTCAGCAAGGGAGAGGGGCCCAAAGCATCGGCAGGGGACATGAGAAGAGAAGCATAGGGGCTGCTCTGTGCAAAACCACTGCACAGGGCAGGCAAGTATAACATGTTATTTTTTTTTTTTTATAAAAATGTTTCCTCTACAATCACTTTAATGAGTAGTGGCTTTCTGAACCATATCCGGCCACAAACCTTTGAATGTTAGGGGGTACAATAAAGCTTACACCTTTGAAAAGCAAGATATATTTGGTCAATGATGTCACCCAGGATTCACGGAGCTGTTTTCATTTCAACAGCGCCAGCTATTCTTCCATTTAGAGGTGGTAGTGCAGCAAGGCAACATCATTGGGCGGTACGTTGTCACAGGGACAGAGAAACATCAGGTGGCAGCTCATCTTGATTTAGGTTTCATGTACACTAGCCTACACTGGCAGCTCCTATGTACACATAGGCTTTTAGCAGAGTTTAGGAGTTGCGCGTTTAGGTGGACTTTAACCTCCCTAACCTGAATGCGGGGTGGTGAAAACGTGCTGCAATTTTTCCACGGTAAATATAGGTCAGTGTACATGAAGTCTTAAACTGGTTTTACATTTCTGGATGTGCACCCCTGTACTCATTCCCCGGGGTAATAGGCAGATATCTGGGGGCCACCCATACTATAAAAAGGGAGTTTCCAGGTTCCTAAAGGCCCCTCCACCTCCCCCCCCCCCACAATCTCCAGCATCCTCTTGGGGACCTAACATGAGGAAGATGCTCTTGTTCCCCCATGGGGACTAGATGCCTTGCAAGGGGGGGAAGTTTCACTGGCTTGTTGCAAGATACCCCTGTAAAATTAACAGGCATGTGGCCTGGTGTGGATCAGGAAGGGAAACTGCATGCACGTACATTTTGTTTGCAAGCTTCTCTCCGAATGCGGTTTTGGGGCATTTTTTTATGACTCTAAACACTGCTCTTCAAATACCGATCTAAACGTTTAATGTGCATGGCCACATTTGCCATATCTACACCATGTCCGGCGCCTCCTCTGTCCCCCACGCTTTCTGGGAGACACAAAGGTCCCAGAAGACAGCAGGGACTAGTGGGATCATGCGACTTAAGGAACAGTAGGGAACCAGGCTGTGAAGCCGCAAGGCTTCACTTCCTGATTCCCTTACCGAAGATGGCAGCACTTACATCCGAGAGCTGAGGGACAGATCGCCTTCAAGTGCAAACATTGCGGGCACCCTAGACAAGTATGTGTCCATATTTTAAAAGTCTGCAGCTGCAGTATTTGTAGCTGCTGACTTTCAAAAAAAATTTAAAAAATTGGCGGAACTCCGCTTTAAGCAACCCCATACCAAACAATCAGAATCCATCATCCACTGATTTGACAACAATAAAGTGAATTCTGATTGGTTGTATGGCATTCTGGAATAACAAATGTACTGAATAAGGCCAAAAGATTATAAACTTCATAAACAAAAGATAGCCAGCACACCCTTCATCCTCCCCCACATACAATGGTGAGTTTCAATGGAGGTGATCAGCACATCATGAATAATTAAAATTCAAGTCTTTATCGCATTTCTTTAAAAACAGAGCAAACAAGCATCAATACTGTGTTCCTCAGACTAACTGTAGGCATTGGAGTACCTAGGCACACTCACATAGGGGGAAGTACAATGCCATTTTTGTCTAGGCTCACTTAACATCCAGGCTTACCAGATAGCAAGCAAATTAGGGAAGATGGCTTTAACCCAGCCCAGGCCTTTGCTTTTCACGATCAGGTTTCAGCATAGAGGTTGATGTAACCCTCAATTGGATACCATAGATCCGTGGCTCCGTGGAAAATTATTCGACAATCAGCCCAGAAAATAAGTAACAACACAGACCATAGCGTGACACTGCATTGCACACATGATGTTATTGCAGACAGGTGAACCACCACCACACAGAGAACACGCTTACCAGACGACCCACAGGGATAAGCATATTGCTTTAGCCCAACCCAGGCCTTTGCTCAGCAGGAAACCCAAGGATGATATAAACTGATAGCTTCTCAGGTGATTTACCATATGGTCCACAACTCCGTGGGTAATGCATCAATAATCAGTCCAAAAAAAAAAAAAAAAAGAGATATAAAGTAGACCATAGCATAGTAATTAGACATTTACTTATCATAAAATCCCATAGAAAAAACAAAGCAGGCCGGCTACAAATTCAAACTCCCGTCCTTCTCACAAGATGGCGTGGAGACGTCAGCACATTACCTCCTCATACGCGTTTCGTCACATATGACATTCTCACGTCCCCATTGATTTTCCACAGAGCCACGAATCTATGGTATCCAATTGAGGGTTACATCAACTTGTATGCTGAATACTGGGTTAAAGCCATCTGCCCTAATTTGCTTGCTATCTGGTAAGCGTGTTTTCTATGAAGTGGTGGGACACTTATCTGATTGCATCAGTGTGTTGTCTTCCTTTTGAAGTTTTTCAACCACATACAAATATTGGAACTGTTATTCCCTGCAATTGGACATATGGACTGTAATTAGCACAATTATTCTCCTTCCTATTACGTTTGTGCTATATCTCACTTTTTTTGCTGCTTTTCGGACTGGTCCATCCAAATCTATTATTGTTTTATGTGTTTTTTCTTTTAGCGCAGTTTTTTTTCCATTCTTTTCACTTAACATCCAAATATCTCCTTATAGGATAGTAAATATAAACGTTTTGAATTTGGGTCCGTTTTAAAGTTCATATTCAACTGAAAAAGCAGCACTTTTCACATTCCCAAGTATGCCGCCATATGCATTTTTTTGACTATAGCAAACATTTTGAATTCACAGGAATCACTCCAGGGAATATATAAACATAAATGAAAATGAGAAGTTGTATTTTGCTAAGAAGCTCCAATTATTACTAGCAGTGACTTCAAAATACGTCCGAGTGTTTTTAGAACTGTCATCCCATTCTGTGAAATGAGCTGCTTCTGCTGGCAGAGACTCAGACAGTAAAATATTGATGTGCGTAACTTTCAGAAGAACTTACAGCAGAAGGGAATTCGATGAGAACTCGGCTATGAGTAATGGTATAAACTCTTTACATTCTAAGTACAGTTAGTCATCAAGCAATTTAATAAGATGTTCTCTCCTTCAAATCAATTGAAGTCCTCTTATTTTCTAGGTTATTAAAAGACCAATGAGGACAATCATATTAATTTAAAATTTGCCATTAAGAATTAAAAGAGAAGTATGGGAATCGGGGTTACTGCAGATTCATACTTACCTAAGTGGATGCTGCATCTGTCTCCGCCGCCTCTGTACTGAGAACCGAGCGATCGAACATCGCCGATGGCTCGGTTCTTTCACCTCCTGAGAGGAGAGCTGTTGCCTGTCAATCAGTATCTCTCTGCTCTGCTCCTCCACACTCATTGGAGCGCTGAGCTGTGAAGGAGTGGGGAACGGCGGTCTCATTGCATGCTATGCATTAAGATAAAAAAAGCCTGTGTACAGCAGCACCCCACCTCCCCCAATTATCTAACTGAGCCCCTTCTCTCTCCAGTGATCCCCTCAGCCATCCAGGACACTCCTGATTGGCTAAGACAGAGCAGCCAATTGGGAGAGAGGGGGCGGGGCCAGGTCGGGGCTCTGTGTCTGAATGGATACACGGAGCTCTGACTCGCCTTGGGTGCCCCCTATGACAAGCTGCTGGCTGAGGTGCACACAAAGGAGGGAGGGGCCAGGAGAACAGAAGAGAAGGATCCAGGCTGTGCTGTGCAAAACCAACTGCACAGAGAAGGTACCGTATTTATCGGCGTATAACAGGCGCCGGCGTACAACACTCACCCCATGTTTAAGAGGGAATTTTAAGGATTCTGCCTAGAAATATGACAGAGATCTACTGCTCCCTGTCATCGGGAGCAGTGATCTCTGTCATGTTCTAGTAAGCCCACCCCCCCCCCCCACAGCTAGAACATATCCAGGGAACACACCTAACCCCTTGATCGCCCACTAGTGTTTAACCCCTTCCCTGCCAGTGTAATTTATACAGTAAATCAGTGGCTATTTCTAGCTCTGTATCGCTGTACAAATGTCAATGGTCCCAAAATAGTGTCAAAAGTGTCCGATCTGTTCGCCATAATGTCGCAGTAATGATAAAAAAAAAAAAAAAAAAAAAAAAAAGGAAGAAGAAGAAAATAGCAGATCGCCACCATTACTAGTAAAAAAAAAAAAATTATAATAATAAATCCCAGAGATTTTTTTTTTTTTTACCAAAAATATGTAGAAGAAGAATACATATCGGCCTAAACTTTTAAAGAAATTTGTTATTTTTATATATTTTTGAGGATATTTATTATAGCAAAAAAGTAAAGAAAAATAGCTTTATTTTTCAAAATTTACAGTCTTTATGTTTATAGCGCAAAAAAGAAAAACCGCAGAGGTGATCAAATACCACCAAAAAAAAAGCTCTATTTGTGGAGGGGGGAAAGGACGTCAAATTTGATTGGGTACAGCGTCGCACAACTGTGCAATTGTCAGCTAAAGTGACACAGTGCCGAATCCCAAGAAATGCTCTGGTCAAGGAAGGGAGTAAATCCTTCCAGGGCTGAAATGGTTAAGGATCATGTTTGCAGGTCTTTTAGGGGGCTTACTCTCTGTCCAGAAGTTGCTGTTGAAAAGAAACAAGAAAATAAAAAGACGTTGTGAGTCTTGCAGCTTGGTGCTCCCCCAGGTACCCGCTTACCACAGTGTCCCATGATGAATATGGCCCTGGTTTTAGGATGTACCAATATTCTTAGCAAAAACTGAATTCATATGACATCAACCTAGAGTTAAAGCTCTGGGAATGATTTTTTTTTTTTTATATATATTTGTCTGAATGTCTCTTTCTTGCAGCCACAGGGTGGTATCTGATGGGAAGTGCTTGGCAGAAAAATTATGAGATGAAGCAATGAAGCTGTCTGCACATAAAAAGAATCAAGGGCACCATCTATCTCCACCGACTAGTCAATTAATCTCAGCCCTGTTGCTTCAGCAAGTCATTCTGCCATAACAATGATCACATAATAATATTTTTAGATTTTCTTGCCTTGCAACAAAGCCCGACTTCTAGTGCTGCCAGCAGAGCTTGAAGTTATGAGACTGCAGAGAATTTGTGACACGCACAGTTCCTGTGTTTTCCAAGACACGCACTGAATGTTAATAGCTCACACTTTACGAAATTTTACCAAGCTAATTAACATTAGCAGATCTATAATGCAAAGGATGAACCTAATTAACATTAGCCGATATATAATGGGAAGAATGAACCAGTGCAGGAACATACTGCCATCGGAGCCAGAATTGCCATTGAGAAAAAAAAACAAAATCTCATGTTGAAGAGATCAAATATATAGGGAAGGCGGCCAGCACTGAATGACGAATGTTTCTTGTTTTCAAGATTTACATTAGCTTTTACAACAGTCTACACCAGGGGTCTTCAAACTTCCTAAACAAAGAGCCAGTTTAATGCTTCTCAGACGTTAAGAGGGCTGGACTGTGGCCAGTAAAAGTAGAAAATGCCCCAGCATCCATGGGAGTCCACAATGTCTCAGGCTTGGTGGTCAATGGGATTTTAAAAGGAAATGTGGTCAGGAGGAGGAGGAATGGTGCCTAATCATTTGTTTTAGTGGCACTAACAGTGAACTACTGTTTTTGTCAATGAGAGGAATGATGCCCCATTATTGGTGTCAGTGGGAGGAATTTTGCCCAACTGTCTGTGTCAATGAAAGAAATGGTGCCTCATCATTGCTGTCAATAGAACGAATGGTGCCTCAAGGGCAGACAAAAAGGTAAGGAAAGGGCCACATTGGGCCCTCAGCAATTTGTAGACCACTAGGAAAAGACAGATCTATTTTCCGCAAGATAAAACTTTATCAAACTGAATTAGTTAGGCCCCGTCCACATTTACAATTTAGGCCATCAGCAGATTCCTGCAGCAAGAATTTGTGGATTCCTTGGCAGGTGGTTATTACTGGAACATCTATAGTGCCGTTAAACTATGAAGCGCTTTACACATATTATATATACACATATATTGTACATTTACATCAGTCCCTGCCCTCAAGGAGCTTAAAATCTAAGGCCGCGTACACACGGGCGGATTGTCTGTCCAACTTAGTCCGCTGAACCGTGTTTCAGCGGACAGTCCGCTCGTGTGTGGGCTTCAGCGGACTTTTTCAGCGGACTGTCTGACGAACAAAGTCTTACGGAATTTCTGTAATTTTGTCCGTCCAAACTTGGTTTCAGCGGACAGTCCGCTCGTGAGTAGGCAAGTTGGACGGACTAAGTATGGTGCATGCTCAGAAAGGATTTACACGGCCGAAGGTTGCATTGCAGTGTATAGGACGTCGTTTTTCTAGTCCCGTCGTACGTGCTGTACACGTCATCACGCACGCTTTCAGCGGACTGTCTGCTCATCGTGTGTGGTCAAGTCCGTTCATTCAAATTTTGAACGGACTGTCTGTCGGATTGTCTGACGAACTTAGTTGGGCAGACAATCCGCCCGTGTGTACGCGGCCTAAGGCTCCTAACTCACATTCATACATATACACACACACACACTAGGGCCAATTTGAACAGCAGCCAATTAAGCTACCAACATGTCTTTGGAGTGTGGGAGGAAACCCACGCAGGCACAGGGAGAACATGCAAACTCCAGATAGGTAGTTCCATGGTTGAGATTCAAACCTAAGTGGAAGCCTGACAGAAGCCATGGCTGTCCGCTTGTGTGCACATATCCAGTAGTTACCTATGGCTAGGCACAGATGTTCATCCCAGGACGCAGTCTGTCTGCCTCCATGGCCAATCTGACTCGGTCATCTGTCCCTGGCCTAATCCAAGTGTAAATAGGGGCCTGAAAGCAAGTCATCACTTTGCTCATTCAGAGCAAAAAGGTACAGGTTCTTCAAAGAGCCGATCCTCACATCCACAGATACTTCATCATTCATGTCAAGTCATGGTTCTAAATCCTGCATAACCTTCTCTATTCCTCATTTAACACTGTTTAGGTTTGGCAACTGGCTATACAGGCTTGCGGTGAAGGTATAAGCAAGGCGGTATTGGTATTACCAAAACCTGACACTTTGCTCAGCCTTCATAATTCTTTACAGCCACTTTTGTGGCCCAGGCAGATCCTTAACCTACACTGCACCAGACACAATCTCAGTGTGTTGGCAGGACAGTGGAAGAGAAATGGTACATTGATGAGGTTGAGGTTATCTCTGTGCTCACTCAGCCCTCTCTTTTTGCCAGCATGTTCACGGCTGGAGAGCCTGATTTGCCACCCCTAATTTTTACCCACCTAGGGTGACCACATTTCCAAACTGCCATTCAAAGACACTGTATTCTCCTAGAATGAAGGTGCCCAGGATCCGGGACAGACCTGCAAAATGCGGGACTGTTCCGGGCAATCTGGGACATGTGGTTACCCTAGACCAGTGATGGCGAACCTTGGCACCCCAGATGTTTTGGAACTACATTTCCCATGATGCTCAGCTACACTGCAGAGTGCAGGAGCATCATGGGAAATGTAGTTCCAAAACATCTGGAGTGCCAAGGTTCGCCATCACTGCCCTAGACCCACCCTCTCCTAATCTGAGTACATGAAATGTTAGGGGGCGAAAGAATGAAGGTCCCATCACCTGCATTATTTAAAAATATATTTATCTGTACTAATTAGTATTTTCAATGTCTGTTTGGAATTCATCTTAAATAAAATGTCAGCTCCTCCCCTGCAGGCTGTCCCCATGTCAAAGAGAAAGTGGCCTGGATACTCTCTTGTTGTTGCCAGAGAGAAATTCCCACAGGGAAGCCTGCCTCCAATGCAAAGAATAGCTGTGTCAGAAAGTAAACACTTAAAATAAATGGTCAGTGACCTTAAACTTGGCGTTGAATAGAAGTGAAAGAGGGCTGAAAGAGAGGAAGAAGCATTTCTGCTTTAGTATGAACATTTTTAGTTGTATTAATATACAGTATTTTTGTGGCTTTAGTGCAAAGTTCACCTTTGCGGGTAGAATTTCACTTTTCATAATAAATAGAAGCTTTTTGTAATGTCATTTCTGCCCTAGCCATCCCAATGTGCTCATCTCTGAGTTAGCTTTGAAATTCCATGTATGAGTGTTTGAAATATGTTTTTGGATTTCATCACTTCCTGTAGATCATGCAACATCCTGGAAGTTTTGAATCCCAGAATGCACTAGCTTGCTGCATCACAGAAGCGGGCATGATAGGGCATGTTCACTACTCTGGACCACACCTCCCTCATCACAAACTGAATCGAGTGTTCAGGTGGGTTTGGTAAATCTAAAAAGGACATTGTACCAGGATTGTACAATCAGATTACATAGTGTAAGACCATCTTTATACAAGTACGTAGTAGGGAGTGGATGTAGACACTTGGCTCTCAGGTCCTATTCACATTTTTTTTTTTTATTGGGGCATGACAATCACCCCAAAGAATATACAGAACTTTTTTTGTGGTGGAGCGTTTTTTACCACGCTTTGTGATGCATTTGCATCACATTTGTCAAATGACAAATTCATGCCCGTTACCCGCGCTTGAGGTGCAATTAACTTTTTTTTTTTCTTCTTTTTTTTAACAAAACAAAGATGCTTTTTTGTTGTCAAAACAAATAAGGAGGAGAGTGGCAACATTGCAGGAGCAGTGTAGCATTGTTTCCATACCATAACAGGAAGCTGCATTAGGTGGACATAGCACTAGCAGGATTAAGGGCTCTTTCACACGGGGCGGATCCATGATGATCTACCCCGTGGACATCCGCTTGCTCAGCAGGGATCACTCCGTCGATCCCTGCTGAGCAGGAAGATGACAGGTCTGTCTCTGCAAAATGTGCAGGGACGGACCTGTCAAAGCGCCGCTCTCCCCCATGGGAGATCGGGTGACGACGGACCGCAGAGTCCGTCCTCACCTGATTCGATCCGATGACGGTTCAAAAAGTAGGTTTTTTTCTCCCATAACGCTATTTTAATCTGCCAGAGGGGTGGGGGGGTGCAAGCAACCTTCCTGGCCAGCAGAATACGATTACTGCTAGTGGCAATAGCCACTGGCATTAATGTTATGTGGAATAATCCGACAGGCTGGTTGTTGTACCCAAGTCAATCGATGGATCAACTAGCAGCCTACATGTTTCTTGAATAACATAGTATGACCTAGAATGCATAAAAAGACTATACAGGTCAGGATGCTAATGTTAGGTTGTTGCAGAAATACTAATTTGCAGTGTTAAGTGACTTCAAGTTATTGTGTAATGCATACACTCAGAATTAGAGTGATTATTCGCACTACAAATACCATTAGTCCCATCTTGGGAGCAAGCAAGAGGGGTGGCTCTGTATCGCAGTCCCTGGTGAACTGGCTGAATTGCGATCCATCTAAGGTCTTATTCTCATGTCTTTATCAGCGCACGTATGTTGCCATAAATGCTGCTCAGGTGTGTGCAAACAGCCGTGGCCGGGAGTCCTGGACAAAGCAATGACAGACCGACAGTGGGCAAAGCTGTCCACAGGTGTTTGGATGTAGCATTCTGCTGTTAGGACAGGTGATCATTCCTAGAAAAAGTTATGTGTCTAAAGGCATTCACCTACCACTTCACAGCAGGTAATTACTCCCTGTGCCATTATTTCCAAACACCGACGTGGTCAATCTGTCATTACTTTGTACGGGCTTTCCCAGCCATAGCTGTCCACACACACACACACACACACACACACACACACACACACACACACACACACGGGTTCTCAGGTGCAGTTTTTAGCAACTACTTTGCCGCACCATAGCCCATTTGTCAATGTGAATGAGGTTTTAGGCTTTAAAAGCACAAGCTTGTAAAATCGGCAGTTACAATACAGACCCGGACAACATTTTTCATCCCACTTATGTAGACATTGGATGCACACCCTGCCACGTCTCCTTAAAGGAGGAGAATTAAAGAAAAAAATATTAGTTAAACCCTCAAGTGCTTTTCTTTTACCACTATTATTCCTTTACACTGGCTTTTTAAATTTACAAATGCAGCAATTTAGAATTTTGCCGAAAGATTTAGCACTGTGAAAGATAAAATAGTGCATTTCATATACAACTATATAGTATATACCAAAATGAGGGACAAATAAAGAGGAAATAAGGACAGTGGGACTTTGATCCAAATCAGAGACAGTCCCTCTAAATCAGGGACAGTTGGGAGCTATGGCCAACATGAGTGGCAACACTGCTCTTAAATCAGTGTAGTATTGTTGCCACCCATCTCAGGTAATTGCATTAGATGGACTTCACTGGCAGGCTCAGCAGGTATTTGTGAGAATTAGCAAGGGAAGTAAAAAGAACAGACTTTCTAAACCTTTTTATCGTAGAAGAACCCTTAACATAATTTTCGTGTCTTAGTGAATCCCTTCTGTGTTTTAGCCGGTCGGCTGTTTTTGTTAATGCCAGTTATGCTCTTCTAAAGTGGAAGTGAAATTCTTTTTATACAATCAATTAGTACGATATCAAACTATGTGGAGATTTTAGTCTCGTGTGGTTTGTGGTCCCATTGGAGCATTGTCGGGATAAGTAGTATAGTCTACATTTTTATCCAGAGCGGTGGGAAAGTTCTGTGATCACCCTGGTCAGGATATTTGGCCACATGTGCATCTTAACCCTTTAGTTAGAGGGTCCACGGTTTTTCATATTAAAGTGGGAGGTCCGTCCACCCCACGAATAATTAAAAGTCAGCAGCTACACACTTTTAATATTAGGACACTTACCTGTCCAGGGAGTCTGCGATGTTGGCACCACAGCCGCTCTTCGGATCGGCTGCGGGGTGCAGTCACCGCCATTGCTGGTAAGGGAACCCGGCTTCTCATGTCTAAAGCACACTGCGCTTTCTAATTGGCCCAGCGGCAGAGGGAGGAGGGGGCTGAACTTCCAAGAGACGGTGCCAGGCCCCGTCTCCTGGAAGTGGGGAAGGGAACCTGTCAAAAAATGTGGCACCGGGGGGGGGACGGGGACGAACAAGTGGAAGTTCCACTTTTTGGTGGAACTCCACTTTAAGGTGATGGTGATATACTTTGGAGATCTATTGTAGATTGGACATTTGAGCACTACATTTAAATATTCACTAAGGGGAGAAACGTATCCTATATGCGCTAGGTCACTGTATCAATGGCCTGGTGATTTTTGTTATTGATCTTTTCATAGAAGTCTCTCTACATAGCACATGGGTTCTTATTTCACTTAAATATTTATATCACATAGGATGACGGTTTTTGATTTATGCAACTTTATTATTTCTTGAGTTCAATATGGATTTTAGCACGGCTATTTTTTTTTTTTTTTTTTTTTTTAAGATAAATTGAATCCCTGTTAAAATCAATTAATTGGGGCTCAGTGGAAAAAAAAATGTACCTTACATTGGGGTCAATGGGAAGCATGACCAGTGATGGTCAGAATGCGACCCTTACAGACAGCTAAAAAGATTATCGTGTCATGCCAATGAGTCTGCCCAGTGGTGTTGGCCTAGGCTGTATGCAGGAGCCATCAAATCAAAGTTCAACCAGTCACAATTCACAATGCCCTTAGCAAGCTTTGGATGAACCCTGGGTTTTCATGTAACCCTGATTGAGAATGGTTAATAGAGAAAAATGCTGCATATTTCAAATAGGAATGGGAATTGTTTTACCATTGTTGAAAAATAACTATATTACATTTTATTTTTCTGTTTTAAAAATGGTAAAGCAACAATACAGCACATTTATATACAGTACTTGAATGCAGTCTATTTGCAAAAATTACATGCAGAGGAGTTGAAGCATGGATGAATCACAAATATCTCCAATATTAGATTGTTCTCACAATGCGTAAAATTATGCGATTTAAAAGAATACCATTGTAAGCTCTCCATGCAGAGCTTCCCTCAATCTAACATCTTCTGTGCAGAGGATTGTGCAAACACAATATTAAGACCGACTATACAAAATCATTCTTTGGTTCAATTATTAATTCATTTAAAATGCAGGAATTAATATTTCAATCAGTGGAATTACTCACTTATATCTTCTGCATGCCAATAAGGGCTCAACATATGCTGCATTCAGATCCATACTGCATATAGTCTTCTGCAGATCTGAAAACTGCAAATCTGATTTTATACATAATTTATGCAGCATGCATGTAAATGTTAAAGTGGTTGTAAACCCTTTACAACCACTTTAACCTACAGGTAAGCCTAGATTAAAGGGGTTGTAAAGGTAAATGTTGTTTCACCTTAATGCATTCTATGCATTAAGGTGAAAAAACATCTGACAGTGCCGGCGCCCCCAGTCCCCCCGTTTTACTTACCTCACCTCCTCGAAAATCCCGTGCTCACCCCCGCCGTCCTCTTCACTGCTCAGCCTGGCCGCTGATTGGCTCGAGTGGATGGATTGAAAGCAGCGCAGCCATTGGCTCGCGCTGCTGTCAATCACATCCAATGACGCAGTGCACCGGGAGGCGGAGCCGTGTGATACAGCGAGCGGATATAGTAATTAAGCAGCTCAGGGACAGGACGCAGGAGGGCAAGAAATTAGAATTGGCAGGCACACACACATAAAAAATGGACTCCCACAGTTAAACCTCACCGACAGTCTCCCTCCACACCAGGTGGTCCCTTTAGTCCACTCCAGTCCAAACAGCACTGACAGTCTCACTCCAGACTTGTCTAATTCCCATCCCGCAGATCAACACACGAGGCTCCTGGCGCTCCGCTTGGCTCTCTTGCGCCATGACATCCCATGCTCAGGCACCGCCTCTGCCAGACCCACCCCCCTGCTGGTGTTGCCTGAATACACTACAGCAGGCACTTGGATGGTCTCTAACATTGTCACAGCCATATTATTTTACTGCCAACCTTTTCCTGTCACTGGCATTTACTGGTAGGTGAAAAGTGCCCGGTTTTTACTGGCTACCAGTAAAAATACTGATGGTTGGCAACACTGTGCATGCCGCAAAGCATTGCACAAGTCAATGCATGACCTCTGTCTGTATTATGGGAACTGACATTTCCTGTAAAGAAACAATATATACCACAATCCATGGGCCTCTCAGTCTCTGCTGAACATCTCTCAGTCACCTGCTTTGCAGATGAGAACTACACAGTAACTAGACCTGACACAGACAGTGCAATTAACAGAGATTACCATGCTGGAAGAGATGCGTTTCATCACATTCACACTCCCACATCTGCGATACAACACACAGGAAATGGCTAGGTTTGCACTGGACGCTGTGTGACCCAAAACAAGAAGTTGGCTGTCTGCAGCCATACATGTATATGAGAGAATCAATCAGCCATGATGCTACAGACTGCAGTCACAACATGTGGGCCCATCATTATAAAGCAAGGCAAACAAACACGGGAACTAGAACTACATGAATACCTAGTTACAACAACAAAAACAACTGAAACCTTACAATGCTTTTATTGGGATAAAGCACAAAAAAAAAAAAAACACAAAAAAAGTTTGCATATATTGCAGTGATAAAGTGCCATGTTTGTTTTGTTTTGTTTTTATTTTATCATGACATATGCTGTTTAACCACTTGAAGACTTACCCCCCTTCATAACCAGGCAATTTTTTTGCTAGACGGCACTATATTACTTTAAATAACAATTGTGCGGTCATGCAACGCTGTACACAAAATGGGATTTTTGTACTCGCCGTAAAATCAATTTCTCCGAGTTCATCGACTGAGACACAGCGCCTCCTTAATCTTGACCATTGGGTTATATCGCCTCTGCAGGAGTAGGACTAGGCAGAACAAAAAACAACTGGCTACGCCAATTGGCTGTCCTCAGTCCCTATATAACCCCCTCCCTGCTCTAGGTATTCAGTTTAGTAGCAACCAGTAATAGAAGTATCAAAAACTCCATAGAGGGGTGGGTGCTGTGTCCATCGATGAACTCAGGGAAATGGATTTTACGGCAAGCACAAAAATCCCATTTTCTCTTTTGTTCATCGACGGACACAGCGTCTCCTTAATCTTGACCATTGGGATGTCTAAAATTAGTGCCAAAGAAAAATGAGGGGTGGGCAAAATAACCCAAGGCTAACCACAAGAGCCCCAACAAGGACACAGGAGCCTTAACCGGGTCACAAGAGCCCCATCTGAAAATTTTTAAAATAAAAAACACATTCCTTATGAGGGAACTCCCCTCTTAAACAGCAGCCTGAAAAACCTTGCGGCCAAAAGAAGCATCTGCAGATGGCAAAATATCTACTTTATAGAATTTAGTGAAGGTATGCACTGATGACCAAGTGGCCACCTTGCAAACCTGCAATATTGACGCTTGATGACGGAAGGCCCAAGAAGTACCAAGCGCCTGAGTAGAACAGGGAAAGGAGGAACTCGACCCTTAATAGAATAGGCCCGAGTCACAGTCTTTCTGATCCATCTGGAGATGGTAGCAGAAGAAGCGGCCAGCCCTTTCCTTGGTCCTTGCATAAACAAAAAAAAGTGAATCTGACCTCCGGAAGGACTCCGAATTGCTCAAATCACATCCAAGGTATGCAAAGCAAATTCCTTGGGATGAGCCAGCTTGGGACACAAGGACAGCAACACAATGTCCTCATTCAAAAGGAAGTCGGAGACAACCTTGGGCAAAAACGACGGACAGGGGCTCTCTATGGAGTACTAAAAAGGGGTGACGACCGGATAATGCTGCCAACTCCGAAACCCTGTGAGCAGAAGTAATAGCCACCAGGAATGCCACCTTCTGGGACAATGTAGGTAAGGGAATCTCCCAAATATTCTCAAATTGAGGTTTATGGAGAGTTTAAATCCCATGGTGGCAAAAGAGACTATACCGGCGGGGCCACATGCCAGACTCCTTGAATGAAGGTACGAACTAAAGAGTGAGTGGCTAGGGGTCACTGAAAGAAGATTACTAAGGCAGACACCTGGTCCTTGATGGTTTTCAAAGCCAACTTCTACTTAATGCCCTGTTGAAGAAAAGCTAAGAAGCTAAGCTAAGAAGAAAAGCCACAGAAAAGGATCGAGGATGAATGCCAATCGACTCACACCAAGAAATGTACGCTTTCCACATATGATGGTATAACTTAATAGAAGTCCACAACTGGTCCTCTTTTAGAGGTAACTTCCAAGGGATGTTTACAGCCACCGGAAGACTTTTGCCCTCAGTCCTTCACAGAAGAGGAAGGCGTTGGCCCCATAGTGACACTAGGACGACTGCGACGTCTACCAGAGGAACTCGCGAGATTGCCACGAGCCTCAGTTAATTCTTGTTGAACTGAACCTGCTGAAGGGGCTGACGTTTGAGAAGAAAAACTACTAACCTGGTCAGCATTCACTCCAGAGTCAGACCCAGGTATCCCAATTTCCTGGACAGGGCTAGAGGGGACCTTGGGTAGTTCGGACGTCACCTGAACCTTTACCGGAATTATACCCACACAAGGAGACAAAGGGCCCCCCTAAGTGGACAAATTCTATTCCCCTTCTTTGGTACCCCAAAAGGTTAAATTCGTGGATCCCCTTGACAATCACAAAGGAGGTCCATGAATCTGGAAACCAGTGAAGATTTCCCCCCCCCCACCCCAGTAATGGGTGAGGGCAGACCTTCATGCAGATTGAGTCTTGTCATTGGATCCGGAGAAGCCTGCTCTAGGCTTACCAGACCAAGATTGCTTGAAACTTCCCAGGGAGGACTTGAGAGATCTTTTTCCTTTATCTGCTGTCCCAGGAGATTTCTTATGGGCTGAGATGAAAGGCGCCCCCCCCCCCCCATCTGTGACGAGACTCCTTCCCTTTCCTAGATTGTGGCGGTACTCTTTCCCCCTGTGACACCCTTAATGATGTCATTCAGGGTAGCCCCAAACAGGCAGTCTCCTTGAAAGGGCAGATCAATGAGAGGTTTAGAGCAGGGGTGCCCAACCAGTGGCCCGGGGGCCACATGTGGCCCGCGGAGCCCTCTGATGTGGCCCTTGACCTCCTGCTCTAAGATGGCAGGTTGGCAAGCCCAGATCGCAGGTTGCCGACCAGCCATCCCAGAGCAACAGTTTTGTGAATGAAGCCACTGGTAGTAGACGCAAATGGCTGTGGAGCAGAGCCACATAAGCCAATGCTTCCTGTATGTTGCCCGCTCCTGTCACAGGCAGAGTGATATCAAATACACTCAACCTGGGACAGCAACAGCCAGCAATACTAGAATGGAAAATGGTTATTAAAGGTAAGTTTATTACTAAATTCACAGTATATATGGATATATCTGTTTTGCAGTGGTTACTGGGCTGCTTTCAAACTGATCCGCAGGTGCAGTGCAGCTGCAGGTTACCTGCATTGAGCCATAGACTTCTGTTATTACCTGCGGGTTTGTTGCACCTTCAGAAAGTGCGCCACACCTGCAGAATATAATAGAAGTTTATGGCAAAGTGCAGCTAACCCGCAAAAAATCCACAGGTTCACTGCGCTGCACCCGCGCTTTGGGCAAATCACAGCGCATCAGTGTGAAAGCAGCCATAGGCTCCTTTCACATGATTGGTCCGACACAATTGGACTTACTATTCACCTCGATGGAGCAGCAGATGTAAACGGAGTTGTGTCTGTTTACACCCGCCTACCTAAAAAAAAAAAAAAAAAAAAAAAAAAAACAGAAAAGGGATTTGCCCCTTCCATCTGGGCGAATCGGATTGGATCAGAGGGCCCATAGAGTAGAGTGGTCTGTGTCTGTGGACACGGACCTGTCATCCTCCCATGCTGCTCATTGTGGCCCGCGACCAATTACCAATTCACTTAAGTGGCCCTCGCTTTTCAAAAGGTTGGGCACCCCTGCTTTAGAGGCTTGGTTCTTAAGCCACAGCACACGTCTAATCACCACCGCTGAAATAGAAAGCTTGGACAGCACAGGAGCTGCATCCAAGGCTACATCACAAATATACTGTAGGCCATGGACCAACTGGTCCACTGAATCAACATAAGCAGCGGGAACCTGCTCACTACCTAGACCCTGGCACAAAAGCTTGGCCCTGCATGGACAGAAAAAAAAATATACAAAAAGTTAAATTTACTGGAGAAGCACTCCCTCATATTGGTGGTCACTGGAGAAGCACTCCCTCATATTGGTGGTCACTGGAGAAGCACTCCCTCATATTGGTGGTCACTGGAGAAGCACTCCCTCATATTGGTGGTCACTGGAGAAGCACTCCCTCATATTGGTGGTCACTGGAGAAGCACTCCCTCATATTGGTGGTCACTGGAGAAGCACTCCCTCATATTGGTGGTCACTGGAGAAGAACTCCCTCATATTGGTGGTCACTGGAGAAGAACTCCCTCATATTGGTGGTCACTGGAGAAGAACTCCCTCATATTGGTGGTCACTGAAGCACTCCCTCATATTGGTGGTCACTGGAGAAGCACTCCCTCATATTGGTGGTCACTGGAGAAGCATTCCCTCATACTGGTGGTCACTGGAGAAGCACTCCCTTATATTGGTGGTCACTGGGAGAACTCTTATTCTGGTACATGTAGCTAAAAATATCAGGTGGCTGCCTATCTGAGAAGAGAGAAATAGTTCTTTGCTCAAGGTACCCTTGGCCACCTCTGGCAAAACCATGGTTGAGAAAGGCTGCTTTAAATATTACCAAAAAACAAAAACAAAAAAAAAAAAAAAAACACATGTTTTAGGCATCATTGCTAAAGGACAAGTCGCACCCTATTTGTGGATATGGAACCGTTCAAATTGGTGCGACTCCGACTTGCACCAATTTGAAAAAGATTCCTGCACTATTTTTGACGATTTCATCTGTGACTTGCATTGACATCTGTGCAAAAATAACATATGTAATGTTGGTAAGCCTCACATGAAAATTGCACTGATCAGCTGCTTTAAAATTGCACAGAAATAGCAGGATTTCAAAGCCGCATTCAGTGTGAACGGGGCTAAACCCAAACAACATTGCATGGGTAGTTTGGTTTTCTCCCACGCTCCAAAGACATGCTGCTAGGTTAATTGGCTCCTGTCTAAATTGGCTCTAGTATGTGTGAATGTGAGTTGGATTGCAAGCTCCTACGATATAAATGTAATTTTAAATGTATATTATATTATATATATATATATATACACACACATATATACATATATACACACACACACACACACACACACACACCCTCCTTTATTGGGTTTTCAAAAGTGTTACTGCAGCTCGTTTGGATGTACTTTTCCTGTGGATTACAGGAGTGCAGTTCGTTGTGCACTCCTGTGACCAGTTTTCAGCTGACAGTGGGCTAAAGCCCACTATTGGCTCATGTCAGAGAGCCGGTCCAGGCTGGGGAAAGATCACGACCATATGGTTGGTATCCACCCAGGAGCCTGAACCGGAACCTGGCTCAGCCTCTCAGTGAGCTGCAGAGAGCCTGCGCCAGGGGCATATATCGTCCAACTTATCCCCTTTTTAAAGTGGAACTAAACCCATTGATTTAAAAACAGTTACATTCCCAGCATGCTGGGATTGCCTACTGTCACACTGGTTGGGCTCTCAACCAAAATGTCAAACCATCAAATGGCTGGTGTCATAAATGATCACATGTGCAGCAAAATGGCAGTTGCCATTTAGGGATGGGAGCTTCCTTGGCTAAAATGGATAGGCGGGTTTAGTTCCGCTTTAAGTACTGGCGCATACTTTTTCACACATTACTTTGGTTGGTTAATGTATTTTATGACACAAAGAAGGGAATTGAATGAGTGTGCTTCTATTAAAAGCAGCAAATCCGCAATTATGTTTTATATACATAGTCAAACATTTGAACAATCTCATAAACAGACACTACACCGTGTTTACGCTCAAAGGATATACACTGGGATTTGTAATTGGCCAAATTGATTTGGTTAACAGGAGTTGTATACAAGCTTCTGCGTGACCTAAACATTCCATTCAATTTTGCGCTGTAAATCCTGCATTATGTACAGAACATTCCAGGACAGAGAATTGATTCCGCTATACAGCTGAGCAAATGCTACCAACATTTAACTCATTACTACAGTCTTGCCCTGGACACCTTTTCTTTCATGTTGGAGAAAGTAATCAACTGCAGAGAATGAATTGATGTTACAATCCAATACAAATAACACAGCAGAGAATCTGAGCGATAAACACTACTAATCTGCCCTCACCTTGGTACTTTTAAACAGATTTGTGAAGAGCTGTTACTCACCTTGTTTTCAGTCGTGGCACCTTTAAGCCCTTGTACACACGGTCGGACATTCTGTCAACCAAATCCGTTGGATTTTGTCCGACGGATTTTGGCCGAAACTGTTGCATACACACGGTCGGATGAAGTTGTCGGAAAATCCGATTGTACATAACGTGATGACGTTATTTCATTACGACGGGACTACGTTCAGGCTAGTAGCCAATAGTTTTGGTCTAGGAATTTGATCTGAGCATGCGTGGCACTTTGTCCATCGGAGTAGGCTACACATGATCGGAGTATGTCCGATCGGAGCATTTTGGCGGAAAATTTTACGGACAAGTTGGAAAACTTGGTTTGTCGGATACTCCAACGGAAACAGTCCGATGGAGACAACACACAGCAGGATTATCCGACAAAACGGTCCAATAGGACACATTCCGTCGGAATCTCCGACCGTGTGTACAAGGGCTAAAAGTTTGCAAAATCTCAAGGCACCCCAGTCAAAACTATAAATGTTACACATCAATGGGAAATGTGTGCATCGTCCCAGGCTCAGAACTGCCTCAATAAAATGAAAGATCAAAAGCCCTCCCTATCTCAATAGAGACCACACTATACACGAGAGCCCCATCATATCAGAGGACCCAAATCACACAGTCCCTCCATCAAAGAGCCCCCCACCCATCACACAATCCCTTCTTCAAATCAGTTTTGACTCCAGTAGGAGGCCTGGAGATGATGGACTTCCATCCTATCCTGAATGCTGGAGGCAGTCCTGTGTACCACCTGCCCAAAGATTAGTGTCACCGTCAGGCTGGCTTCAACACCACTGCAATGAATGACACTGTGCATCCTAGAGCGTCGCTGCTTGTTATGATGTTGGAGGATGACCTGCCTGCACCACGGCAACTGATCACACTAATCCAGGGCAAACTGGGTTCTGTGCTCTTGGCACCCAGGAGGAGTCCAAACACCCTGGTTGAGAAACATTGAATTAGAGCAAAAGGAAAAAAAAAGGACTGTACACAACAACCAATCCGTAATGTGATTTAATTCTCCAACAGCAACGTGAAAAATTAATAAACTAAAAAAAGGTTAGTTCACCTTTATAATAAAATATGCAGTGCAGTCAGGGGCCCACAGTAGTACACAAATCATGCTGCCATATAGAGAAATTGGGCTTCTTTTTCGGACAGTGCACTAAATGGTACCAATGTTTAAGGCATTATGTGCTGAGACAGTGCAGGGCCCCGCCATGTTGTGAGTTTAGTAAAAAAAAAAGTTAGAAATGACACAGGATTCTCAAAGTTGCTGTTTGAGAAGCTCTGGCATTTTTATTGTGAGCTGAGAATACGGTTTTGTAAATTTACTCTGTGTTTTGGAATGCTGGACTGGGGCCTGGGGTTTGAAGGTTCCAACGTGTCTTTGGTAGGACCAAACTTTCAATCCTCTATCTGGGTTTTTCTGGACAACTGCAGCCTGTGACGGTGTACAGACTTGTTATAGCCGAGGGCTGCCATTTGGAGACAGAGCACTGTCTGGCGAGCTAGGTGTTCCTACTGGAGACTGCATCCCTTTTTGAGGGGGATTCCTTGTCAATGCACTGTGAAAGTCAGGACAGCTACGCGGGTCTGGGAGGCTAAGAAAGCTGAGGCAGCTAGCTGGTTCAGGGGACTGGAGGGAATCTGGAAGTCAATTGTTATATTACTTGTGTACAACCTGTCTGCCCATACATGAATCTAAATTCAGCCAGTCCCTGTTGAACCAGACACATTTTAGTCTATATATGGCCAACTTTAGGGAGTTTTAGATCACCTGCATTATGACAGCTAACACTTTGTAAACCACCTAACCCAGCTATTCTCAACCAGAGATCCATGGAACCCTAGGGTTCCTCCAGAGGTTGTTAGAAAAAAAATTGAGCTGTGGTGGATTGACCTCCTATTTGACGTTGTCTGCATAGTTCTGGTGTCAACTCCAGTTGCATGAAGCCAATGATCTTTTTAGCTGTCCGTAGGGGTTGCATTCTTTCCAATGACCACCAATGGTTTTAGTAAAGGATCCTTGGGACTTGAAAATTATTTCAAGGGTTCCCCCGGGGTAGAAAGTTTCAGAGAGACCCGCCTAACCTATAATAATCAATGTGAGGTCAGTAAGTTGACAGCACAGAAACTGTCAGACTTCAGGTAACTTCGGACCTCCAGAGAAAAGCTGAAGCATCCGGATCAAAAAGATAAAAGGCTAAGGGACGTTTTTTTTCTTCATCTCAATTCAGAACATGTGTGTTCTGATGTATTTTGCCACGTTCCAGATGTGTTCCACACAAAAAAAATGCAGCATGGTCTACTTTTCTAGACTGCACTGAAACAGGCTCGTGTGAACTAGGGCCATGGAAATACATGGAACACACTGTGCATGCGCTATTGATGCAGAATAAAAAACGCACTGGAATGCATCTGGTGTAAACCAGCCCTTAGTCCAGGCTTTGGATAATGTTTCATGTTACAACCATACTTGGGGTGTAACATAATGGATGAATACATAAATAATCTCCCAAACCGCCCCCCTTAACTAAATTGCAGGGTTCTTCTTTAAGATGAAACTTGTATTCTTCTAAATACTGAGTAGCTGTGAAGGGCTCTGCCTGCATAGCTGCATCATCCACTCACTGGGATTGCTCCCGATGTATTATCACTGAGGCAGAGGGACTAGAGAAATCTCCCTCACCCCCTTGTAGTTCAGCTTTACTTCCTCTAGCACAGGACCATACCTCCACGCAGACCTCAGTCAGAGGACAAGCACTGATGCTTTACACCTGTGATGCACCAATTGTGCAAAGCATTGCAGCCTTCAATGCACAAAAGTAGTAAATGCACTTTAATCGTAAGATCAGCGTTGCTGCATTTACACCTACTTTCCAAAAGGTGGACTAAAGCTAAATAAGTGGGGCAAATCTAAACATTTCATAAGCAAAACTTCACAATTATAATAATTTAAAACTAAGAATGATTTCTTTTTTTTTTGGCATGCAGAGAATTTTACATTTACACTCCAGCAAAACAAATATTCCAAATTTAAAACAGGTTTCAAGCACCTGTTCTCAGAGGATGGTAATCAGGAAACAAGAGGCTGTGGTCCGACATAGACTAAGGTGAAATTACCTTATAACCATAACAAACATCCTCATCAATCAAATGCACTTTTGAGGGCACCTATAAGGGCAGTGTGTTGTCTGGCCATTCAAGAACCAATCACAGTGCAGCTTTAAACTCTACCTTTAGATAGCATTCCTCATTTACAAAAGGTGGAAAATGTATACATTCAATAACTAATTCTGGTTAATATAATTACTCACTAGTGAAGCTATGTAGAGAATGATTGATGCTCGACTAAGGCTTAGATCGTCCCATGTATGGCCATGTTCACATCCAGCATTTTATTAGTGCGAGATATTTGGTATTCACAATGCATGACATGTCATTGGAAGTGCAAAGTAATGGATTTGTGGTTTATGTAGAGAAGTTAAAATCCAAATGGATACAACCACTGCCGTGTAACTTCCACATTGTTTGCTAATCTGCCAGGACAAAACATTGTGACGGAGCAGCAGTAAAAAGTTGTCTGTGCCAGCAGGGGCTGGGTGGGATTTTGCCTCTTGCTTTCGAATGCTTTATTGAAGCTTTTGTAGAAAAAACAGGATTAGGAGTTCAGTCACAAGAGGATACGCTATGCCTGTTTGCTGCAAATTCAAATTTAAAAATCACATTTTACCTGGCCTGCATTAAAAAAAAGGAACCAGTACTTTCCGGGCAGGAAATGAGAATGTCAAAATACAAATAGGTCCAGTAAATGGAAACCTCCCTAACTACAAAAAGGTTGTAGGAGGTTTATAAGCATCTAAAACCTGATTCTTCAGAAAATAAAACTGAAATGTCCAGTTCAAGGTTTCATACCTTGAAATTTCAGGCTTGGTTCATGCCTCCAATGGATGCAGCTCGCAGCAGGAGTCTGGTGCATCCCTGTTCTCCATTTCAGGGATGAATACTGGGAGTATGCTATAGGTCCCCTAACCTGAGGGAGGAGGGGGGGAGATGGATCTCCTATCACAAGTTGGATTAGCAGCAAGCATGGGAAGAGTTATCATAATGGGGGATTTTATTTGTCCAGACATAGACTTGGCGGAGGGAACCACGCATTCGTCTAAAGCTCGCCAGTTCCTAAATGTCTTGCAGGACAATTTCATTGTTCAGATGGTAGACGCACCAACTAGAAATAAAGCGTTACTAGATCTACTGATTACCAACAATACAGACCTGATCAGGGATGTGGAACTACAGGGCAATTTAGGAAACAGCGATCACAGGTCAACTGGCTTCAGTATAAATCACACAAATAGGAAACATAAAGGGGAATACAAAGACACTGAATTTCAAAAGATCCAACTTCCCTAAACTACGTACCTTGCTAGAAGGCATGAACTGGGATAAAATCTTAGGAACAAAGAACATGGAGGAGAGATGGGTTTGCTTTAAAAACAAATTAACCACTTTCAGACCGGACCATTTTGCTGGTAAATGACCAGAGGTCTTTTTACACTTTGGCACTGCGCTGCTTTAACTGGTAATTGCGCGGTCATGCAATGTTGTACCCAAACAAAATTTGCGTCCTTTTCTTCCCACAAATAGAGCTTTCTTTTGATGGTATTTGATTGCCTCTGCGATTTTTATTTTTTGCGATATAAACGTAAAAAGACCGCAAATTTTGAAAAAAAATGATATTTTCTACTTTTTGTTATTAGAAAAATCCAATAAACTCAATTTTAGTCATACATTTAGGCCAAAATGTATTCAGCCACATGTCTTTGGTAAAAAAAAAGTCAATAATTGTATATTTATTGGTTTGCGCAAAAGTTGTCACATCTACAAACTAAGGTACGTTTTCTGGAATTTACGCAGCTTTTAGTTTACGACTGCCTATCTCATTTCTTGAGGTGCTAAAATGGCAGGGCAGTACAAAACCCCCCCAAATGACCCCATTTTGGAAAGAAGACCCCCTAAGGAAATTGATAAGAGGCATGTTGAGCCCATTGAATATTTTATTTTTTTGCCTCAAGCGATTGAATAATGACAAAAAAAAATATATTTTTTTTTTTTACACAAAGTTGTCACTAAATGATATATTGCTCACACATGCTATGGGCGTATGTGAAATGACACCCCAAAATAAATTCTGCTGCTTCTCCTGAGTACGGGGATACCACATATGTGGGACTTTTTGGGAGCCTAGCCGCGTACGGGGCCCCGAAAACCAAGCACCGCCTTCAGGCTTTCTAAGGGCGTAAATTTTTGAGTTCACTTCTCACTACCTATTACAGTTTTGAAGGCCATAAAATGCCAAGATGGCACAAAACCCCCACAAATGACCCCATTTTAGAAAGTAGACACCCCAAGCTATTTGCTGAGAGGCATGTGGAGTCCATGGAATATTTTATATTTTGCCACAAGTTGCGGGAAAATTACAAACTTTTTTTTTTTTTTTTCTTTTCACAAAGTTGTCACTAAATGATATATTGCTCACGCATGCCATGGGCATATGTGAAATGACACCCCAAAATAAATTCTGCTGCTTCTCCTGAGTACGGGGATACCACATATGTGGGACTTTTTGGGAGCCTAGCCGCGTACGGGGCCCCCGAAAACCAAGCACCGCCTTCAGGCTTTCTAAGGGCGTTACAGTTTTGAAGGCCATAAAATGCCAAGATGGCACAAACCCCCCCCAAATGACCCCATTTTGGAAAGTAGACACCCCTAAATTTAGGGGTACACTAGTGAGACTAGGTAATAAATGGCGGGTGCCCTGAAACTATAAAAAAATAACTAACCAACCAGCGTCACCTGTAACAGTTATATGGTGATCACTGGTGAAAGGGTTAACTAGGGGGCAATCAGGGGGCTTTATGCGGTAGTATATGGGGGTCCCTGGCGCTATAAAAAGCTGCGGCGAACCTAAATACCTACCTGCCTAACTAGCGTCACCTGTGACACTAATACAGCGATCAGAAAAACGATCGCTTATTAGGCTGGGTTCACACTGGAGCGATGCGGGAACGCCACGAATGCGCGGCGGGTTCCCGCATCGCATGCCTCCCGGCGGCAGTTCACACTGCCCTATGCGAACTGCTGGGAGTGTCAGTGAAATGTTAATGACACCCCCAGATCAGTTCGCATATCGCAGTGCGATCTGCAAACTTGGATCGCATGGTGTGAACACCCATGCGATCCGATTCTGCTGCGGACCAAAAAAAGGGTCCCGTGCGAGTTTGCGGCGGGTGCGGCGGGTGCGACACGAATTCAGCCATACTATCTGTATAGCTGAACTCAAATCGCACAGAGATCGGATGTGATTTGCACTGCAGTGCGGTGCGAATCACATCCGTTCTCATAAACCGCTGCAATGTGAACCCAGCCTTAGTGACACTGGCGACGGGGGGTGATCACGGGGTTAAACCTTTATTGGGGGGGTTAGGGGGGTACCTTAGAACTAAAGGGGGCTAACCCTAACTGCCCTAACAGTTATTAGTCACAAATGACACCCGCCGGGTGATCAGGGGGTTAAACCTTTATTAGGTAATAAATGGCGGGTGCCCTGAAACTATAAAAAAATAACTAACCAACCAGCGTCACCTGTAACAGTTATATGGTGATCACTGGTGAAAGGGTTAACTAGGGGGCAATCAGGGGGCTTTATGCGGTAGTATATGGGGGTCCCTGGCGCTATAAAAAGCTGCGGCGAACCTAAATACCTACCTGCCTAACTAGCTTCACCTGTGACACTAATACGGCGATCAGAAAAATGATCGCTTATTAGGCTGGGTTCACACTGGAGCGATGCGGAAACGCCGCGAATCCGCGGCGGGTTCCCGCATCGCATGCCTCCCGGCGGCAGTTCACACTGCCCTATGCGAACTGCTGGGAGTGTCAGTGAAATGTTACTGACACCCCCAGATCAGTTCGCATATCGCAGTGCTATCTGCAAACTCGGATCGCATGGTGTGAACACCCATGCGATCCGATTCTGCTGCGGGCCAAAAAAAGGGTCCCGTGCGAATTTGCGGCGGGTGCGGCGGGTGTGGCGGGTGCGGCGAATGGCTGAACTCGAATCGCACAGAGATCGGATGTGATTTGCACTGCAGTGCGGTGCGAATCACATTCGTTCTCAAACCGCTGCAATGTGAACCCAGCCTTAGTGACACTGGCGACGGGGGGTGATCACGGGGTTAAACCTTTATTGGGGGGGTTAGGGGGGTACATTAGAACTAAAGGGGGCTAACCCTAACTGCCCTAACAGTTATTACAGTCACAAATGACACCAATGCAAAAAAAAAAAAATGACATTGGTGTCACTGTGACTGGGGGGCAGGGGTAATTGGGGGGGTGATCGGGGGGGTGTGAGTGTGCCTGGCATGTTCTACTGTGTGTGTAGAGTGTTGGTGCAACTCACCGATCCGCTCTCCTCCGTGTCGGAACGAAAAATACCGACACGGAGGAGAGAATACATCACTTCCTCTCCTGTGTTTACATTACAGGAGAGGAAGTGATGTCACGGGGGATTTCTATTCGTCGGGAGCGATCGCGAGGGGGTGGCCATGAATGAATGGCCGCCCCCTCGTCCCGGATCGCTCCCGGACGAAAACCGACCGCTGCAGGCACCGGGCGGGGGCCCGATCGGGCCCCCGACCCGCGGGAGGCAAGGGACGTACATGTAAGCCCTTATGCCTGCCCGTGCCATTCTGCCGACGTACATCGGCGTGCGGCGGTCGGCAACTGGTTAAATAAGAGCATTAGCCAATTCATCCCATTGGGTAATAAATTTAAAAGAGCAAACAAAAGTCCTGGATGGCTTGATTCCAATGTTAAAATGCATATAAAAGCAAAAGAGAAGGCCTTCAAAAAATACGAGGTTGAGGGATCATCATCAGCATTCAGACTTTATAAAGAATGCAACAAGAAATGAAAGGGTGCAATTAGGGCAGCTAAGATAGAAAACGAAAGGCACATAATGGAGAGCAAAAAGAAAAATCCCAAGAAATTCTAAAAGTATGTAATAAGTAAAAAAGGGAGGCCCTATTGGCCACATAAAGAATGAGGAAGGACATCTGGTTACAAAAGATGGGGAGATGGCAAATGTATTGAATTATTCTTCTCCTCAGTCTTCATGAGGGAATTGGTGGGCTGCAGTAACCAAAACTGCAGTGTTTATCCTTATGACACATCATAGGACCATAGGGCGAGTACATAAATTGAAAACTGGCTACAAGGGCAAGTTCAGAGGGTGGTGATAAATGGGGAGTACTTGGAATGGTCAGGGGTGGGTAGTGGGGTCCCCCAGGGTTCTGTGCTGGGACCAATCCTATTTATTTTGTTCATAAATGACCTGGAGGATGGGGTAAACAGTTCAATCTCTGTATTTGCGGACGATACTAAGCTAAGCATGGCAACAACTTCTCCGCAGGATGTGGAAACCTTGCAAAAAGATCTGAACAAATTAATGGGGTGGGCAACTACATGGCAAAATGAGGTTTAATGTAGAAAAATTTTAAATAATGCATTTGGAAGGCAAAAATATGAATGCAATCTACTCATTAGGGGGGGAGAACCACTGAGGGAATCTGGGATGGAAAAGGGCCTGGTGGCCCTAGCAGATGATAGCAGCAGCTAAACCTGAGCCTAACTCAGCAAACAGAATATTGCCATGCATTAAAAAGGGGATCCAGAGATAAAACGACAATGTCTAGTTCTGGGCACCAGTCCTCGGGAAGGATGTACTGGAAATGGCGCAAGTACAAATAAGGACAACTATATTAGTTATGAGAAAAGGTTGCGAGCACTGAACTTATTCTCTCTGGAGAAGAGACGCTTGAGAGGGGATACGATTCCAATTTATAAATACCGTACCGGTGACCCCACAATAGGGATAAAACTTTTTCCCAGAAGGGAGTTTAACAAGACACATGGCCACTCACTAAAAGTAGAAGAAAAGGAGGTTTAACCTTAAACTACGTAGAGGGTTCTTTACTGTAAGAGTGGCAAGGATGTGGAATTTCATTCCACAGGTGGTGGCCTCAGCAGGGAGCATCGATAGTTTCAAAAGACTATTCGATAAGCACCTGAACGACCACAATATACAGGGATATACAATGTAATACTGACATATAATCACACATATAGTTTGGTCTTGGACTTGTGCCTATTTTCAATCTCACTTACTATGCAACTATGAATCAAGGCCTAATTTTTGCCTGAATGCTGAATGCCTGACTGTGAAGACACACAGTGTTCCTGTGCAACCGTAACAGAGATATGTGAACCAGCTCCATAGAGAGTCAGTCACAATCTCCTGTAATGCGAATTGGATGCAGGGAAAAATCCGCATAAGCGTGAACCCAGCCTCAGATAGGCTCTTATCTAGTGCTGGCTATAAAAGTCATTGTCCAGTTGTAGAATCCTGTTTAACCACTTGCCGCCCGCCCTATTACAAATTGACGGCGGCAAAGTGGTTTCATTATCCTAACCGGACGTCATATGACGTGATTAGGATAATGAGCCGCTGCGCGCCCCCGGGGGCGCGCATCGCGGCGATCGTTGTTGCGGGGTGTCAGTCTGACACCCGGCAACTACGATCTCGGTAAAGAGTCTCCGACGGAGACTCTTTACCATGTGATCAGCCGTGTCCAATCACGGCTGATCACAGTGTAAATGGGAAGAGCCGGTGATCTGCTTTCCCTCACTCGCGTCTGTCAGACGCGAGTAGAGGAGAGCCGATCGGCTGCTCCTCTGACAGGGGGGGTCTGTGCTGATCGATTATCAGCACAGCCCCCCCGAGGATGCCCACACTGGACCACCAGGGACACCACTAGACCACCAGGGAAAAGGTAATAAAAATCCATAATCCTCCCTAGACCACCAGGGTGCCAGTCAGCACAATGGGTGCCAATCAGTGCCCATAATGGATGCCAATCAGTGGCCACAATGGGCATCACTGATTGGCATGCATTATTGTTTGGCACTGATTGGCATCCATTACTATAACACCGATGCCGCCTATGAGTGCCCACCTGTGCTGCCTGAGTGCCCACCTGTGCTGCCTGAGTGCCCACCTGTGCCGCCTATGAGTGCCCACCTGTGCCGCCTATGAGTGCCCACCTGTGCCGCCTATGAGTGCCCACCTGTGCCGCCTATGAGTGCCCACCTGTGCCGCCTATCTATGCCCACCTGTGCCGCCTATCTATGCCCACCTGTGCCGCCTATCTATGCCCACCTGTGCCGCCTATCTATGCCCACCTGTGCCGTCTATCCATGCCCATCCGTGCCGCCTATCCATGCCCATCCGTGCCGCCTATCCATGCCCATCCGTGCCGCCCATCCGTGCCAGCTATCAGTGCCAATTTGTGCCACCTATCAGTGTCCGTCCGTGTCGCCCATCCGTGTCGCCCATCCGTGTCGCTCATCAGTGCCGCCTATCAGTGCCACTTCATTGGTGCCACATTGGTGCCCATCAGTGCCACCTTATCAGTGCCCATCAGTGTAGCCCCATCAGTGCCCATCAGTGAAGGAGAAAACATACTTATTTACAAAGTTTTGAAACTGAAACAAAAAAAACATATTTTTTTTCAAAATTTTCGGTATTTTTTTATTTGTAGCGCAAAAAATAAAAACCGTAGAGGTGATCAAATACCACCAAAAGAAAGCTCTATTTGTGGGAAAAAAATGATAAAAATTTCATTTGGGTACAGTGTAGCATGACCGCGCAATTGTCATTCAAAGTGCGACAGCGCTGAAAGCTCAAAATTGGTCTGGGCAGGAAGGTGTTTAAGTGCCCTGTATTGAAGTGGTTAATCAAAATGTACCATTTTACAAAAGATATAATTACATTCAATTTGCATTCAGGCAAACCCTTGATTGTTTTAGATAAATCTAAAAGCTGGCCATAGATGGATTGAAATTCTGCCACTTCAGCAGGGACCGAAGTGTTTTTTTTTTTTTTTACATAGAAACCAATTAGCTTCCAGGTTTTATTGTCAAATCTTAATTGAACACTCTGAAGTTAGAAGCTGATTAGTTACTATGCACAGCTGCACCAGATTCTGAGTGCACCAGTTTTAGTAAATCTCCCCCCATGTATCGTCAGAAGTCGATCAACCAGGCAGGTGCTCATATTACTTCGTTCTGGTAGATCAAAAGCTTATTATACAAAAATTGTATGGTCAAATTGTAACATATGCAGTGACCCTTATGATGGGCACACACACTTTGATTTTATTATCCAATAAAATCACAAATGTGATTTGATCAAAATAATCAAATCCACAATAACCATATTTTTTCTTTCCAATCGATTTATATGGAATTTAGATCGTATTTGATCAAATGGAAGTGGTCAGCCAGAGCTGAAAACTATCAATCATTTTGCACCAATTGGCAGCAACGAGATACTTTGTTTATAAATTTGTTCATATTTTGATTAACCACTTCACACCGGGTGGACGTCCTGGGACGGCCTCGAATTTCGGGGGTTATATCTGAATGATGCCTGAGGTTACAGACATCATTCAGATATTGGCATTTTCAGCCTGTGATTCCCTGCACCATAAGAATGATCATAGCGGCTGTTCCGCCGCTTGAACGTTCTTATGGGCAGCGGGAGGGGACATCCCCCCTCCCGCCGCCCTCCGGTGCTTCTACCGACTCACCGCTTCCATCGGTGAGTCGTCACAGGATCCGCCGGCCCCCGGATGATATCATAGAGATTTACGGCGGACCAGATGGTCCCCGGAGTCTCTATGATCGTCTGGAGGCCGGGCGCGATGTTATGACGTCACGCCCGGCCTTTGCATTCAAAATAATGGCGCCACCTCGGCTGGGAAGCCGTGATCGTTTTTTATTTTTTTTTTATTTTAGTCTTCCCAGCCTAGAGGTGATATATGGGGTCTTATTGACCCCATATCTCACTGTAAATAGGTCCGATCATGCCATATTCCTATTACAAGGGATGTTTACATTCCTTGTAATAAGAATAAAACTAAAAAAATAAAAGTAAAATTAACAATAAAAAAAAATTAAAAATTAAAGCACCCCTGTCCCCGTGAGCTCGTACACAGAAGCGAACGCATACATAAGTCCCGCCCACATATGAAAACGGTGTGTGCAAACCACACATGTGAGGTATCAACCACGAATGTTAGAGCGAGAGCAATAATTCTAGTCCTAGGCCTCCTCTATAAAACGCAAAACATGTAAGCAGTAAAACATTTTTAAAGCGATGCCTATGGGGATTTTTAAATACCAAAGTTTGGCGCCATTCCACGAGCAATTTTGAAGCATGACTTGTTGGGTATCTAGTTACTCGGCGTATCTTCATCTATCACATTATGCAAAAAAATTGGGCTAACTTTAGTGTTTTTTTTTCTGAAAAAAGCGTGTTTGAAAAATTGGTGCGCAAATACCGTGCGAGATAAAAAGTTGCAACAACCGCCATTGTATTCTCTATGGTCTTTGCTAAAAAAAAAAAAAAACATATATAATGTTTGGGGGTTCTATGTAATTTTCTAGCAAAAAAAATTATGAATTTTACATGTAGGAGAGAAATGTCAGAATTGGCCTGGATGCGAAATGGTTAAACAAATCATGAGATTAAATTGCAGAAACAGAGATATAATTGAGAACTTATGATCATATATTAAACCTTTGGTTGCAATCCACTTCCCTGTGTGTGAATTCTTTTCTCACTCCCATGGCTCTTTTCAAAATCCAGACCTACATCTATAAGCCCCTTGATGCACCACACACTTCAAAAGCCTGGGACTCTGTTAAATACTCCAGCAATTTAGGCCTGGTTAACACCTATGCATTTTTTTTTTTGTGCATTTTCAGTTTTGCAGTAACACACTACAGTCCATTTAACATGGTTTCCTATGGATGTAGTTCACATCTGTGCATTTTATGGAAAGGGTCAGTGATTTTTTTCTGATTTTTGCTTCCATAGACTTCAATACTTTAAAGATGTATTGAAAAAAATGCAAAATGCACCTGCAATATGCAAACTACAACCTGCACAAGTGTGAATCAGGCCTTAACTTCCATCACTTGCAGCTTTTTCCCCCTCCCTCTGGGGAACCCATCATTCCCTCCGGGATTAGAGTACCCTACTACATTTCAGTGGTGGCTTTCCCACAACTTCCATTGTGTCCACTCATATTTCCGCTCCTTCTGTATACACCTGGGCAGAAAATCTGGGAGAAACACCAAGCATCATCCACTCTTTAGGTTCCTAAATACCAACAAAGAGCTTTCAACTCAACTCTCCTTGTGTGAACACATTTGTCACCACACGCCTCTTTCTCCCAAAACATATCTATTATCTATTCGCAGATCAATGATCCTAAAAACCCTGGTGGCCATGCTTAAATTCCTAGGTGAGAACATGACCTAAATGGCTCCAGAGATATGATAGATTGGATACAAATTTTGACCGCTACTGCCTTTTGCTCTATTAACACACTCAAATCAGTCTACAGTTGGTACATGGTCCCAACTCGTATAGCACACTTTTACCCAAATTCTTTGAGCACACGTTTTTGGGGCTGCTCCCACCCAGGGCATGTACTGTACTCCACACATGCGGGTTGTGCTCCATGCTTTCCAGATTTTGGACGAAAGTAAATTAAATTATTGCTAACCTGCCCCTTCTCTTCGGTACGGCCCATTACTCTGATGCCACCAGTCCTCTCGAAATTCCAATTCAAACTGGCCATATATGTATCACTTGCAGCGAAACAAAATATTTAAAAAGCTTGGAAATGACTATTTGTTTCCATTGCAGAAGTCCATTGCCACATATGCCCCGTACACACGATCGTACATTGATCGGACATTCCAACAACAAAATCCATGGATTTTTTTCCCACGGATGTTGGTTCGAACTTGTCTTGCATACACACGGTCACACAAAGTTGGTCGGAAAACGCGAACATCAAGAACGAGAGGACTTACAACACGTACGACGAGCCGAGAAAAATTAAGTTCAATAGCCAGTGTGGCTCTTCTGCTTGATTCCGAGCATGCGTGGAACTTTGTGCGTCAGAATTGTGTACACACGATCGGAATTTCCGACAATGGATTTTGTTGGTGTAAAATTTGAGAACCAGATCTCAAAATTTTGTGGGACAGAAATTCCGATGGAAAATGTCCGATGGAGCCTACACACGGTCGGAATTTCTGACAAAAAGCTCCCATCGAACATTTTCCATCTGAAAATCCAACCATGTGTACAGTAGACTCTACAGTAGACTCTTCGTCAACGAAAAAAACTTACTGCCATTCTCTTGGATACGAAGAAGAAATTCCTGGAAATATGGGCCCCGTGGATACGTTCATCCCTCCATGTCCCCAGTAAGCTATGCACTGCCATAGCCATTTGAAGCCCTAGGTCCCTGGCCGGGGGTGTCCCTAATGTCCTTCTGCTCCTATCTTTCACCTCTCTCTCTGCCCCCCCTAGCCTGGGAGGCCTTTACTTATAAAAGCCTCGTGACCATTTTCTATACAGCTGACACACTATTTACCTTCACCCAGTTTATGGCTAACCCACGATTTACTCCCTAACCAACTCAAGGGCTTTTTTATACCATCCATATACACACTGATGAGGCCCACAGACCTTGATATTGTACGGCTATTGTTATTTTAGATTTAAAAAGGTAAGGGGATATGGGATGGAGTCACTACAACTACTTATTAATTTGTCTGTGTAACTTTAAGCTATTTAGCTTTGTAAGCAATCGCCTTGTTTCAACAAAGCAGCAATCATCAACGTAGTAAACCTTTAATAAAAGATAAAATAAAAACAAGAAATCCGTTAGCTGAAAAAAAGTTAATAAGAAATATTTTAACACTATGGACACTTTATGTTAAACCTTTCATAAACCTAAAGTATGTAAACTAAGCATATGTACACAGGAAGAGGTTAGAGTCAGTGAAATGAACAGGAGATCCAGAGGCATAGGCAGCTGAAATTACAAGCTTGACCTGTCTTCCTGGCCCCTCTTTCCTATAAATCGGTTAATATGATGAACATCCTCACTGACTACTAGGGATGTGTTATTCATAAAGTGCTGCATATGCTACATTTTGTCGTCTAGCTCCAATACACCCCAATCAAGTGCATAGAAACTACAATAAATTTGAGCTCAACCCAGTCAATTACCTGAAATCACATACAGACTTTAGGTTTCCTACCCTCCCATGCTACTATAGGCTAGTAGATTTTCAAATGCTCATACAAAAATTTGTATAAAAATTATTTGTACATTTGATGACTGAATGAATATCATTTGGAAAAAGCACTTTAAAATGTAATTTAAGTGTAGCGTCCGCCACCTTTAGGTGGTTGCTAATAGGTAAGAGTTAGGTGAAATTGCCAGTGCCTTACCTTGTTTGCTTAGGCCTGGTGGTTTAAATTTGGTTTGGGAGGAGTAGTAGAATAGAGGGGGTGTGATCACCTGTACTCTGCCCTGGAAAACCCTCCCTTGCTTTCCCTAAGAATGTTCTGGAAAGGAGGCAGGTCAGGGACTGGAGTGCAGGTAGTGTATATGGCCTTGGCCCAATCATTCATTTGTATGGGCAGGGGGCGGGACTGAGATAATAATATATATATATATTATATTTTTATTAATTTTTTATTGAGGTCACATGCTTTCTGGAGAGGATGGGAAGAAACAGTCCAGTGAAGCAGCCTTGAAGGCCTGGGGTTTCAGAGGCCCCAGTGCTGAAAAGCAGGAACCTAACCGGAAGGCCTGGGGTTTCAGAGGCCCCATCGCTGGATGGTCTAAGCACATCAAGTCACCCGAGAAACCCTGGGGAATTAAATCAGGCATCTCGGCTGGGTTGGTCCCATTTTCAAGAAGCGTGAAGTAGCTGCAAAGCGGACGGAGTAGACCGGGATATCATCTGGACTTTCCTGAACTGGCATGGGGATGATCACAGGAGGCAAGATGGGCAGGTGAGGCCTGGGACTTCCAGCATCCAATTACCAAGGTGCTTTTCAGAGGGGCACTGGTCAGTTCGTTAAGGGAAAGGGAACTAGCTACTTGGGGGACCAGGAGGGGGACCAGTAGAGGAACTAGGAGGAGGCAGCTCATATTTCCCACAATCACCATTACACTTGAACTGCAGCAGAAAGAATAAAGATCATCTGTTCAACCTTTATTGACTGTGTCTGTTGTGAATCCTGCAGGGTGGAAGAACGGAGGTATGTTAGCAGTACTGTATTAACTACCCAGCAGCTCCCAAGGGAGTAGTGCGCTACATAAGGAATGTTCCTTTCCTGAACGAAACCCATATTCACTTTTAGAAATTCATTAGTTTGAAAAAAAAATTTCCATCCAGCATCCAGCAAAACGAACATCGAATTGACCCAGCTAACGATTAGAAAACTGAATTAAAGCGGAGTTCCACCCACATTTTTAAGTCTTCGCCATCCAGCAGTAAAGTGTACAGTGATTGCAATTTGGCATATCATTTTTTTTTACCCAGAATCATTTACTGTAGTAATGCTGTATTCTATTGTTACTTCCTCCTTCACGGCCACGCGCGTCATTTTCAGCTTTGCAAGGTCTCCTGGGATATGTGTGTCGTCATTTCCAGGAGACAACAAGCATGTAGTTTGCTGTAGCTCATCTTCATAGCCATAACAACGGGGCAGGCACTTCCTCTGTTATCGCTCGTTATGGCAACAAGATCATCTTCATGCGCTACTCCTTGTGTACACTGCGCACGCGCAAGTTTGGGATGGGCATGCTGGCTAGCCAGCATCACCATATTCCGGAAGAGAATGTTAGGTTAGTGAAGATGGAAGCACTCTGCAGAGCTGAAATCAAAAGTAAGGAATTAAAAAAATCCGGGACTTGAGCGGTGAATTGCTAAAACGAAAAAAAAAAAATTCTGGGTGGAACTCCACTTTAACTTTCTTAAAATAAAAAAATTCCGAGCTACATTCAAATCTGGATTTATTGCATCAAGCCTGCAAATGTCGAAAGATCTAAAAACACGCTTTGCTCCTATACTTTTCACTTCCACATACACTGTCAGAAAACGGTCTAATACTTGTGGTTAATTATAAGTTACTTTCCCATGTGCTATTCCCTATTCCTGACCACACAGTAGACTTCACATGAAATATATTATATATTATATATATATATATATATATATATATATATATATATATATATATATATATATATATATATATATATATATATATATACACACACACACACACACACTGCATTTCTGACAAGTAACCTTGTATATAAAAGTGATGCGTCTGTTCAATGAGAAAATGCTAAACAAACAGGTGCACGTGGGAACAAAATGTTCTTTGACAGAAAATAATGAGTTCAGTATTTGCCTGGAATGTTAAATATTTTTACTGAGTGTTTTCCCATGACGAATTTAAAGTATCGAGATATTCTGAATAAGCATTGAAAAGCACTTTAAAAGAAGCTCTCATTCCCCTCTGTACCTATCAGTAGTGTGGAGAAATTCACATTTACAGATTACAACAAAAGGCACAGAAATCTTGGATGTTTTCTATGGAGAGTAGAATCTAATGTAAACACACAACAGATGCTGCCAAGCTGGTGACTTTAGACCTTATTCACCCTAGGTTCACACGGATTCCGTGTTTTTCATGCGTTGCGCTTAGGGCAGCCAATTCATTTCAAAGGACAGCCCTATACGCAACAAACACAACAAAGAAGTTAATGCACTTTTTTGAACTTTTAGATTTACGCATTTTTTTTTTAAACCATGCCTTTTTATATGTCTGTTGCACATTCTTGTGCACACATAAACACGCCTCTTGATGTGTTGGGGAAAATGCTGGATCAAAAAAGGAAAATTCAGGATGCACTTGGCCGAAAACCGAAACCAAAATGGACATTTAAAAAAAAAACATAGATTATATTTGTTATAGAGCTGCACAATTCTGGCCAAAATAAGAATCACGATTTTTTTGCTTAGAATAAAGATCACGATTCTCGCAATGTATTAAATATCGTCTTTCACATTATACAAAAAAATTGGACTAACTTTACTGTTTAGTTTTTTTGTTAATTCATTAAAGAGTGTTTGAAAGACTGCTGCACAAATACAGTCCAAACTTTTGGACGAAAAAAAAAAAAAAATGGGCTAACTTTACTGTTTTAGGTTTTTTTTTTTTTTTGGTAAACATTTAGTGTATTTTTTTTTCCAAAAAAAAATTGCATTTGAAAGACCTCTGCACAAATGCCATGTGACATAAAATATTGCAACAACCGCTATTTTATTCCCTTGGGTCTCTGCTAAAAAAATATATATAATTTTTTTGCGGGTCTAAGTGATTTTCTGGCAGAAAATACAGGACTTTTACTTGTAAGCAACAAGTGTCAGAAAAGATTTAGTCTTTAAATGGTTAAACTGAGAACTTCTACACACAGAGATGAGTTCATTCATTCAAGTGTAAACATTGTATCTTTTTGCTCTTTTCTTGGCAGACTGCCCAGAGAGGAGACAAGTCACTTCTATGAAGACTCAGGCAACTTGCATTGACTTCTATTAAAGTCTTTTCCAAGTCACGCTGTAGTTTTAAATCTGCCTTTTTATCAGCTCAATTGGCCGATGCCGATTAATTAAAAAACAGCAAATATCGACCTATATATCGGTCGACCTCTAGTCCAGGGTGCCCACGATGCCAAGCAATCGCTCATCTCCTGGCTGCCCCCGCCGCCATCCTCAGTGAGGGAATCAGGAAGTGAAGCGTTGTGGCCTCACTTCTCGGTTCACTACTGTGCATGCGCGAGTCGCGCTCTGCATCCTCATTGGTCCCTGCTGTGTTCTGGGACCTGTGCGTTTCCCAGAACACAGCGGGCGGCGACGTGAAGGGGCGTGACTCCCGCGAGAGTCTATTCCCAGAAGTAGGTGCAGATACCTGTATTATACACCCCCCCCCCCCCGAAAGGTGCCAAATGTGACACCGGAGGGGGGGAGGGTTCCGAAAAGCGGAAGTTCACTTTTTGTGTGAACCTCCGCTTTAACCACTTAAAGACTAAACCTTTTTCTCACACTTGTTGCTTACAAGTTAAAATCAGTATTTTTTGCTAGAAAATTACTTATTACTTGGAACCGCCCAACCCTCAAAAAAATAGTTATTTTTGAGGGTTCCAAGTAACTTTCTAGCAAAAAATACAGATTTTAACTTGTAAGCAACAAGTGTTCTGTTACGGTGGTAAAAATCCTGCTGGCCACATTTTTTTTGCCAGAAAAAAATAAAAAAATAAAAATAAAAAGCACCAACACACCTCCCCTCTGTAGTAAAGAGGAGAGGGGGGAGGCGCCAACTTAATGTGGAAAGTGCACAATAAAAAAAAAAAAAAAAAAAAAAAAAGTGTACAAAGTGTACACTTACACAGTCCAAGAACGGGTGGAGATGCCCATCAAGATGATCAGTCTGAGGTCATCCGATGCCGCTCTGTGGGCTCTGCTGGCTGTACCCTTGCTGATGGGGATGTAGATCTTTTTACTGGCCACAAACTTTTTTTATTGTAACGGTCTACATTAAGTTGGCGCCTCCCCCCTCTCCTCTTTACTACTGACTTGTCCACAGAGGTAATGGACGCCCTCTGAGGATGGCTGCCTCCTTTATGGTTAATAGCAGTCATCAGCATTGAATTATTGATAATTTAAAGCTATTACAGCTATCCACCCATGGGTTTAAAGGACATTACACCTATTGGAGTGCCAAAATCCCCTCTTTTCAACAACTCCCCATTGAAAACGTGGCAAAAACGCATCAATAACACACCTGTGTTGCGCTTACATTTTAAATTTTTTTTGAGTCACATGATCTATGAAAAATGCACCTCAGATGAGGCAAAAAGACATTTACACGTTACACTAGGGTGAATGCAGGCTTAAAGTGGTTGTAAAGTCAGAAGGTTTTTTATTTTAATGTATTCTAAATGAACACTAAAAAGGTGCCAAATGCAGGGGGTTGAGGCAGACAAGCCTGCTGGGTGGAGCTCTGCTTTAAGTATGATCTACGAATGGCAAAATCTTGAATGTAACAAGAGTTTATTTTTAGCATATCCAATTTGCTTTACTTTGCTTTTTATAAATTGACCTCTGAATTTCCGTTAATTAAGCTGGTTTCATCCAGAGAAACAAATCTGTCGCCAAACAAACTCCCTTGAGACTCTTAAGGGAACTTTGGTCATAATTACAGATTGAGCCAATCACTCTTCAGATTCCTTGTACTTATAGATAAAAGCGCTTTTAAGTTTTAAAATTTGTGGTCACTAAAAGGGAGAGGTCATCAACGTCTAGGTGGATGTACACATGTGATGAACGCTTAGCGCTATTCATATAACAAGACCAGGAGCTCTTAAAGGCGATATGGTGTCTAGTCTTTTTTGTATTTAAATCATGGGTGCTCAAACTGGCCCCCCAGTTATTGCAGAACTACAAGTCCCATCATGCCTCTGCCTTTGGGAGTCATGCTTGTAATGGTCAGCCTCGCATGCCTCGTGAAACTTGTAGTTCTACAACAGCTGGAGGACCTTAGGTTGAGCACCCATGATTTACATCAGTGGTATCCAAACTGCGGCCCTGGGATCGGCTCATCCCTACTAGGGATGAGCCGAATTAACAAATTAATTCATGTTCATAAAAAATAAGGCAGATCTGTAGTTCATTTTTATATTTTGTAAACTATTCAGAACATTGACATTATTTCACGTAAGACGCTCGCTGCAATACAACATGCATTTTCCCATTCTTCATCTTAACATTTACTCCAGTACTAGGGATGAGCCGAACCTAGTACTGGAGTAGGCTCATCCCTAGTACTGGAGTAAATGTTAAGATGAAGAATGGGAAAATGCATGTTGTATTGCAGCGAGCGTCTTACGTGAAATAATGTCAATGTTCTGAATAGTTTACAAAATATAAAAATGAACTACAGATCTGCCTTATTTTTTATGAACATGAATTAATTTGTTAATTCTTAATGATAATAGACTAAACAGACAAAAAAAATCATTAAATAATGATGTCTCAAATTCCCCTTTTAGTCTAGGTTCACACTGAATGCAGCTTTGAAATTGTGGCTGACATCTGTGCGACTTTAGGCACAGGATGTCTATGCAAGACACTCCCTGAAATCTCCAAATCTAGTGCATGAACTATTTTTTCTTCAAATCGTTGTGGCACTACAAAGTTGGCTTTGCATGGATTTGCAGTTTTATTGCGGACAACAGGGTGTGAATTATGTTTGACCTGTAACCGATGTGAACGGGGCTTACTGATAAATCATATGGTTTCTCGAGTTAAAAAGTTTTGCCTTGCAAAAGTATTTCACCCCCTTGGATTTTTACCTATTTTGTTACATTAAAGCCTTTAGTTCAATGTTTTTTAATCTGAATTATATGTGATGGATCAGAACACAATTGTCTAAATTGGTGAAGTAAAATTAGAAAAAAAATATACAGTGTCTACCTTTTGCCACATTTCAGGCTTCAAACATAAAGATATAAAATTTGTATTTTTTGTGAAGAATCACCAACAAGTGGGACACAATTGTGAAGTGGAATGAAATCTATTGGATAATTTAAACTTTTTTAGCAAATAAAAAACTGAAAAGTGGTGCGTGCAAAATTATTCAGCCCCTTTAGTTTCAGTGCAGCAAACTCACTCCAGAAGTTCAGCGAGGATCTCTGAATGATCCAATGTTGTCCTAAATGACTGATGGTGATAAATAGAATCCACCTGTGTGTAATCAAGTCTCTGTATAAATGTACCTGCTCTGTGATAGCCTCAGGGTTCTGTTGAATGTGCAGAGAGCATCATGAAGACCAAGGAACACACCAGGCAGGTCCGTAATACTGTTGGAGAAGTTTAAAGCCGGATTTGGATACAAAAAGATTTCCCAAGCTTTAAACATCCCAAGGAGCACTGTGCAAGCGGTCATTTTGAAATGGAAGGAGTATCAGACCACTGCAAATCTACCAAGACCTGGCCGTCCCTCTAAACTTTCAGCTCAGACAAGGAGAAGACTGATCAGAGATGCAGCCAAGAGGCCCATGATCACTCTGGATGAAATGCAGAGAACTACAGCTGAGGTGGGAGAGTCTGTCCATAGGACAACAATCAGTCGTACACTGCACAAATCTGGCCTTTATGGAAGAGTGGCAAGAAGAAAGCCATTTCTCAAAGATATCTATAAAAAGTCTCGTCTAAAGTTTGCCACAAGCCACCTGGGAGACACACCAAACATGTGGAAGAAGGTGCTCTGGTCAGATGAAACCAAAATCTAACTTTTTGCCCACAATGCAAAACGATATGTTTGGCGTAAAAGCAACACAGCTCATCACCCTCAACACACCATCCCCACTGTCAAACATGGTGGTGGGAGCATCATGGTTTGGGCCTGCTTTTCTTCAGCAGGGACAGGGAAGATGGTTAAAATTGAGGGGAAGATGGATGCAGCCAAATACAGGACCATTCTGGATAAAAACCTGTTGGAGTCTGCAAAAGACCTGAAACTGGGACGGAGATTTATCTTCCAACAAGACAATGATCCCAAACATACAGCAAAATCTACAAAGGAATGGTTCACAAATAAACGTATCCAGGTGTTAGAATAGCCAAGTCAAAGTCCAGACCTGAAAACTGCTGTTCACAAACGCTCTCCATCCAACCTCACTGAGCTCGATGTGCAAAACTGATAGAGACATACCCCAAGTGACTTGCAGCTGTAATCGCAGCAAAAGGTGGCTCTACAATGTATTAACGCAAGGGGGCCGAATAATTTTGCACGCCCCACTTTTCATTTTTTTATTAGTTAAAAAAGTTTCAAAAATCCAATAGATTTCGTACCACTTCACAATTGTGTCCCACTTGTTGGTGATTCTTCACAAAAAATAAAAATTTTATATCTTTATGTTTGAAGCCTGAAATGTGGCAAAAGGTTGAAAAGTTCAAGGGGGCCGAATACTTTCGCAAGGCACTGTACATAAAACTATTTTTCAGGAATAAAAATTGATAATTGGCACGCACGTATGTATTCACCACCTTTGTTATGAAGCCCATAAAAAGCTCTGGTGCAGCCAATTACCTTCAGAAGTCACATAATTAGTGAAATTATGTCCACTTGTGTGCAATCTAAATGTCACCTGATCTGTCATTACATATACACACCTTTTTGAAAGGCTCCTGAGGCTGCAACACCTAAGCAAGAGGCACCACTAACCAAACACTGCCATGAAGACCAAGGAACTCTCCAAACAAGTAAGGGACAATGTTGTTTAGAAGTACAAGATAGGGTTCGGTTAAATATATAAAAAAAAAAAAAAAAAAAAAAAAAAAAATCTAAATCTTTGATAATCCCTAGGAACACCATCAAATCTATCATAACCAAATGGAAAGAACACGGCACAACAGCAAACCTGCTAAGAGACGGCCGCACACCAAAACTCATGGACCGGGGAAGGAGGGCATTATTTAGAGAGGCAGCACAGAGACCTAAGATAACCCTGGAGGAGCTGCAGAGTTCCACAGCAGAGACTGGAGTATCTGTACATAGGACGACAATAAGCCGTACCCTCCATATAGTTGGGCTTTATGGCAGAGTGGCCAGAAGAAAGCCATTACTTTCAGCAAAAAACAAAATGGTGCGTTTTAAGTTTGCGAAAAAGCATGTGGGAGACTCCCAAAACTTATGGAGGAGTGGTAGGATGTGGCAAACTCAGAGACTTATCCAAAGCAACTTGGAGCTGTGATAGCCACAAAAAGGTGGCTCTACAAAGAATTGACTTTAGGGGGGTGAATAGTTATGCACATTGACCTTTTCTGTTATTTTGTAAACTTCACAAATATGGGCATGTTCTGTAAATGTAAAATAGAATGCATTAAAATAAAATAAGACTCACCTCCTCCTAGCAAAAATCCTCTAACCCTACAATTTCTCCACCTAGTACACATCTCCCCCTCCACTTCAAATGTTTGCCCCCCATCCCCCCTCCCAACACAAATCATCACTCTAAGCAACCCCCCTCCATTTCCCCTCCTAGAACAATACTTACCCCCCCTACCAACCCCCCATTCCCCCTATCAGCATAAATCCCCCCCACCTCCTTGTGCCATGTGCGTGTCACACACACACACACACACACACACACACACACTAAAATGCATGCCCAGGGAAGCCACCTCTTCCTGCCCACCCCTTGTCTCGGCCCTGCGTAAAATACTCTCACTTTTGGTATTCAGTGCAGGATATGTGATCCAAGAGGCTCCCCAAGAATGAAGGAACTGAGAATTTGGTGATCCTCAAGATGACGTCACAGGGACAAAGGAGATGAATGCTTCCAAATGGAACAGGGAACTATAACATAAAAAAAAAATAGTCATCAATGGACTTGAATTAGATCTTCTAGTTGTCCTACCCTGCCCTCCTATTAAAAGTTCCCATTCAAACTGATCTCCCTCTGAGGCTGCCTGTAAAGTGGATGTGTACATTATACAGACATGCACAATCATTGCAATCGTTTAGCATAGTGCCTACACGTGAGTGAGCAGACTGTTGAGTCTTGACATTAGTCACGAGAAAAACCTTACCATCAACATGTTACCTCTGACCAAACAGCAGTAAATAAGACTGGCTGCTCTACTAAGTGGCTTTTATAGCTTTAGAATAGCTCATAATAATGGTAAGTCACAGATGTCTTGAAGATCATAACAAACATATCCCTGGAGTATACGCCTGTCATCTTCCATCTCATTTAAGTAACAAAGTAGTCATTTTGGCCATTTTGTGTTGTTTGCAAACAAATTACACACTGGAATCCATGTTTAACACCTGGTGGTCCAGGACCAACTCTCCATAGCAAAGTATATAGCCAATAACCTTGGACTTGTCTACAATGGCTGCTGAGGATGCAATTACTCTTAGTCTAGATTCACACTGAATGCGGCTTTGAAATTGCGCAACTTCACTTGAAATCGCAGGAATACAAAGCCGCATGTCAGTGCTACTTCAGGTGCGACTTGGTCGACATCTGTGCGACTTTATGCACAGATGTCTAAGCAAGTCGCACCTGAAATCACCAAAAGCGAAAGTAGTGCAGGAGCTACTTTTTCACATTTTTAAAGGGACCAAAAGTAATGGGAGAATTGGCTGCTCAGCTGTTCCATGGCCAGGTGTGTGTTATTCCCTCATTATCCCATTTACAAGGAGCAGATAAAAAGGTCCACAGTTCATCTCAAGTGTGCTATTTGCATTTGGAATCTGTTGCTGTCAACTCTCAATATGTGTTCAAAAGAGCTGTCACAATCAATGAATGCCATCATTAGGCTGAAAAAAACATAACAAAACCACCAGAGAGATAGCAAAAACATTAGGTGTGGCCAAATCAACTGTTTGGAACATCATTAAAAAGAAAACGCTCAGCAACACCAAAAGACCCGGAATATCACGGAAAACAACTGTGGTGGATGACCGAAGAATTCTCTCTCTGATGAAGAAAACACCCTTCACAACAGTTGGCCAGATCACGAACACTCTCCAGGAGATAGGTGTATGTGTGTAAAAGTCAATAATCAAGAGAAGACTTCACCAGAGTGAATACAGAGGGTTCCCCACAAGATTTAAACCATTGGTGAGTCTCAAAAACAGGAAGGCCAGATTAGAGTTTGCCAAACAACATCTAAATAAGCCTTCACAGTTCTGGAACAAAATCCTATCGACAGACGAGACCAAGATTAACTAGTACCAGAGTGATGGGAAGAGAAGAGTATGGACAAGGAAAGGAGCTGCTCATGATCCAAAGCATACCACCTCATCAGTGACGCATGGTGGTGGTAGTGTCATGGTGTAAGCATGTATGGCTGCCAATGGAACTGGTTCTCTTGTATTAATGATGTGACCACTGACAAAAGCAGCAGGATGAATTCTGAAGTGTTTCGGGCAATATTATCTGTTCATATTCAGCAGTCATTGGTCGGCGCGTCACAGTACAGATGGACAATGACCCGAAGCATACTGAGAAAGCAACCAAAGTTTTTTTTAAGGGAAAGAAGTGGAATGTTATGCAAAGGCCAAGTCAATCACTTGACCTGAATCCGATTGAGCATTTCACTTGCTGAAGACAAAACAGAAGGGAAAATTCCCCAAGAACAAGCAGGAACTGAAGACAGTTGCAGTAGAAGCCTGGCAGAGCATCACCAGGGATGAAACCCAGTGTCTGGTGATATCTATGCATTCCAGGCTTCAGGCTGTAATTGACTGCAAAGGATTTGCAACAAAGTATTAAAAAGTGAAAGTTTGATGGATGATTGTTAATCTGTCCCATTACTTTTGGGCCGCTAAAAAGTGTGAGGCACATATACAAAATGTTGTAATTCCTACAACGTTCACCTGATTTGGATGTAAATACCCTCAAAATCCATTGTGGTGGTGTATAGAGCCAAAAAGATTAGAATTGTGTCAATGTCCCAATATTTATGGACCTGACTGTATATACCGGTACTTAAATTTGATAAAAAGGTATGAAGAGTATTGCAGTAAAAATACCAAAAGAATCAAAAATAATCATATGTATAAGATGCAACAAAATGCAAATACAAAATGTGTCTTTTGGCTCTGATCATTCACTATGTTGAAGTATTTTGAATGCATTTCATCATACACAGAGTGCGAAATGATACCAGTTGTACAATTCTTTCATTTGGCAGTTTGCCCACAGTACTCTAAGATTATAAAATAATGAAAATGGTTTATTAGCGCTAGAACGAATCTGAACCTTCATGCTAGAGCTACAAAGGACAATTTTAGTAGTTCAGTTGCACTACTAAGATAATTATTTAGGCGTGTATTTATAAAGTAGTGAATGTGATATTCAGCAAACATTCACTGCAGGTGTATCGTCCTAATGCAAATTTTAACTTACAGTGATTAACATGCAGTAAATGTTGGGTGAATGTCACATTCACTTCTTTATAAATGCCCCTAATGCCGCGTACACACGACCGGACTTTTTGACAGCGAATTCGATCATGTGTGGGCTCCATCGGACCTTTGCTTGCCAAAAATCCAGCGGACTTTAGAAATAGAACATGTTTTAAATTTTTCCACCGGAACTCCGCCGGACCGAGAAATCCGTTCGTGTGTATGCTACACCGATGGACAAAAAACGACGCTAGGGCAGCTATTGGCTACTGGCTATGAACTTCCTTATTCTAGTCCGGTCGTACGTCATCACGTTCGAATCCGTCGGACTTTGGTGTGATTGTGAGTGGCCAAGTCCGTTCATTCGAAAAGTCAGTCGGAACTCCGGCAAAAGTCCGTCGGAAAGACCGTCAGTACACGGCATAGTAGTAGTGATAGAGTGCTAAACAAATTAACCCTCTCTCCTCCAGCGTTGGCATTCCCCTAACTGGGCTATTATGCCAAGGGGAAGGGGTTATGGGGGTCGGCCAAATCCCGTGACCACTGCGAGCCGCTCCAGCCATCTTCCAAAACATTACTAGGGACTGGGAGTCTTTCACAGCTTGGTCACTGAGCTGGGAGCACGCTCTCCACATAGAAGCTTCTGCTGCTCATGGAGGGGTATGTGCGGAGTGCAGGCGTTAACGCTTATGTGCAACAGTAAACAGGGTGGACTTTAACTGGGCAACAACAGGTTAAACAAATAGCAATCAGTATTGTTAGCTACACAAATATCATGCAGTACCAATTGCACATAATGGCAGCAATGAAAGTATTACTTAGGTCATTTAAAACACAAGGTAGCGATTTGTTCTGCCCTATTCTTAAGGCTCTGTTCACACTAGTAGGACTTGACAGGTGACTTTGGACACAAAGTCACATTACAAGTTGCAGCCCATAGATTTCAATGGCACCCGTCATTGGTTCCTGCAAAAAGGTTTCTGCACTACTTTTGTGTGACTTTCTTGCAACTTGAGTGCCAGAGAGTACAAGGCTGGGTTCACACTAGACCACGCAGCAGCTCACAGCAGGAGTCCGGTGCATCCCTGTTCACTGTTTCAGGTCCGATTTCAGCCTGAATTTTGGGTGAATTCAGACCAAAGTCACACAGGGCTGCTGTGCAGATGTGTTAACTGACTACATAGAGAGCCAGTTACAATCTCCTGCTATGCGAATTGGATGTGGGGTTCTCCCACAAGTGTGAACCCAGCCTAAAGTCTTATTTGAAATTGAACTCATTTGAACGGAGCCTAAAGCTGAACTCTAGGTGTCAGTGTGGTGATGCCATCATCTCCACCTCATTCAATCACAGAATGCCTTGTATACACTGGAAAAAAATACATGGCATTTTGAGAATGAGGCAGTGTTGTGTAAGCTTCCACAGCGGCCCATCAGGTATGAGATATACATACTTATATTGGTTCAAGCTTGACCAATGAAAATACAGTATGCAATAAAAATCATATCTAGCGTTCAGCTAGTGTGAGGTAATAAACAAAATGACCTGCATTAACAAGTACCCCTTTTTCGGCTGCTAGCGGGGGTTAAAAGCGCCCCGCTAGCAGCCAAATAGAACCATTATACCACCAACACCCGGGGCGGTTTGGTGTGAAAGGGCTCTTGGTAAATCAACCCCGATTAATTCCTAGTGTGTAATAATTTATACATATATATTTCTCGAGTATTTATAATTGTTAGGTCTCACTCACATGGGCGTGCTTAACCGCTTGCCGACCACTGCATGACGATATATGTCAGCACAATGGCAGGCCTGCACAAATAGGTGTACAGGTACATGCCCTTTAAGATGCAGCATTGTGGATGCGCATCTGCTGCGTACTCCGTGACCGTCCCTGTGGACTCGATGTCCGCCAGTGTCCCGCAATTGTCACGGAGTGACAGAACGGGAGGATGCCTGTGTAAACATGGCATTTCTCAGTGCTGCCTAGTGACATGACAGATCTACTGCTTCCTGTCATCGGTAGCCCACCCCCCACAGTTAGAATCACTCCCTAGGACACACTCAATCCCCTGATCGCCCCCTACTGTTTAACCCCTTGCCATTTATACAGTAATCAGTGCATTTTTATAGCACTGATCGCTGTGTAACTGACAATGGTCCCAAAATAGTGTCAAAGGTGTTCCGATCTGTCTGCCACAGTCATGATAAAAATCGTAGATCGCCGCCATTACAAAAAAAAAAAAAAAAAAGATTAATAATAAAAATGCGATAAATCTATCCCCTATTTTGTAGACGCTATTACTTTTGCGCATATCAATCAGTATATGCTTATTGCTATTTTTTTAACAGAAATATGTAGAAGAATACTTTTCGGCCTAAGCTGAGGAAGAAATTAGTTTTTTTTTTTATACATTTTTTGGGGATACGTATGTTTTGTTTTTCAATGACGGGCACTGATATGACTGCACTGACGGACACCGATAAGGCGGCACCTATGGGCACCAATGAGGTGGCACCAATGGACACTGATAGGTGGTACTGGTATGCAGCATTGATGGGCATTCATAGGCAGCATTGATGGGTTGGCACGGATGGGCACTGATGGTCACTGATTTCTGTAATGGAGCCATTTGTGGGCACCGATTGGCATGTATTGGGCTTTTTTTTTATATGTGGATGGCCATGAGGTATCTACCTGGCCATCCACATGCTGGGGGTTTCGCTGGTGGTCCAGTGTGGGCATCCGAGGGGCTGCGCTAATTAGCGCAGCCCCCCCCCCCCCCCCGTCAGGAGAGCCGCAGATCGGCTCTCCTCTACTTGCGTCTGTCAGATCAACAGCTTTTCCTGTTTACATCGTGAGCAGTCGTGATCGGACACGGCTGATCACGTGGTAAAGAGCCTTTTTACCAATTTACCATTTACCAAGATCGGTGTAGCGGTGAGTCAGACTGACACACCGCACCACCAGTCGCTGCGATGCTGCTATAGGCTGGGGGGAAGTGGTTAAACAAGAAGAAAATCAAGACTTTAATATCCCTTCTCACTGTACACCGGTGTGAAGAATGCATTGAATGTACAATTTTTTCCATGCATCCAGGTGCAGGCAGTCGCATTCATGTCAATTAGGACAAAACAGCTGCACAGACACAGGCGCTGCTCCCAATTTAACATCCGTGTGGGTGCATGCCACTGCCCCAGAACTCACATTGTCTGCATTTGGGAACATGCCCACACCTGTACCCACATGGATGCCAAAATGGGAGCAGTGGATGTCTGTGCAGCCGCTGCCTTCCAATTACCACAAATGGGACTGCCTACACACAGGTGCTTAAGTACGCTCATGTAAATGAGGCCTTTCCACCTTTGTAAAAATGTAATCCGTTTCAATGTGTTTGATGTTCTCTCACAAATGATTTGCAAATGCTTTTCTTCAGTGCTCATAATGCCGTTTTTATGCATAACAGTCATCCGTTTTATCAGTGGCATGTGATATACTACAGTTATTTGATAACAGTTCTTACTGAAACAAGTAATGCCTGTCAATAATGGTGAATTATTGTGTATTTGTTTAATTGTACAGTCTGGTGGAGCTGTCAATTACACAATTTACTAGACAGAATTTAAAGAATGATGTTGAAATAGTTCATCAGTGCATTAAAGTGGCTCTGAGCGGAAATGTGAAGATCTTTGTTATAGAGAACATTTAAAAATGGTAATTGTGTTCCCTTTAAATTAAAGTCCCCTCATTCCCCCTTAGGCCCCTTTCCCACTGAAGCGTTTTTCAAAATCTGGCCCCTTTCACTCCAGTGTGAAAGCCGGAGGGCTATCACACTGGAGCGGTGCGCTAGCAGGACGGTGAAATAAGTCCTGCTAGCCGCATCTTTGGAGCGGTGAAGGAGCGGTGTATTCACCGCTCCTACCCATTGAAATCAATGGGGCAGCGTGGCTATACTGCCGGCAAATCGGTGCTTTGCGGGAGGTTTTAACCCTTTTTCGGCCGCTAGCGGGGGTTAAAACTTCCCGCTAGCGGCCGCATACCGCCGCTAAAACGGTGCTATAAATAGCGCCGCTTTACCGCCAACGCCGCTCCCTGGGGGCCTAACTCTCATTTTTTGGTCACCCACACTTTTATCCAGCCTACACGGAACCTTCTGCATTCTCTTCTTGGTCCCGAGCAGGTCTTGTTCGTGTGTGCAACTTGACATCGGGCAACTCAATTCTAACGTTCCCAGCCCTGCAAGCTCAGTCTCAACTCCCTCACAAAAGAATGTTATCACAGTTTGAGAGTATATGTAACTCAAACCCACACTCCCCAGGAATTATCTCCCGTCTCTACACCCACCTATCCTCTACATCAGCCACTCTCCCACCGTACACTACGCAGTGGTCCATTGACCTGGTGTTGGATATTGATACAGAAGCTTGGGAAACAGTATGGATTAACACTAAGAACTCCACACAGAATATTGTTGCGTCGGAGGCAAACTATAAAGTTTTAATGCGCTGGTATTTGGTCCCAGCTAGGATCTCCAGGTTTGTACCTGGATATCCCCCAAACTGCTTCCAAGGCTGCAAGGAGTTATGCACTCATGTCCATATTTGGTGGACATGCCCAGTAGTGAAATGCTTCTGGGTGACAATATTTCATATGTTATCAGCGTTAATGCAAACCACCTTAAAACCAGACCCAGCAGTTGCCCTGTTAAATTCAACTTACTAGATCCCAAACCTGACTTCTCCTTCAATTAACAACGGCAGCTAAGCACACCATTGCAAAGGACTGGAAGTCCCCGTCCCTACAAATAATTGAAGTAATGATTAATTGAAGTATGATTCATAGCAAGGTAGAGGCAACAATTCTCGACAAACTTTCCCTATATAGAAAGGTGTGGCAGCCATGGGTGGAACACTTTCTACCCCCCAACTTTGATAGATGGCTGTTGGAACCCTAGCCCAATTTAAGTACTAACCTACGGTAACAACCAAAGCCCTGGGCCCTCACGGGTCACCCGGACAATTTACCTTTCCCCACTGCGTCTTTCTAACCTTTACTTCTTTTCTTTATTTACTTTCCTCGCCCTCTCTCTCTACACTTCTTCTATGCCCTTCTCTCTTTATCTCCGAAAATATAGTATGACATAGCAAGCTTTCCAAGGGACGTCCTCAAGTTCTCTGGTTGGGAAATAAGAAAGGACGATGGTCTTTTTTTCTTCTCTGGACTCCCTACTTGCATATTTCAGGTCCACCCTACTTTAGCTAAATAGCATACTTCATAAGTTTTGTTTGGATCTCAGAACCTACACCAAGTACTAATATATGTTATCACTGTATTAATACTGTACAGATTGCTATGTTACATTTGGTTGTTTAAAACTGAAATGTATTGTTAAATTTTATTGACAAATTAAATGATATAAAAAGATTTGAAAAGAAAAATGGTAATTGTGCCAATGCAGTATACAGTGGAATCTTGGTTTACAAGCATAATCCGTTCCAGGAGAATGTTTGTAATCCAAAGCACTTGTTTATTAAAGCGAGTTTCCCCATAGAAGTCAATAGGAAAGATGATAATTTGTTTTGCATTTTCTATTGCATGCAATACCGTGTGTGGCCAGAGGTGGGGGGACTCCGGAGAGATTCAGAAATACTGGGCGACAGTTCGGCTGAACTCAGAAACCCTCGAAAACACTCGGGAATGGAGTATTTCCAAGTATTTCCGAGTGATTCCGAGTATTTCCAAACGGCTCCGAACCGTTCCGAGTGTTGCCGGCGCCCCTGCATCTCTGGCCAAATGCAGTATTGCACACTACATTAGCTTGAATTCTGCTCGTGTTGCAAAACAACACTCGCAAACTGAGTCAGGTTTTTGTTTTGTTTTTTTTAAGTTGCTTGTCTTTCAAAACACTCATTAACTATCTTACTTGTTAACCATGGTTCTACTTCTGAAAATGTACCCTTTCTTCTTGAATTCTTGTTGAAAAACAGGAGAACACTTCTTGGAACGTAAAGGTGCCTACAACCCCATAGCTGTATATCTGCAGTGTGAGATCTAAGGCACTGCTGCCTCCGACTGCTATTCCTTTCTGGAGGCTCTATCATGGTGGGCGCAAAACCCTGCCTCTACCAAGATGGCCGCCTCCACACAGAGACACAGTGCAGAACAAGACATGGTAAGTTGGCAATGGGAAGAGATCTGCTGTAGGGAGATCACAGACAATACTGGAGACCAGTCCTTTGTTCTCTGCCTTGCTTTTTTGGGCACAACTTCTGGAGTTGTGTTCCCCTTTAAGCTGTCTGCCTGGAGGTCTACCAAACTATATGTTCCTGCTGTTAATTTTCTCAGGAAATGCACCATATCCAACAGGAAAGGTTTTGATCATAACAAAGAAGTTTTAAATAAAATGTTTTTATATGACAGAATGCTAAAACATATGTGCTGACAGGGCCACCCACATGTAGAATTGTAGCCAATTCTGCAGGAACTGGACAAATTTTAAGTTGTTAAGATGTTTTGGTGAATCTAAAGAAGATTCTACAATCAGATTGCATAATGTATGGCCTTCTTAAAAGATAAGTTCATTTTTGGAAACATGTTTCACCCATTTTCAGGGGTTACATGTTCCCACTGCTGCTGCCGCTCTCCGCTGCTTTCTCTCCCTCTGTGACAGCAGTATGGAGAGAAGTTCCCTGTATTAGCTGTCACTTTTTGAAAGCCGCGCAGTGCTCCGCCCATATAGCCGCATCATTCATTCACAGACTTCTGTGTATGAACGAACTACAAGTCCCATCATTCTTTGCAGCTTTGGGCTTGTAGTTCTCAATGAACTACCACAGTGATGTTGAACGCTGTGGTAGGTCATTGAGTCCTCCTGTCAGTGTGAAACGACCTGGCCATACCATGTACAGGCAGACAGCTTACACGGAGTCTGCAGGAGACCTGCTGACTGCTGGTGCAATATTTTACCTGCAAAAAAAATGTGCATTTGTTATTTGTTTTAAAAGCAAACTGAAGCTGAACTCCATCATTTGATATACTTAAAATTTGTTTGGGTCAGCTTGGCCCAAACGGACCAATGTCCCTCACTGACATGTAAGGCCGCTGGATTCCAAGCTTCCTCTGATTGGTGAGTCAGAGAGGCAGCCTGATGAGGTCACAACCTCTGACTCAGCCATTCAGAGGAAGCTTTGTATTCATTGATAGAAGACATCTCTACCTCTAAATGGCTGAGCTCCTCTGTGATGGACTCTACTGTGTTCTGGGTATGAGACAGGAAGTCTTGGCTCAAACTCAGAACACAGGGTGGCATGCTGTATATAGCCTCAGCTACATACACTATATACAGCACATCCATGTTAGTTCAAACTGTGTCCCTCACTATATAAAATCCAATTGCAATTCTTAGAACTAAAGATTTTGCTAATGTAGCTAAAAAAATTAAACATTATTTAAATAATAAAAAAAAATTATATATATATATATATATATATATATATATATATATATATATATATAATATTATTATTATTATAATATTGTAGACAAGAGGAGAAGGGGAAGAAGGTGCTCATTATGTTCATTAAGGTTGATTACAGTAAACAAAGGGTTACTAGCGGACTAAAGAAGAACAAATTGCAACCTCCCGCCCAACATTCTTCAACTGAAAAACTGGAGGAGTCAATGAAAAATGGTCATCCTAACACTGCCTGCATCCAATTAAACCACAGAAATATAGAAAGGAGCACCAGACCAAAATCGGACTTAAAAAATCTTTAAATTGTTGGTGAAAAGTCATAAAAACAGCCAATGCATTTTGAGGGAAACACCACTCCCCTTTATCAGGGCTCAATGCAGGACAAAACTTGGATGGACTGTGACTGTGAAACTCTGAATTCACAAATCTATATTCAACTCTTCACATGGAATAGTAACTTGACTGTAGTTGCTGAGCAGCAATTGTCTGGATCGCTTTTCAGAGCGATGGAAAAAAACCTGCTGCAGGTGTTCGCCAAGCTGTTCAGGAGGCTGCAACAAGGGGTGGATAGGAGGGGGTGGTTATTCTGGGCGTGGTGGGGATTTAGGGCGGTTGTGTTAGAAGGGGTGACTTAGAAGGTAGATTTCTATAAGGGGGGGATTTGTACTCAGAGGGGAAGATTAGAGCTAGAAAAAGGGATTTGAGGTGGTGCTGGGAGAGGATTTATACTCACAGAGGAAATTTGAGGGGTAGAGGATTTTTGCTAGGAGGGGGGGATTTTGGGAGGGAGAGGATTTGAGCTGGGAGGCAGGATTTGTACAGGAAGAGAGGAAATTTTTGTTTGGGGAGAATGTTGACTTGCAAATGGAATCGGAGAGATCGGAAAATGTCTCCCTGCCTGTGATTAGCGCAGTGCCGACTTCCTGGCAGGCTCTTCACGTGAGCTGTGCGAACACACTGGCGCTCATCCTTAACAGTGACGTTGGTCGTCTGTGCAAAAGTAGCCTAAAGCCCCATGTATACGTGCCAACCATCGGGTGGTATTGGCCAGTTCAGCAGAAACTGGCCGTGTTTCGGTACCGTGTGTACAGCAGCCAGTCCGGTTTCTGTCCAAGGGGCATGACCGATAAATGTCCGAGAGCACTGACCGATGCGCTCTGGCAGGGAGGCCATCCCTCTGTCAGAACACAATAGCTCAGCAGGGGAGATCGCTGTACTAATATTGGATACAATGGCATCTCTTGAGCTCTGTCTTTTTTTTTTTTTTTTTTGGTTCAGCCCGCTGGGTTGAACAAAAAAACACTGCTAGTGTATAAGGATGAGCTCAAGCGTGTTCACAACTTCACGCGCCCGCCAGGAACACGATTTGTGCAGCCGTGGACCGAGAAAAATGTCTCACTGCCTGTGATTAGCACTGTGGAGCGTCAGCTTCCTGGCGGGCTCTGCACGTGGAGTTGCGAACACACCTGAGCTCATCCTTACTAAGGATGAGCCCCGGGGTGTTCGCATGATCCATGTGCGGAGCCCGCCAGGAAGTTGGCACAGCACTGCGCTAATCACAGGCAATGAGACATTGGCCCGATGCGGGCTGCAGAGATCGTGCAATGTCTCACTGCCTGTGATTATTAGCGCAGCGCTGTGCCGACTTCCTGGCGGGCTCTACACGTGGAGCATGCGAACACGCCTGAGCTCATCCCTAATGCTTACTAGTGTGCACCAGGCTTTAGACCTCCAGGTATTGCGCCCACATCTTCTCATGTGACATCACCAGGAATGCTCCCGTACTCCACCCTCAAAGGCGTGATGCAGAGATTTATCCATGCATGCGCAGTGCAACATACATATTTCAGCGCATGCGCAGTGAGAGCAGTTTCCTGGAACCTCCTGGGATGCTGTTGGTATCTCAGGAGGTTTCAAGCTGAAGGGGTGACAATTTTCATCTAGGCAAGACAGTAAGAAATACAGGTCCCAATTCTACAGAAAAGGCACCTACCTCCCCAATTTTTTTACTTAATGTCCAATTGTATAATGAAGGGGGGGGGGGGGGGTTAGGCCACGTGAAAGACAAGGATAAAGATCCGCTTTAAGGACAACGCTTGTTTTTAGTGCAGTGATCCAAAGGCCTCTCTGGCACTGCTACAGTTAATAAGTCAATGAGCACATTTGGGTCGATTCTATCCTTTTCATAGCGGGACAAAAGAACGTGCTTACACCTTTCACCGTGCAGGAATGCCATCGATACACATTTTCCAAGTGTCAAGATCACAGCGATCAGGACCTTGGCACCACACAAGCTTCAGCGTAAAATGCTTCATGTTGGTGTTTATTTCCAAAAGGCTTGGAACACATAACAGACATAATACTATGCAACCCATCCTGACCATTTGCAGCATGCCACCAATAACAGACATGACAACACAGAGAGATGGGGGCTCCTGCAGGGATGCTGCATGTAGGCACCACTGACACCAAACAATAAGAGTCCATCTAATAGAAGTGCCAATCACAGTGACAGTTGCATTGTATCATCACTGCAACTCTCCTATGATACATAGCACCCTGAACAAAGGGTTAAGTCTAGGGAGGACCCTTAACCCCTTCTTACCAAAGAGCTGACTCACAAATGAGGCTGAAAATGACACAACATCCTTGTCCTTTCCATAGCAATGCTACAAAAAAGGTGGGATGAGATCACACACAGGCAGATAAGTACTTTGGAAGCATGTCACTGATCTTAGAAGCTTGCACTTCATTTCTGCCCAGGGAAGTAACTACTTCATTTTTTTTTTGTTCCTTTGACAGCTGTCAGAGGCTCCATAGGGACACCCAGCACTGCCTGTATCATCGGATCTGCATTGCTTTAGCTGTATGTGTGCCAATCCCCCCCCAAACAAAGCCTCATCCCAATCGAGCGATCCATGACAGATGAGCCACTCACCCATTTATGTCGGATCCGGATGTCAGTGAAGGCAGGGTTAAAGTTCCACGGTTTGGGTGTAGTGAGATGACTTGGAATCGGGGTCCCCCCCTAAAGGTGAGGGATCCCCCCACTCTATCCTATTGATGATCCCTATGTGATGGATCGCAGCTTCTTCATAGGTGACAGGCAGGCAACCTCTCCTGTACGATGTGATCAGCCTCGGGGAGCCATACACCTTGCTACAGATCTATTGTCAGCGCTGGACGGACACGACCATTTAATGCTGCTGTGTGTTTAGGAAAGTGAGTGTGATGATGATGATGATCGCTGCATTTCCCCTTCCTCTCCTCTCCTCTCCTCCGCCTCCCCCTTGCAGCTGCTCATGCAGTGTTTGTGATGCTCAGTGTGACTGCTGGGCTCTGCCAGGCTGCCTGCTTCATACACTCTGTGCCTGCTGCCTGCAAAACCTCGCGAGACCCGCCTGTCACCCCCCCCACAATCCCCGCCCCCTCCCAGGACTGAGCCTTCAAGTGGATGTCCCCTCTAAGAACACACGCCTCTGATTGGCTCCTCTGGAAGAACACGCTTTTTCTGATACTTTTTGTTCACATGTAACAATCAGTTTTTATTTATTTTTGCTAGAAAATCACTTAGAACCCCCAAATATTATATTATTTATTTAACCACTTCAATACCAGGCACTTATACACCTTCCTGCCCAAGCCAATTTTTAGCTTTCAGTGCTGTAGCAATTTGAATGACAATTGCCCGGTCATGCTACACTGTACCCAAACACATTTTTTATCATTTTGTTTCCACTAATAGAGCTTTCTTTTGGTGGTATTTGATCACCTCTGCGATTTTTATTTTTTGCGCAACAAATAAAAAAAATACCGAAAATTTTTAAAAGAAAAAAAGTTTTTCTTTGTTTTTCTTAAATTTCTTTGTAAATAAGTAAGTTTTCTTCTTCAATGACGGGCACTGATAAGGCGGCACCGATGAGGTGGCACTGATGATCAGCTCTGATAGGCGGCACTGATGGGCACTGATAGGTGGCATTGGTATGCGGCACTGATGGGTACTTATGGGTGGCACTAATAGGTAGAACAGATGGGCACTGATGGTCTCTGATAGGTGGGCACTGAGGGACACTGATGGGTGGCACTGATGACACTGGTGGATGGCATTGCTGGGAATCACTTTTTTTTATTTCCGTAATGGTACCAATCAGTGCCCATTTGTGGGCACTGATTGGCATGTATTGGGCATTTTTTTTATATGTGGATGGCCATGGGTTACATACCTGGACATCCACATGCTGGGAGATTCCCTGGTGGTCATGGCAGCTTCCCTGGTGGTCCAGTATGGGCATAAACAATCAGCGCAGACCCCCCCCCATCAGCATAACTGCCAATTGGCTCTCCTCTACTCGTGTCTGTCTCGACTTCTGGGGTCCCCCGGCTTCTCTCACGGCTCCTATCCACATGAGATAACCCCTTAGGAGAAGTGCTTACCCAAGAGGGTTACCTTGCGGGCACGCTCCCGAGTTCAGTATTCAGCGTTCCATAAATGCCAAATGCAGGACTCAGCCCGCCCCCCCCAGCGCTCACGTCATTGGATTTGATTGACAGCAGTGGTAGCCAATGGCTGCGCTGCTATCAATCTATCCAATCAAGAGCCGAGTACCCTGGGCAGAGAGACAGCGTGTCCCCGTGGGTCAAGTTCGAGGGGTCAGGTAAGTAAAACGGGGGAGCTGGTGGGCCAGTCACTGACAGGTGTTTTTTCACCTTAATGCATAGGATGCATTAAGGTGAAAAAAAAACACAAACCTTTACAACCCCTATAAAGCAGAGGCCTTAGAAGATAAATTGGTGTGTTTTGCAATTTTTTATGTCATGGTATTTGCGCAGTGATTTTTCAAATGCAATTTTTGGGAAAAAACACACTTTTTTTTAGAAATTTTAATGCAAAAAAAAAAAAATACACAACCCAATTTTTTTTCAAAAATATAAAAGATGATGTCATGCCAAGTAAATAGATACCAAACATGTCACGCTGCAGTGGCAACAAACAACGCAATCATTTTACTATTGACACTAGGCAAAGCTTTAACCACTTAAAGGGTAAGTTCACCTGTACAGAAAAATCTGTAAGGTAAACTTGCACAGGACCTCTTCCTCGCCCCCCGTCCTGGTGACCTGCATGGCGGAAATTGCACGTTCTGAGTCCCATTATAGCCATAGAGTTGCCACCTTATCCCTTTTAAAGCCGAACACATAATGATTACACAGGTTCTGTGTAGGGTTGCGACCTTTTCTTCAAATCAAACCCGAACACTTTAGCAGTGCACAGCAATTTATTTTTTTTATAGTATAAACTATACATATATTTTGCTATTAAATAACATTTCTAATCATATGATAATAATAAGAGTCCCCCTTTACATCAGAGTCCACAGAGTTCCCCTCTTACATCTGAACTCGCAGAGTTCCCTTTCACTGTAAGGGGGGACTCTGCAGACTCTGATGTAAGGAAGAACTCTGGGGACTCTAAAGGATGCTCTGGGAACCCTGATTTAAGGGAGAACACTGAGAACTCTGATGTATGAAGAGGATTCTGCTGTAAGGGGGAACACTGTGGCCTCTGGTGTGAAGCGGAACTCTCATGTACGGGGGGGGGGGCTCTGAGAACCCTGATTTACCTTAGTGTACTCACTCAGAGGCAGAAGAGAGAAAGGGGGGAGACTTCGGTCACAGACAGGGATGGATGGTGAGCTCCCTCACCCCTAGGCATTAAGCACTTCTCATCCAGATGTATCTGAGGCTGCTAGACTTCCAATTTCCGGCCCCCGTTAACCTTTTCTGAGGCACAGAACCGGTTATTGGAGTGTGGGCAGTCACACAAGGTTAGGGGCTGGAGAGGGAGGTGCAGATCAAGCCCTCTCTCGGATGTGTGTTTTTGTGGGGGAGGATTGTTAGTGTTGGCTTTGGGCAGTGTGAAAGAGAGTGTGACAGACACTCTCAGCTTAGCCAACTGCAACTAGCAACCCTGCTGTGAAGCCATAGTCCAGACTAAATAATGTGTCCGGGTTTCAGGCAGTCTAAAACCTGGACGCATGATTCCAAACCCGAACTGTCCGGGTGAATCCTGGACAGGTGGCAACTCTAGTTCTGTGGCTGATTAAGATGGTAACTATACACACTTGGTAACTTTTTGGAAATTAAATTAGCCTCAGAACCTGTGTAATTCATATGTGTTCAGGTTTAAAGGGATGAGGTGCCAACCCTATATTGTCGCCTCATGGCTCCGGGCTTAGAAATCCTCTGAGCTTAATCTCCTAAACGTACCCTGTCAGCAGGTACGTTTAGGAGCATTCTAATTGGTCGGCGACTCTGCGCCATCACACAAGAGAGAAAGCTGAGAGGGTTTCTAAGCCCAGCAGCCGTGGGGCGGCTATACCGGGGGTCAGAACGGGCGATCGCCACCATGCAGTTCAGCGAGACTGGGGGGGGGGGGGGGGCAAGGAGGGGGTCCTGTGTAAGTTCACCTTACAGATTTTTCTTAAACTTTAAGGATGGGAAGATTTTTCCCCTTAATGACCAGGCCATTTTTTCTGATACGGCACTGCTTCGCTTTAAGGCCAGGTTCACACTGGAGCGATGTGGGAACGCCGCGAATCCGCAGCGTTTTCCCGCATCGCATGCCTCCGGCCGGCAGTTCACACTGCCCTATGCGGACTGCTGGGAGTGTCAGTGAAACCTTAATGACACCCCCAGATCAGTTCGCATATCGCAGTGCGATCTGCAAACTCGGACAGGAATTGGATCGCATGGTGTGAACACCCATGCGATCAGATTCTGCTGCGGACCAAATAAAGGGTCCCGTGCGAGTTTGCGGCGGGTGCGATGCGAATTCAACCATTCTATCTGTCTAACTCGCATCGCACAGAGATCGGATGTGATTTGCACTGCAGTGCGGTGCGAATCACATCCGGTTCTCGCTTCCGCAGCAGTGTGAACCCAGCCTCACTGACAGTTGCACGGTCATGCAACACTGTACCCAAACAAAACGTATTTTTTTCCCCACAAATAGAGCTTTCTTTTGGTGATATTTGATATTTTTTGGAACCATTGACATTTATATAGCTATCGGTGCTATAAAAATGCACTGATTACTGTGTAAATGTCACTGGCAGGGAAGGGGGCGATCAAGGGGTTAAAGGAGAAGTCCAGCCTGGGCTTTTTATCTCCCTTCTAACGAGAATCAGAGAAGTCTCAGAGGCACAGCCGAGGAATGAAGAGAGACTGTATGGAGACTGCAAAGAGAAATGAGTAAGGATGAGCTCAGGCGTGTTCACAACCCACACATGCAGAGCCCGCCAGGAAGTCGGCACTGCACAGCGCTAATCAAAGGCAGAGAGACATTTTCCCGACCCGCAGCTGCAGAGAGCGAGAAATGTCACACTGCCTCACTGCACGTGTGCGTTGCGAACATGCCTGAGCTCATCCTTAGAAAGAGGAACCTCTTTCCATTTAGCGATCAGTGAGTACACGCGGAAAGGGGAGCTCTGGTGGACCCAATGTAACGGTTACTGTGATAGGCACAACTTATGTAAGCAGGAGCTCTGGTGGGCACACCCGATGTAAGGGGGAGCTCTGGTGGGCACACCTGATGTAAGGGAGAGCTCTGGTGGGCACACCTGATGTAAGAGGGAGCTGATGTAAGAGGGAGCTCTGGTGGGCACACTTGATGTAAGAGGGAGCTCTGGTGGGCACACTTGATGTAAGCAGGAGCTCTGGTGGGCACACCTGATGTAAGAGGGAGCTCTGGTGGACACAACTTATGTAAGGAGGAGCTCTGGTGGGTATACCTTATGTAAAGAGGGAGCTCTGGTGGGCACACCTGATGTAAAGGGGAGCTCTGGTGGGCACACCTGATGTAAAGGGGAGCTCTGGTGGGCAAAACTGATGTAAGGGAGGCTCTGGTGGGTACACTTGATGTAAGGGGGAGTTCTGATGGGCACACCTGATGTAAAAGGGAGCTCTGGTGGGCACATCTTATGTAAGAGGGAGCTCTGGTGGACACAACTTATGTAAGGAGGAGCTCTGGTGGGTATACCTTATGTAAAGAGGGAGCTCTGGTGGGTACACTTGATGTAAGGGGGAGTTCTGATGGGCACACCTGATGTAAAAGGGAGCTCTGGTGGGCACATCTTATGTAAGAGGGAGCTCTGGTGGGCACATCCGATGTAAGAGGGACCTCTGGTGGGCACACCTGATGTAAGAGGGGGACACCAGATGTGGGGGGGGGGGTACTCTGAAGGGGACATCAGCTGTAAGGTGGTTCTATTTTCTTTATTCAAATATGGATGTGATTGGCTTACTTTTACTTTCTATTAGAGAGCAATTTGGACCTCAGCTGGAAGAAAACTTTAGTAATTGGACCTCTTTGCAGGAATATGCTCAAAATTGTATACATTCCTTCAATGCACAAAAACACACAGCCCTTTTGCATTTATGTCTCACTACCACATCCCTTGCTTTTGCCCTCAATCACCTGCGGCAAAATGTATGGTAACAAAATACCATGCGTTTTGGTGCACCACAATTTTTTAGAAAAAGGTTATACAGGTTTTATGGCTATTCATACTACATTTTGTATTTCATTTGTTTTGTATACAATTAAAAAAAAAATTCAGCGTGCCGATAAAGTGTTCGGGTTTGGCTTGGGGAAAAGGTAGCAACCCTAACTGCCATTAAAAATCATGGGGCACTGGACAACCTACTTGATAGACATGTGCGATTTGTTCCGTACGAATCTCAAATTTGTACGAATTTCCCTAAATTCGTACATTCGGGAGAATCTGAAATACGAATTGCCATGCGTCCGAATTTAGTACGCAATACAAACTTTTGTTTACGAATTTCGGATCAGTTGTCGTCACATCGACGACTCAGTCATTATGCTTATTATGAGGGGCTCCCACCATCCTTGTGCTATGCTGACTTCCTCCTGGGGCTGTACCTCTGCTGTGCTCATTATGAGGGGTTTCCACCATTCATGTGCTGACATACTGAGCACAGCAGGGGCACAGCCCCAGGAGGAAGTCAGCACAGCACAGGGATGGTGGGAGCCCCTCATAATGAGCACATGGCTGCCATGCACAGCTGCTCCAGTTTTGATCCCCCGCACTGTACGGGGTCACCAGGGATGTGCGGGGTCACTGGAAATTGTTTGGTGTTACCAAGCATGTGCTCTCCGCCCATCCCCTGTGACCCCAAACAGTGTGGGGTGATCTATCGAAACTGGAGCAGGTGAAAACTGGACCAGCGATGCATGGCAGACAATCCGCTTCTCTCTTTTATTTTCAAATCTTAACAGAATGAACTGAAGAGAAGCTGATTGGTTGCCATGGGCAACTGCTCCAGATTCTGTTCGCTCCAATTTTGCTCAATTTCCCTAAATGTCTTTTTATCTGTTCTAGCAGTCATATGTGTAAATGAGAAGAATGGTGGGGGCACATCAGGGCACATTGGAGCACATCAGGGCACATTGGGGCACATCAGGGCATATTGGAGCACATTGGGGCACATCAGGGCACATTGGAGCACATCAGGGCACATTGGGGCACATCAGGGCATATTGGAGCACATTGGGGCACATCAGGGCACATCGGAGGAAACATCAGGGCATATTGGAGCACATTGGGGCATATCGGGGCACATCAAGGCATATTGGAGCACATTGGGACACATTGGGGAACATCAGGGCACATCAGAGCATATTGGAGCACGTTGGGGCACATCAAGGCACATCAGGGCATATTGGAGCACATTGGGACACATTGGGGCACATCAGGGCATATTGGAGCACATCGGGGCAGATCAGGGCACATCGGGGCATATCAGGGCATATTGGAGCCCATTGGGACACATTGAGGAACATCAGGGCACATTGAGGAACATCAGGTCACAGCATTTACCAGCCAGCATGCAGAGTAGCGCAGGAAGTGTGTGTAATAAGTTCTCTCTCCGCTCCTCCCTGGTGGCACCTCCTCTCTTCTCGTCCATCCCAGGTGATGTCACAAGCAAACAGGGGTAGATGAGAAGCATGGGGAGGGATTGTGTGGAGGGACAGGGACCAACTACTAAGACCAAATGGCCATCTCTGCTGCAGACAGTCAGTTCAAGGAATGTTCAGAGTGAGGGAGGGGTACCCCAGCTTTGGCAAATTGATTTTCAAAAATTATAACTGCTCCATTAGCTGGGGGGACAACTGGGATCTTTGGGGTGACAGGATGTTTCCCGTCACAGAAAACACCCGCTCACTCTGGACACTTGTCGGAGGGCAGGACATAGCTCCTTGGCAATATCTGCGAGTGCAGGCCACTCCTCGCTCTTCCCCTGCCAAAAAAACATTGGATCTGTGGTGGGGTGCACTGGGGGGGCTGACAAATAGGACATTACAATCTCCTTTGCTGATATGGGTTTCTTGGGGTGCACTATGCTGGAGGTTCCCATTAGGGTGTCTCAGCCAAGACAGAAGATGCTCCGCTGGCAGGAGCTCTGCTCACTTCACTAGATGTAGATGATGCATGAGAGAGGGGGTCTTCAATATCTTCTTCCTCCTCTTCCTCTTCTCCCAGACTTACCATCTGCCTTTCCCTCTGATGCACCCTGTCGATTAGTCTGTCCCGCCATGTTGTCAGAGCACTACACTGCACAGCCATTCTGCCCTTGATGCCCGGGTCACACATGGCAGCCAGCATCAGTTCTGGGCAAGAGGCGGTCAACTCCTGCGTGCGCCTGCCCAACTCCATCAGAAATGTGTTTAGCAGAGCCAACACATCAGGTTGTGAGCCCCCACCAGGCAAAGGTTCCTCAGCCGACTTGAACCGCTCCAAATAGCTCTGAAGGTGGTTGAAGAGTGGGAGCACATGACCAATGCTGGCATCCTCGCGGCTTAGGTGTTCTGTGACAGAGAGGAAAGGTTTGATGACTGCCACAATCTGCCCAATTATGGCCCAGTCCTCCCTGCCTAAAGGTCTCTCTATGCCAATGTTATGATCACAGGCCATGGCATGGAGAGCCTTCTGCTGCTTAAGGATGCGTTCCAACATTGCTAGGGTTGAATTCCACCTAGTCCCCACATCCTTTTAGGCAGGCCTGCCTTCCTCTGTTCCACCCTGAGGAGATGGCTGTCCCTCACACTCCGATGGAAGTGGCCAGCCATCTTCCGACAAGAGTCCACCACTTTGGACAGCCTTCCATCGCCGGCAGAAATGGTCTCCACCAACCGAAAACTGTCAGTTACCACCTGGTGGAGAAGGTGGGCTGAGCAGCGCACACCCACAAAGCTGCCATTCCTTACAGCCTTGACCATGTTGCTGCCTCCATCAGTGACAACATAGCCAATCCGGTAGTTGCTGTCTGCCTGTCCAAACCACTGCAACAACATTTTCTGCAGCGCTTGCACGATGTTTCACGCTGTGTGCTTTTCATCAAGCACCTCAGCGTGCAGGAGGAAGGAACGGTGCCCATGTTTGTCAACTGCTGACGAGGATCCAGATGTTTGAACTACATCATGGGACACTTTGGCCTGCCACCAATGTGCCGTAAGGGACAGGAAGGCATGCTGGGCACTACACGCACTCCACAGGTCAGTGGTCAGGTGCACTGCCTGTCCACCTGCCCTTCCAATCTCCTCCTTGAGCACCCCACACAAGACCTGTATAAGGCTGGTACCACAGTTTGGCTGAAGGTCTTACGTGATGGCACACGGTACTGTGGTGCAACAGCCTGCGTCAATTGCTTGAAGAGCTCACCTTCCAACATGCTCCTCCAACTGCAATGAGCTGGCCAATCAGGCGTGTTATTTTATGCACCTGCGCCCGAGACATACCCTTACTCTGAAAGCCACCAAAATCTTCCAGGGTGGCCTGGCTGGTATGGATTGGATGCGGGATGGTAATAGCATTCTTTTCTGCCTTATACTGGCTGGTGGTGCTGGCACTCATGGTGGCTGTGGGGGTGCCACTATTGGTTCCCCTTTTGGTGTTTGGAGGAGTGGCCATAAAACTTTTCTCCCCTAACAGCACTGCATGGTGGTGCACACGCATGTGCTGGTTCATGCCACTATTACTGAGATGCCTTATGTCTCGGCCCCGGCTGACCTCCCTGCCACAGTGATTGCATTTGGCCTTCTGACCGACACCAATTATTTTAAAATGCTGCCAAATGCTGGAATGGCAGCCACCACCTCGGACACTGCCTGATGGAATCCCTTCCACTGCAGTGGTCACACTCTCTTTCTGAAGTTCGGCAGGAGAAGGAGGAAGAGACCTGAACATCCCAGGTATTTTGGGTTCTGTGATAGATTGAGGTCTAATGGTTGCATTGGCCCATTTTGATGCTGGAGGCTTAGAAAGCACTTGGGCAGGGGTCTTTTCAGGAGAAAAAAGTAGTGGGGACTGAGGGGAGATACTTTCTGGGCTGTCGGTGGTGCCAACATGGGTAGAGGGCTGGAAATTAAATTTGTCTACAACAATGTCAGGAAAGCCTGCTTCCACATTGCCAAGGGAACAGTGATCATTAGAAGCAGTAAACTCTGTCTCCTTGTTGACCACTGCCAAGCTCCCTGTAGTGCTGATGGTGATGGCACTGGCAGCAATGGTGGTGGTGACATCATCATGAGCCTCGGCCTCCTGACATGTTTCCTGCTGCATGGCCAGGATCTCCAGCTTTGGCTGCACAAATGTATGTGCACTGGGAACCCCTTTGGCCTGCCCTCTTCCATAAAAGGTACCAATGGTCAGCATGTTACCAGCAGCAGTGACAGAGGTGGTAGCGCCACTTTTGCTATGAATTGTGCTGCTGGTTCTAGGAGGTAAATCCTGGAACAGCTGGCGACATGCAAATGTCTGCTGTTTGCCAGGCTCTTTACCACCAGCATTCTTCACTCCCATTCGCCTCAGCTTTATGGGGGGTGAGCTGAGCTCAGAGGGCGCAGAGACAGAACATCCCACCTGCTGCTCATGTACACAGATCATAGCTCTCCCTCTCCCAGCAGCACTCTTACTGCTTTTTTGGCCTTGTTTGCTGCTCATTTTTCCTTTAAAAGTTAGAAAAATGTAGACAAAAAAAATATGATTTTGATTGCAGCAAACTAACACCAAAATCAGCAAATGTACAAAAAAAAAATTATACAACCAGAAAAAAAACAAAATATTAACTAAATGAAACAAGAAATGAAAAAAAAAATGATCTCTCAAAACCAACCAAAAAACGAATAAAACCAGAAAATAAACATTAACAGATGATACACTTGCAAACTACAACAGATATAAGCTAAAATGAACAATGAAAAACTAAGGATTGCAAAGATATTCGCTCAGATGCACAGACAAATAATCGTGTGATCTGCTCCACTACACTAACTAACCCACAAAGGGAAGTCACATGGGCCTGCCCTGTAGGCCTCAGCAGCAGAAGAAAACCTCTGATTGGTCAACCAAGTCACATGTTGTTTCCGTAGTAACGAAATTTGGACATATTGTCATATTGAGATATATATTTTTTCCTTTAAATTCATCGTAAAGAACGTTCGTACAAGTTAACGAACGACAATTCATATTTCGTACAAATTGAAATTGAATTTCGGACACGAAATACGAAGTACGAATTAATTCTAATACGAACCGGAACGGAACAGAACGAAACAAATTTATTGACGGCGCCCATGTCTACTACTTGACAGTCCCCAGCTATCCAAAGACCGCCTCTGTTGGTCCCCCTTACTGACCCAATGGGAAGTGCTGCCTTTTCCTTCCCGTGATCCCCCTAAGGGCTTGTTCACACTTTCTCAAAATACTGACGCTTATCAAATACTTCTATAGTGATAATGCGCATTAACAGGTGCATTGGATAAGCATTTAACCAATGTTAAAAATTCTCCCCCAAATACCATATGCTCGCACAGTTGACATGCATTTTTAGTGTGTTAAAACTGCACTATGAACACCTATTATAAACTGCAATTTACTAGCACCCTGAAAACGCATGCTAGAGCGTTTGTGGCGCATTACCATAGACCTGAATGGAAGCAGTTGAAATGCTTCAATTCCTTTCAAACTCAACATGCAGCGACAATTTTGAAGCGAAGCGACGCTAACGCTTCATGTTTTGATAATGTGAACAGCACTGTGCACTGTCCATATTATCAACTGCATAGGCATTAAAGAGGAAGTAAACCCTGATGGGTTTACTTCCTCTTTCATTCCCTGCAAAGGCAAAGCATAATGGACTACTATGCATCGCATAGTAGCCCATTATGTGTCACTTACCTGACACAGGAGCCAGCGATGTCACCGCTGTCCCCTGTAGTCCGGCGCATCCATCTTTTCAGTGGGGTCTCGCAGCTCCGCCGCTGTCATTCGGCGGAGCCGCGATGACGTAACTCCCGCGCATGCGCACGGGAGCTGACACGCGTGGCAGCTCCGTTGTTGGAAATGCCGCGCTCAGTGCGCCTGCGCGCCGCTGTCTACGGCGCATGCGGCGTTGACAGCGGTGCCTGTCTTCGGGTAAATATCTCCTAAACCGTATAGTTTTAGGAGATATTTCTTGGACCTACAGGTAAGCCTTAATCTAGGCTTACCTGTAGGTCAAAGTGGTTTGTAAGGGTTTACAACCACTTTAAAACACCCCTCAAACACCTGCTTTCAATGCCAGTGTGAACTTAGCCTTACTCTGAGCTCTTTCACCTTTACTATCTGTGCCCTTTTATTCTGGCCTTCCAAAAACAACTATCTTTAACAGAAACAACATGTAAGACAAATAAAAAACTATTTAATAAAACGGTAGGCTAATCACATCCACATTTCAAGAAAGAAAATAGAAACACCTTACATTAGGTGCCCCATCAGAGTACCCCCTTACATCAGATGTCCCCTTACATCAGGTAACACCATCAAAGTGCCCCCTTACACCAGGTGCCCTTTTATTGTACCCCTTAAACCAACAATCCCAACAATCAGAGTACCCTCATATATCAGTTATCTTCATCAGTGTGCCCCCACATATCAGATCATCCTGTTAGATCAGTTACACCCATCAAGGTACCCTCTTAAATTAGGTGTCTCCATCACAATTCCACCTAGCATCAGATGCCCCATCACATCACAGGTCATATTTATGCATCAGAAGTCCCCCTTACATTAGGTGTCCCCATCAGGGTGCCACCTTACATTAGCTGTCCCCATCACAGTGCCCCCTTAGAACAGGGGTCCTATCAGAGTGTCCCCATATATCAGTTGCCTTATTATAGTGCCCCCATAGATAATTTGCCCCCAGAGTGCCCACATAGATCAGTTGCTCCATCAGAGTGTCCCCATAGATCAATGTCCCCATTAGAGTGCCCAGATAGATCAGTTGCCCCATTATAGTGCCCCATAGATTAATTGCCCCATCAGAGTACCCCCATAGATTAATTGCCCCATCAGAGTACCCCCATAGATCAGATGCCCCATCAGAATGCCCTCATAGAGCAATTGCCCCAATTCGAGTGCCCCATAGATCAACGGCTCCCATAGATTAATAGCCACCATAGATTGATTGTTACCATGAGAATACCCCCATAGATCAACCTCCCCCCATCAGAGTGTCCCCATAGATTAGTTGCCCCCATCAGAGTACCCATATAAATAAATTGCCCCATCAGAGTACCCCAATACCCACTCCTGGACAAAAGTTTTTTATTTGTTGATGTTAGCCATACATTTTTCTAATGTCTTGATAGACAAAATATGAAGCTATTCAAGGCTTCCCTATACCCCTATGTAACAATTGCCCTATCAGAGTCTCCCTATAGATCATTTCTCCCTATTAGGGTGTCTCCAAAGTTCAGTTAACTCTATCAGAATACCCCCATAGATCAGTTGCCCCCATGAGTGTGCCCCTATATATCAGTTACCCTATCAGAGCACCCCATAGATCAATTGCACCAATCAGAGTAACGCCATAGATCAATTGCCCTATAAGAGTGTTCCTAAAAATCAGTTTCGCCCATCAAAGTGTCACCATTATAATGCCCTCATAGATCAGTGTCCCCCATCAGAGTGCCCCATAGACCAACTGCCCTCATCAGAGTAACTCCATAGATCAATTGACCCGATCAGAGTGCCCCATAGATCAACTGCCCCTTTAGAGTGTCCCCATAGATCACCTGCCCCTATCAGAGTGCCCCTTTAGATCAATAGTCCCCATAAGTGTACCCCCCATAGATCAGCTGCCCCATCAGAGTACCCCATAAATTAGTTGCCCACATCAGAGCACCCCCCTAGATCAAGTTCCCCATCAGTGTCCTCATAGATCAATTGCCCCACCAGAGTGTCCCCGTAGATCAGCTACCCCAACAATGTACCCATATAAATCAATTGCTCCTATCAGTACCCTCATTGAAAAGTTTCCCCATCAGAGTGTCTCCAAAGTTCAGTTGTCCCCATCAGAGTGCCCCAATAGATCAGTTGACCTATCAGACTGTCCCCATAGCTCAGCTGTCCTATCCGAGTGCCCTTATCGATCAGTTGTCCTATCGAAGTGCTCTGTGTACCTGTCTGGGAAGTCACTGTAGCCAAGACAGGCAGGAGGTGGTAGCTGGGAGGAGAAATGTGCTGCAGAAGGTGTAGCACACAAGTGCTGTCATTGGTTGCTAGGGATGCTGGCGTTCCTAGAAACCAATGACTGTTGCTTATGTAAAACTGGACTGGTGGGCAGCACACCGTTTAATTGAAAGCTCTATGAACCACTCAGCCTGTGCAGGAGGTGGAGTCAGGGATCATATGTGGGAGGAGAATCAATTCGACTCTATAGAAAGGAGGACGGAGGTTTGTGAATGTGGAGTGGGCAAAGCAGAAGGGTTAGGAGTGGGGTGTTGGAACTATAATGCCTTTGAAATCCTACTGTAGTGTTCTAGGAGAGAGAGACTGCAGCTGTCACCAGTGTGCCCCCCCCCCAAACACAGTGCCTGGTCATGTGATCCCTGTGCTGGTCCTGCTTCCAGGTGTATGAACACATATAAACTACCCATGAATTGCAATGAATAATCAAACACAAGTAAGGCTGCATTTACTTTACTTTAGCACGTTGCTTTTTTGTGCGTTTTTGGTGCAACATGTAGGGAAGCCCATTAATTTGAATTGGCTGCCCTGTGCTCCAAAAACATGCAAAAGTAGCCCCTTTACCCTTTTTTTATAGCTGCCGTTAACACGTTTTTAAACAACGTTGTTTTTCCTGTTATTTGGGGGGTTTGTCACGTGAGAAAATGTAATTTCTTTAGTACTTTTGGGGTGCAATTAACAATGAATGTCACCCAAACGTACAATGCTTGTTTTGGCTTCTTTATAGTGTGGTGTGCAAACACAAACTGAATCATTCCAGAATTGCAGTCAGAATCAAACCATTCTACCTATGTCATGCATCAGTGAACAGCCTGCACATACCCCGACCAAGAAGCGCACAAAAATTAAGAGGGCTTGGACATTTCTATGTGGTTGCTTCAGGGCCACTGCCGAATGCTTTAGTGTTGGCAATAAAGTCAATAGCCTACTCTGGAAGACAGAAGTTTTATTTTACAATTTCTTTACCAATTATGATATGTACATATGTATAGGTATGTCCATGTACAGGGGACAATGACTGGCAGGGGTGAGATGAAGGACCTCCAGAGCACACATGGCCCTGGATATACATGCATTATAAGGAGTAAATCACATAGTATATGATAGTAATACAAACCTTGCCCACATTAGAATTGTTATGTTCTGTGCTGTAAACACCATCATTTAATGTGCAGATCATTTAACTCAAAAGAAGCAAATAGTAAATCTTACAAAATACAGCACTGTTTCACAGATCTCGTTTAATTTATACCAGTTTTAAAATTGTTAGCAGCTCTCCGGTGTCTTTGAACTGTAGAATGATGTCTCCATTAATTTATAACAAAGGGTCCTTAGATCAGAAAGCCTATTCCAAAAATCCATAGTAGTCAATGTGGCGCTGAGAATTATACCCAATTCTTGTTGGGTGTCATCGGAGCCCCAGGTATCACTGATCAGAGCTGTTTCGGTTCACTTTGCACACCACCACCTCTCTAGCTGTCAACTGAAAATGACTTTTTTGAACAAGCTTTGCATGCCCTTGATACAGGGTGAGCTTCTGATCTCAGTGACAACCAACAAGATGGTGGCACCACCAGCCACCAGAAACATACAGCATGGAAATAAAAGAAATACCACAAATGATACAATGGTTAAGAATAATTAATATACATCAATTAAAGGGAAAGTATGAATGTCTATAAAACAATTATAGAAAAACCATGAATAAATATTTCTACTACATTAGTCACTTGTTTTCTCCTCTTGCCAAACCATACATGTATACAGCAGAGTGTCAGGCTGGTGTATGATCTCCCATAGCGTGTGACCCATCTCCTGTCTGATCTCAGAGCTGATAAATGACACACTTTCTGTATAATACTGCCAGTTAACAAAACCTCTGTATTTCTTTTAAAATAGCTTTGTAATTTTTCTTAGCTGGCATGATGGTTTACCAACCCCTGTCACAGTGCACAGCCAGGTAGATGACACCACTATGTCCCGTTACAGCTTTGCAACTTCCTTTGTGACCTGCCCACACATTTAAATATGAAAGGTCATCGTCACACCACTGAAAATACTTGTTTCTGGCTTCTTGACCCACTGACTTGTAGTAAGTATCACAGCCAGTGGGTTGGAATGAGTGGTAGGTAACCAGCATTTTTATACTAAGGCCAACAATGGTTGTCCTTGTGCCCCTGTCATGTTGGGTTTATTTATAGTCCCTGGCATTGGAGTAGATTTTCTCTCTATAATTTGATTCTGTGTAAATAAAAATGTATCAGATGTAGGTAAAGGTGCCAAATCTGAATTCTCTTTTTCATCGCAGAAATACATGGTATTTACCACAGACTCAGCTCACACGACAGGCCTGCCCCATAAAATCCTCAGTGAGACTACCCCAGAATGTGAGGTTCACATTGAGACTCCACCAGAAAGTGATATTCATATTGAGAATCCATTTTACATTGAGAAACCGCTAGAATGTGACTTTCACATTGAGACTCCACCATAATGTGACATTTACATTGAGACTCCACCTTAATGTGACCTTTATATTGAGACTCTACCAGAATGTGACCTTCACATTAAGACTCCACCAGAATGTGACGTTCACATTGAGACTCCACCAAAATGTGACGTTTACATTGAGACTTCACCAGAATGTGATGTTTACATTAAGACTTCACCAAAATGTGATGTTCACATTGAGACTCCACCAGATTGTGACCTTCACATTGATACTTCACTAGAATCACATTCAAGTGGGCCTTCAGTAATTTTTCAAACTTTCCATCTACTGAATCTTCTGCCCTTTTTGTTTTAACTTATAAGGATAGTAAAACAAATTTCTGCCGATAAATACCTTATACAGTCCACTTCCTGTTTCTTGTCTGTTAAAAAGACTACTTCCTGTTTCTTGTCTGTTAAAAAGCCTAGGCTTATGACACCATGCACAGCTCTCTCTCACTCATGAGAGTTTGTCAGGAAGGGAAGGGGCGAGTCATAAGAGGGCCAACGAGAGCTGCAGAGCTGGAAGTATGTGTCTGTGTAGATCCAGGAAGTGAACAGTCAGCAGCTTCAGCTACCCACAGTTAAAACTGATGCAGCCAGACTCAGTGGAGTGAGATTTCTGCAGCATATTTGGCAAGTACAGAATCACAGTATATATAAAATAATATGCAAAGTGGTTGGAGAGAAGCTTCAGAATGGTAAAGATGTTTTTATTACAAATTATGTGAACAGACTGCAGTTCCTCTTTCACATTGAGACTCCACCAGAATGTGATGTTCACATTGAGACTCCACCAGAATGGGTCATTTAAGATGGGATGCCACCAGAATGTGACGTTCACACTGAGCCTCCACTAGAATGTGCCATTCACATTGAGACTCCACCAAAATGTGATGTTCACATTGAGACTCCACCAGAATGTGTCATCCGTATTAAGCCTCCACCAGAATGTGACCTTCCCATTGAGACTCCACCAGAATGTGATCTTCATATTAAGAATCTACCAGAATGTGATATCCATATTGAGACTCCATCAGAATTTGATATCCACAATGAGACTTCACCAAAATGTGACATCCACATTGATATACCACCAAAACATGACTGTTGGTCCCCCAGTCCTAGGGAGATGGTCCCAAAGACATTGAATGGCTTCAGATTCCATCATCTCCTGGGACGGAGGGTTATGGAAAGGTAAGTGGTCAGGTCTTTTCTCTGGTTTAGAAAGTTCAGAATGAGTGGGGGAGGAATAGGACCCCCACTGGGTTTTATACTATCCAGGGCTGCATTAGAGAGTTTTCCCCTCACATCCTGTCCTGACAATGGTTTCCCCAGACAGGAAGTGATGGAAATTCTGCTACAAGAACACAGACAGAAATACGTCCCCCTACTTTACTAAAGAAAATAATTTTTATTTGGGTCAGTGTGGCTGATGCAGAGCTGGACATAGTGCCTCAAAATAAATCTTTACAGTTATTTTTTCCAAATTAGCGAAACATATGTTCTATACTGACAGGAGAACTTCAGGCTCTGATTCATGCTGAACCTCCTAACAGAGGCCACAGCTTCCGCACAGAGAGCAGATGTCTCACTCTGAAGCATGTTGGCAAGGCACTGGTTTCTCTATTGAGGTTGTAACTGCTTTTGAATTAAGTGAAAGTTCAATTGGGCTTCTAATTATATATATATAATAGAGAAAGAATCATGGTGGTGAGACAGCCTCTGGCTGTCAAAATCATCACCAAGTACAAGAAATACTTTAAAGATGTTCTTAATGAGAAAGAGTGCAAAATGCGGAAGGACTTCTTCACACTTTGTGGGAGAGGTCAGTGTTAAATGATTATCCTCTCAGAATACTGCTGTAAGTGACACTTACCTTTCTCACAACGTACTCAAGACTGCATAGGGATTCACAGAGTGAATCATTTCTATAACCCTAAACTTTATTTCTTCTGCACAGGCCAATGTATTCTATGGCATGGAAAACCTGAGTGGAGGAGACCTTCTGGACTTCTTAAAGGAAAGGGCATCAGTAGATATTGCAATGACAAGGTAAGACAATGGCCTACCATGATAATAGGGATAGGGGCAGACTATAGTACTCTAGAAAGATCACATCACAGTGTAGGCTTGTTCTAGATATGAGATAAGTAAGACAATGGGGTACCATGATAATAGGGATGGAGGTAGAAAATAGTACTGTACACAGAGCACATCAAAATATAGACAAATACGAGGTCGCAGTGGGAAGATCTGACTTTTCGTAGATCTGTTCTACCACAGCTCTTCCTATACGTGTATAATCACACACTGGGCAGATGCCCCAGGCATCGGACATATCTCAGCCAACTTATAATGAGATTGATTTTGGATGATTTGTTAGAGTGCGTCTACACATATTGCAGTATTTCTATATAGAGTACATACTGTTATATACCATTATTGGCCAGATCCATTGGAAGCCTTCAACCTTCTTTCTGTGTGCCAATCTCTAACATATCTCCTCTCAAATTTATTTAAAAAAATGACATTTTTTAATAACAAGTCCATGTTCAACGTCATCTTTGATAAAGTTCGTTTTTGAATATGTTAAACTTTTTTGTAGTGTTGAATGGAGCAGAGCCTTTTTTATTGCTTTTTGCGTTGGCCTTATATATACTTTAAAAGAGACGGTACAATCATATTTATTCATATTTGGATACCTTTACTATCACAAAAACAATTTGTGAGAATTTGCATAGTGTATTTGGTACATATTCATCAGCGATTTCAAATATCCATATGAAACACTTTTATGCATTGTGCTAAATTTTGCTTTTAATGACAATATTTTACTTCAACACGACTTAGTTATAGCAAGCATACAAGACTATACCTGATAACTAAAGCTTTAGAATACATTTTTTGTAATTTTTTTGCTTAGATTACCAAACAAAATGCGTCATGTCAATCTTTTCTATGTCCATCATATACCTCACTGCAGAGATCCTTTGTGGCCTTCAGTTCCTTCACGACTGGAGGATTGTTCTCCGGGATCTCAAACCAGACAACATTCTGTTGGATAGCATTGAACATGTTAGAATCGCTGACTTTGGCATCTCAGCCACAAGTGTGGGCATAGAAGTAACCTTAAAGTGGAGTTCCACCCCCCCCCCCCCCCCAAATGTATTAATGTGCTAAAAAAAAAAACATTTGGAGAAATTTTTTTTTTACTCACCTCTAAGTACCAATTTGTATTGCTCAATAAATAACAGCCTTACTGTGCTTCACTATTAGCTCCTTCTTTTCATGTTTGGTGAATTTACCAACTTCTGACTATTACACTGGGGGAGATTACTATTGGACTTTTTGGGAGCCGCCATTCCTGGCCAGTTTTTCAGCTCTTATGACCCCTAGATTGAAAAACTAGGGGTCAATTTTATCTGGTGAGTGGGGACACAGGAGGGGTGTGCACCACACCATGGAGTTTGAAACACTACAGGACTTTCTGAGGGTTTGAGCACGTAAGCATTTTTATTTGGGATGTTTTTCAATATTTTAATATTATTTTTTGATTGATTGTTTTTTATTTTGGGAAAAAAATTATTTATGCACTATTGGGAGCGCTGTAGTTATTTTATTTTGTTTATCCAAGTGAAGAGCACTTTGTGTACAGCAGATACAATTATCATTATATATATTAATTTTATTATTATTTTTTCAATTATTTCATTTTCAGCGCGAGTATATATAATTTTTCATAGACATAACCTTAACATCCATCATGGGCACTCCAATGTACATGACATCAGATGTAAGTACTGGATCATTTTTGGTTTTCCTGTCTTCTTGTCGGTAAAAAAATCACTAATAACCATTCTACTCTTTTTGATATTTCCACGGATCTTTTTGGATAAGCCATATGGATTTGCCATTGACTGTTCTGTTTCTCCCTAGGAGTTATAGGCATTATGATGATCACTGGATATTTTCGACTCAGACGATGAGGTGCTCAAAGATTTAATCATCAACCATCATCCAGATTTCCCTGTTGGGATCTCAAGAATCTGATAGGGGACAAAGTAAGTAAAGACTTTCCCTAGTCATAAAAAAATTACTATTCTATAACTATTAAAGTAGAATTGAATAGGGATGGTCTTTGTACCATCAATAACCTTTCTTTGCACATTTTTTACAGCTGCTATGCAAATGCCCACACGTGAGAGAGAGGCTTGTTGAAGATCTGAGAAGCCATCCATTTTATAGGAGCGTAGAGTAGGTGACAGTAAGTATTTGAACCAGCTTACTGATTTACGAGTGAATTATGTTTATATTATTAAAATGCAAATGTATCTAGAAGAATCTGCAACTTCTTCTGTTCCCATAGTGTAGTAGGATGTCTCCAGGAGGTGACTTTCATCCTTTAATAGAATCATGTTTAGGGAACAATGTACCAACTAATAGTAATATAATCTTAGAGTTATTCAAAATCAACACAGAATTCTGAATGTCTGACTAAAAGTTTGTCTCTTCTCTTTTACAGATCTGTATCAGAGGATCTCTGTGTCAAGCCATCATCACTGGTGCGTCCTCCAAGGATTAATCTTTAAAGGATTCTCATCAGCACCTGTTTCTAAGAGAGCAATACCACCAGCTTTCATCACAGACAGGAGTCACATACAAATGGGGAGGTTGGAGGCTGCTGGTACTTTTATTCGGACGTTGCAACAGACTAGCTATGAGTGGAGGTCTAATGTCAGTATTTTTTTTTTTGACGTGTGTTGAAGGTTACTATTGTGTTCACTGACACAAATGTTGAGGGTTATCATTTCATCCACTGACACCAATGTTTAGTGTTATTATTGCATCCACTGACACGGATGTTGAGGGTTTTTGCATTCACTAACACCAATGTTGTGGGATACTATTGTAACCGCTGACACCAATGTTGGGGGTTATTACTGCATCCCTTAACATCAGTGCTGGGCTTATTATTGTTCTCACTGATACTGGAGGTTATTAGTACTACCACTAACAATGACGTTGGGGTTACTGTACTCTAATTTCTTTAGTGTGCATTGCAGTATGCTGCAAAAAATACAGCGGGGCATAAATTATTAGGCGTGCATTATAGCTGCCTAACTTGATGAAATACACCTCAATGCATATAAATTAACTGTGATTGTGTGGTCCTGAAGGTGTCGGGGACATTACTTTAGGCCTTCTTTATTTTTCAAGTTGCCCACCATTGCTTGTAGATGGTGCATGCAGACAGAAAGTGCTCAAGAAGAGTTGGAGGAGATCAGCAGATGCAATGCAAATGCATCAGCAGATGAAATGCATTAAAATGGCGAAAATAGTATTTTATGAAAAAAGGGCAATTGCTTATGATACTCAGTTCTAAATGTCATCCAGTTAGGGTATGCATCTTCATTACATTCTGTTATACCTACGCCGAAGGACAGCTCATAAAGTGTTGTTCTGTTTTTTTTTCTGTTTGCATAACTTTGTTTCAGCATAACTTTGTTTCAATCAACTCTGCAAGTTGAGTTTCAATCAAAAACAATGTGATAGCAATTTTTTTTTTTGTCGCAGTGGTGGCATTTTTAAGTAAGCTGTTGTACAATTAAATGTACAGTACATATATCAGCCACTGTACTAGATGAGTCATCTCTGTCTCCTTCACTACTCCCCCTCTCTTCCTGTGTTGATGTCTGATATCCTTGCTCTTTTTTACACGACAAATGCAATTTAGTTTACCACTGTCCTTAATTTAACAATGCTCAGAGAAACAATTGCACTATAAATAAAATCTAAAATAAAATGTAAACACATCTTGGAAACTATCACTTCTGTGAAATCATTTTTTTGTCATTGCATAAATACTACAGGCAAAACATTGCATGTTTGAGTGATAATATGAAAGACACCACTAAAGCAATAATTGTGGAGAGCAACTAAAAATTTCAAACTAACTAAAAAAACTCACAACTATACTGGCCAGTGCGCTGTGCAGTTTTTATATTGTTTATAAGTGTATTAGACCAGTGGTTCTCAACCTTTTTTTTAAACTGCTTTTTTTATTGAAAATTTTAGAGAAGTACAAAGGCAGTGTTTACAGCATATTGAGTAAATCTCATATACGTGTAATAAAAAATAAAAAACAATGTACATACCATAATATTCATATATCAAGACAAAAAATTATTACAGTCATTACAGTACAGCTGACAAAATAACATTCTGCTACAATATGTCTCTGAAAGAGTAGAAGATTATAAAGTAAGAATAAAACCAAGTAAGCTAGAACATTCTAAAACCAGTAAGATAGACAATGTTCAAATATAATTTAAGAGATTAAGATATGATATCCATTAATAGCCATCAACTATGTTTTGTGTGCTTCTTTTCTTCTGGTGGTAGCCAGTAGTTTTGGACCTTAGGGAGACCAGAGCCTAGTAAATAAATCCAAAACCCAACATGGCCACGATCAACAGGTAATGAATAGGTAATGATTTACTGATTGCTCACTTCCATTCTAACCCTTCCTACTCTACCCATAACAAAAAAAAATGTTTGGGCTTTAGATACACTTTAAAGCAGGGGTCCTAATCCGGTACTGGTCCGTAGCTTTTTGATGACTGGCCGCACAGCAGAAGGTGAGCGGCGACCACGGTCTGGCAAGGACTATCACAGAGCATGATTGTCATTCAATTCCTGCTGAGTGACCATGCAACGTGAATGTGCACTTTTCTGGCTCTTCTGCCCTGCCGACTATGTCATTCTATCAGCGGGACAGGGGGTGGGAGTAGCTGGAGATCTGCACAGACAGCAGGAGTCTTTCATATTAACAAGTGGGTAATAAATGTTAAGTTGGGCAGTTCCCAACCTCCATCCAGATCTTCAGCTCCTCCTGCTCTGCTGATAGGATGACATCGTCGGCAGGGTGGGAGACCCTGGAGAGGACACACAGGGTGAATCCTGCCCTGCCAAAGGTAGGACTATGCAGGGGTGGCAGAGAGTGAAAAGGTGCATTGTGCCATTAGAGAGAAAAGGGGAGTATGACTGCAAGGGGCACTGTGATGGTGGAGGGGCACTGTAATATAACACTGTAATATAAAGGAGAAAAAAAAATAGAAAAGCGCCACTCAGTAAAAGGTGCTTTGATCCATAATAAAACATATATCTGTCACTTACATCTGACAGCAGATTATATTTATATGCCGATAAATTACGATGAGCCGATCATAATATTAAATTATAAATACCAAGGGAAGTATAATAATAAAAAAAATAATAATAAAAAAAAAAAATATATATATATATATACATAAAAATAGAAATAAAAATGATAATAATAAAAAAAAAAAAAAATAAAGAATAATAATAAATAATTATTCTCAGAGAAAAAAAAATGTTATTATTAAAAATTCGACCTTTAAAATACCAATAAAAAAATCTATATCATTATTATCTACAAAGAAAGCTATCATCCCCACCATCCAGCAATGTACAACCATACCAATAATGATATATATTTTTTATTGGTATTTTATAGGTCGAATTTTTAATAATAGAAATAAATAAATAAGATTGCGCTATGGACAAATTATACAATACCTATTCACTACAAGGGTGAAGGAAAATCATAAAATCAAGTGAAATACGAATAGAAATTCTATTATATAGAATGGACAAAAATAATAATAAAATGAGCTCAAAAAGGTTGAAGCTGCCTGTGCTTAGAACCTGCCCCTTGAATTTAGGAGTAGGCCAGAGATATGAAGTGTGAATTAAGCTTTGGCGCTAAAACCTTTTCTAACGTGCACCGTAAGTGCCAAAAAATATGTGTGTGTGGTGATCTAGTCAATGTTATTTGTTGTCCCAGCTGATGATATAAATCATTAATGTGAACTAATGTGAAATCTCCTAGAATCCACTATATAAGTGATGTCTGCCAGATGACGTCGCTCTGACGAAACGCGTAGGGCGTGGCCTAGGACGTGCACCTCATACTGGTATACAGGCAGCAACGCCGGCGCAGCTATCATTAAGGCGAATTGTTTTTATTGGACATTGTGAGTAATTCGATTTTTAAGCAAATAAATCGTTCAAAAACAGTATTGCACTACAACAGGGTTGTACTTCTGTTTCCTCCTATATGTACTTGCTAAACGGACTATTTGCGGAAGGAAAAGAGTAAACATTCCCCCAGCATAGCAGGAGCAGAGCCCAAGGAAAGCTGCACAGTGGCTCATACTGTGACTGCTCGGCTAACCCATTGAGGGTTCTCTGTCTGGTGAGCGCAATTATTTTTCCTGACACTGAGTGGCGCACCGGAGAGGAATGGTTTCAACCCTTCTGCACTAGTCACCTTGCTCTATCCCTCTTACTTGAAAAGACTCCATGCGTTTTTTCAGCAATTGAGTGATGCGATTTTAAGGCTGGGTTCACACTGCTGCGGGGGGAGATCCGGATGTGATTCGCACCGCAAATCACATCCGATCTCCGTAGCGATGCGAGTTCAGCCATACAGATAGTATGGCTGAATTCGCATCGCTCCCGCAGCAAACTCGCACGGGACCCTTTTTTTGGTCCGCAACAGAATCGGATCGCATGGGGGTTCACACCATGCGATCCGATTCCTGTGCGAGTCGGTAGATCGCACTGCGATATGCGGACGGATCTGGGGGTGTCATTAACATATCATTGACACTCCCAGCCGTCCGCATAGGGCAGTGTAAACTGCCGGCGGGAGTAATGCGATGCGGGAAAACGCCGCGGATTCGCGGCGTTCCCGCATCGCAGCGGTGTGAACCCGGCCTAAAAAAAATTTTTTTTTTTGGACATTGAAAGAATCTCTTTTGTCATTTTTTCTTGTTACCTTTACAATCATTTTTGGACTGTCACTCTTGGGACTTGTAATATAGAGCATAGTTTATAGATCACTAATATTGGTTTGTGGTTTGCATATGATTTTTTTCACTAAGCACATATGCACTAATCCCTTTTATTTATTTATTTTTATGCGATTTGTTCACCATTTTCTTGTAGCACATGTGCATTTTTGAGTTGCAAGCCAACAGGCATTCTTTCTCTTTTTAATTTTATTTCAATTTTTATTTATTTAATTTATATCTGTTTATATATATCAACACGTATTTGGCAGACACCACTTATATAGTGGATTCTAGGAGATTTCACATTAGTTCACATTAATGATTTATATCATCAGCTGGGACAACAAATAACATTGACTAGATCACCACACACACATATTTTTTGGCACTTACGGTGCACGTTAGAAAAGGTTTTAGCGCCAAAGCTTAATTCACACTTCAAATTTTTAATAATACATTTTTTTTTTCAGAGAATAATTATTTATTATTATTCTTTATATATATATATATATATATATATATATATATATATATTTTATTATTATCATTTTTATTTCTATTTTTTATATATATATTTATTATTATTATTATTTTTTATTATTATACTTCCCTTGGTATTTATAATTTAATATTATGATCGGCTCATCGTAATTTATCAGCATATAAATATAATTTGCTGTGTAAAAAACTTTGTACTGTCATGAGCAGGTTGCGATTTTAGGTAACCTGTTTTGCTGATAGATTTAATAGGCAAATCCTTCTTTGTAATGTCAGCTTTGCTTTCACCCTTTGTGGTCTAAATTGCACACCGTAGCTTTGATCATTGAATCCAGGTATTTAAGAACTGTCAGTCTGTTTTCACTTGAGAAAGGAGCACGCTGGCTCTGTACGAGTCCCGCGCATGCTCAGAAACGCGTTGTGTTGCCCTTGCATCTTTGACATCACACACCGTCTCCTTGAGCGCTCTGAAGTCCACCAGACGCGAGACCCAGCCGGGCTCTCCCCCAGCGCCCCGCAGTCATATTCACGGGCTCTATTGGCACTCCTGGATATGGCGATGACTACAGTATTTACTCCTATGTGTGCCCAACTTTCTGCATGTCAGATGTAAGTGACAGATATATGTTTTATTATGGATCAAAGCACCTTTTACTGAGTGGCGCTTTTCTATTTTTTTTTTTTTCTTTATATGACTTGAGCAGGCTTCACTCAAGAGAAAAGCAGCCTTTTGTGGATGTGCATACATTATCCCTTGTCTGTCCAGCAAGACCCAGCATTTTGGACTGATTGTATACCTGTGAGCACCTTGTATGTGACCTTAAAACAATTTTTTGCTGGACAGTTGTCCTATGAAGACCTTTTACGGAGATTTATTATATCTTATTCAATATATTCAGTTTAAATAAGCATGCGATTCGCATCGATTGACTGAGCCCCATTGTTCCTTTTTTCTTCTGCAATATAAAGGAGCACTGTGATATAAAGGTGGTCATAATATTTTGGCTGATCATGGATGGTTATAAATTATTTGGCTGATCATGAGGTGGTCATAATGTTTTGGCTGATCATGGGGGGTCAAAATGTTTTGGCTGATGATGGGGGGGTCATAATGTTTTGGCTGATGATGGGGGGGTCATAATGTTTTGGCTGATCATGGGGTGGTCATAATGTTTTGGCAGATCATGGGCTTGTCAGCTTTTGTCAACCCCACTCTAGTTTTGAACATTTTGCCATTCATTCCTATGGGACCAATTTCGCCGCAAAAACAACGATATTTTGTGAAGCATTTGGCTAAATGTTCCACTAAGTAATAGCACACCACGTTTCGGTATATTATTGTCTATGTAGTGTAAAAGCTGTGGGAGGAGTTAGGGTGGTAAATTTCGCTATAATAAGAATAATAACAACTAGAAAAAGTTGAAGAAGTCCCATCATTAGCTGAAAGAGCTGAACATTTTTTATTCAAAAAAATGTTTTTATTATTATTATTTTTTTTTTAATTATAATTTTTTAATGATTTTTTTTTCAAAAAGGTTTTATTTAAAAAATTTGGTAAATTTGGCTATGATAATAATAATAATAATAATATATGTGAAATAACAGTAAGTGGTCTTGCTATGCAAGAACACATAACAATAATATATATGTGAAATAACAGTAAGTCGTCTTGCTATAAAAGAACACTTAATAATTCACCAAAAACTCAACCTTCTGACCCAGCACAACCCTATTAAATCATTATATTGATTCTTATTTACCAGGTATTATGTGCAAAGCAAAAAAAAAGTGAGTTAAAGAATTACCGTCATATTTTTTTAAAAAAAAGGAAAACATGATTAGTAATATAAGAGATATATAATCGTGCAACCATCACTAGATACAAAAAATAAAAATGCTCCAGTTCAATTGGTTGGGGGAAAGTAATGAGGTGTAAAGTGAAATACTTCATCAAGCATGTATAACCAATACCCCTATACATGCTTTATTGAACCACCAGACACCTAACCACTTGATCAGGAACAACCCTTCCATATCATTATATTCGATTCTTACCAACCACGTGTTAAGTGTAAAAAACAAAACAAGAAAAAACACAATTGTGTTTAGAAAACATAGTAATATATTCAATATTCTAGTGTAATACTCACAACCCCAACCCCCCCCCCCCCCCACACACACACACACACACTCAAAAAAATTAACACATTTTTTTTTTAAAAGTGTTATTCTCCTCTTGCACATTATATTGTGTCTTATTTATGTGTTGTCCCCAGCTCTAAAAAAACAAAACAAAAAGGTGTGTTTGTGCTCAATTTGTTGTCCCCCCTCTTGATAAACAATCCTCCCCTCCAATATCCCTTTTATCTGCCTCCCAAATAGCTCTCAGTGTGTCATTTCAACTAACCCAATTCAGGAAACAACAAAAAAATAAAAATAAAACCCACTCCCCCATGCTAGATGGAGCCAGACCTTACCTCAACCAGCAGAGCCCTACCAGAACGGCATGTTTATCTATGGTTCTTACGCCTGTTCACCAGATATCTCTGTGGAGTGATATAGCCATCCTGCCCAGGTATCACTAAATTTGTCATACTATCATAATATATATTGCACCCTTTTCCAATCTCCTATCATGAGGCATTTTGTTTGTTTCCAAAACCTAGGTATTATGAGTATTTTTGCAATGTTCAACAGATGTGGTGTTATACTTATTTTATAAAATTTAATAGAAGATGGCATCCCATGAAAAAATGTAGGGAAGAAAATTCTATAGGTCTTAACATCAGTTTCTTTATCCAAGGGGCAATTTCCTCCAAAACATTTTAATTTTGGGGCATGTCCACCATAAGTGGAGAAAAAAGCCTCTTTGTTCACATACCCTCCAACATCGAGTGTCCGCCACTGAATACATCTGTGCAAGCCTCACCGGAGTACGGTACCATCTGGTCAGGAATTTATAAGACATTTTTTGTGTTTGGGAGCTTCTAAAGGATGAATGTGTTGCTCTATCAGTCTCTGGATTTGTGCTGATTTAAAAGTTTTACCCAATTCTCTTTCCCATTCTCTAATAAAGTATGGGATTGAGATCTGTTGAGCACTAAGAACCATTTTATACATTCGGGACAATAGATGTCTTGAATCTGGAATATCGACACACCAAGTTCAAAGATGGTAAGAGAGTTTAAGAGTCTAACCTGGGATTTTATTTTATTATTTGTCAGTACTTCCAGGTGGTCATTGGTATATCCCCCAAAGACTTTAGCAGCTCTGCTAAGGGCAACAATGTGCCTTTTGGTGTAAACCTGGCACATATAACCTTCCCATTCCTTTCCCATAGATTTAAACTTCACTCCTCTTCCCCTGGGGGGAACCAAGGGTACCCTCCCAATGGGGCTAAGGGTGATACTGGAGGTTCATACTTCCCAGTGCTATTCAATCTATCCCATACAAAGTTGTCCTGGTCAATGGCGATACCCAGTCTGACCGGCCCCTAAAGACCGCTGGGATCCAAGGGGCCCCCCGCCAAGTCTCTGCCAGTGTCTTCTCCAGGGGCACCAAGAGTTTATTCAAGGAGTCGTGACACCAGTTCATAATAAGTACCAATGTCATAGCTTTGTAATACAAAGCTATGTTCGGAAGTCCTAGTCCCCCTTCCTGTTTATGTCTCCGTAGTATATCATGTGCTAACCTAGGATGTTTATCTCCCAACACAAAAGTTGTGAAAGCCCTCCGTATTTGTTTTAAAAAAGTCTGCAGAAGTGCTACTGGCACCGTATATAGGATATATATGATTCTAGGCAATATACTCATTTTAAGGTCATTCACTCTGCCAAACCACTTCAACAGATGGCCCATCCATCTCTGCAAGTCTTTCACTATATCCCTCAACAGGGGGCCATAATTAAGGTCATATAAACACCTCTAGTCTGGGGTGATGTATGTCCCCAAATAAGGTATACAATCATGACACCATATAAAAGGAAAAGATTGTTGCAAAGAGGTCGCCATCCTCAATGGGACATGGCTTGGCATCAGTACCGATTTCTCATAGTTTATTTTAAAATTAGATAGAAGGGCAAATCTGCGTACTTCACTCATCGATTCAGTTAGAGATTTCTGTGGGTTGTACAGATAGAGCAATATATCATCCGCATATGCTGAGATCTTATGTTCCATTGCTCCAATCTGAATCCCTACTATCTTCCTGTTTTTCCTAATCATCCACAAAAATGGCTCCAGCACCATGGTGAACAGTAAAGGAGGCAAAGGACACCCCAGCCTTGTCCCATTCTGTATATTAAAATAATCTGATAGTCTACCATTTACCTTGCCTACCTCTTGCCCTTGGGTCTGCATACAACGCCAATACCAATCCCATCATCTTTTCTCCTAGATCCATTTCCGTCAAAACTTCAGTCATAAAGATCCAATTCACCCTATTGAATGCTTTTTCAACATCCATTAATAATATCACACTTGGGGTCTGTCCGGGTCCATTTTGTACCCAGTGTAATACATGAAGGGCTCGGATAGTGTTGTCTCTGGCTTCTCGCCCCTTCATGAAACTCATCTGGTTCAGATTGACCACCCTTACTATATGATCTTTCAATCGAAGGGATAGGAGCTTTGCCAACATTTTAGTATCTGAGTTGAAGTGGTTATATACTCAAATTTTACACTTTTACCTACAGGTAAGCCTATAATAAGGCTTACCTGTAGGTAGAATTAATATCTCCTAAACCTGTATGGTCTAAGAGATATTCCCTATGCATGCAACCGCTGACATCAGCAGGTGCATGAGCTCTGAATGCCCCAGCTGAAGGTCTGGCAGCGCTGCCGAACCTTGTCAAGAAGAAAACTCCTCTGTATGTGCGCGGGAGTGACGTCATCGCAGCTCCGGCCACTCACAGCAACCTGGAAGACACGCCGAGGGCAAGATGTCAGCTCCCCAGGCATGGACCAGGCACCGATACGGGGGCTTCGTTCTAAGGTAAGTATTTGATAATGAGCTAGTATGCGCCACATACTAGCTCATTATACCTTTGCCTTGCAGGGTTTTTTTTTTAATGTGCGGATTTACTACCGCTTTAAGGAGGGAAATGGGTCTATAACTAGCACAATGTTGGGGATCCTTCCCGGCTTTTGCGAGAACCGTCACATATACCAATAATGCTTCTGGGGGCAAGGGGTTACAGGCTGTAATTGAGTTAAAACACTTACAAAGGATGACAACATTGGCCAGAATTTTTTACAATAGGTGTTTGTGAAGCCATCGGGCCCTGGACTTTTAGCCTTTGACAGAGTTGCCACCACAGCATTCAACTCCTCAATGGTGATTGGCTGCTCCGTTTCTTCCAGGGCCTCTGGAGGAAGACCAGAGGCTTCTAAATATTCCCTAATCCTACCCACCTGTCTTTCCCCAGCACTCCCCACAGGCATTGGGCCTATATTGTACAGTGCTCCATAAAAGCGATGAAATTCAGCAGCTATTGAGCATCCACTAACTGCTTATTATGGCCCCTTAAAGTATGAACATGACGTGAATCTTGTTGCTTCTTTAACTGTCTTGCCATTAATATACCCCCCTTATTTCCTTGTTCCTAAAAACGATGAGCAAAATACCTATGCCTATTTCTGACTTTCTGGTCCAGATACTGGGAAAGATCACTCCGTAGTGTCTCCAGTTTCTGGACATCTGCAGGGTCTAGGTGGGCTTTATGTTTAACTTCAAGCTTATATATTTCTTCTAAAAGGTATGCTCTCCTTCTGTCTTTCCTTTCTAATATGAGATCCCTGTGAAATCAATTCCCCTCTAAAACCCACCTTATGGGCCTCCCACACTGCTTGATTCGACACCACACCAGGCATATTAATCTCAAAATATAATGCAAATGTATTGGATAGGGAATCCATGCCCAACCTATCATCCAAAATGGACTCATTCAGTCTCCATGTCCGCTCCCCCCTACCAGCTGGAACCAAACAAAAGTCAGGGTTATAGGAGCATGGTGAGATATAGTAATTGAAGAAAAATTGAAAAAAGTGCTAATTGTCACAGAAACCGCACTAAACTACCCTACATCCCTAAATAAAAAAGAAAAACAAGTTTCCTCTAAATGGAACATTGAATAGGATAGGTAACTAATGAGATATGAAACGAGTATTAAAAAGTATAAATCTTTTAATGAAATAATTTAAAAGAGTGAGCACATGTATAATACAAACAAAAATCTTGCAATGATACTCCGGAGGCTGGTAAACAGGCAATACAGTCAAATTTGTACAAGCAAAAACCATAAAAAAAACCTGTTGAACTAAAGGGGAGTACCCAGAAGTACCCGACACGTTTCAAGATTTGCAATGGTTGCTTTCTCTTCATCAGAGGTATATGTGATTTAACGCAGAACGTAAACACGTCTGCAAATGAATAAACAGAAGTACATTACATATAGATAAGTGTACAGTGAAAATGCAGCTACATAATAATCAAGCATATCATCACATCTTATCTTATATATCATTGCTTAAAAACTGACTGTACAGACTGTATAGCTGTTTGATTTATCATGTATCCAGATTACTTAACTTATGCTGCGGCTGTTAGATCAGTCGGCCCTTGGCTCAGTGAGATATATCAACACATCATCCAAAAAAGGTCAGGTTCCAAAGCAGGAAAGGAAATGGTCCCTCACAAAGGACACCCCGGTATAGCCCTCGGAGAGAATAACCTCTATATGGCTCTATAAAAAGAAAGACAGAATACATCAGGAGGTTTGCAAGGACCAAGAAATGGTCAGGCAAAAAAAAGCCTGCAGTATAATGAAAAAAAAACAGAAGAAAAGAGAGAGATCCAAAGAAAGTAAAGGTTAGATGAAGTTGAACAAGCCTAGTGGATAATTAGATATAAAGTAAATTATATGTGCAGAGCCATCTAAAATCCAACCCAGTAGAGTACAACAAAAATGAGTGGATCATAACAGCAATGTGTCTACCTGATGTGTGTATGGACAGGATAAGGCAGGTCCTCGCTCAATCCACCCCAACAGCAACACAAATCAGCTGGAGGGCAGAGGGATTTTATGGACATGGATGATTGGCTAGGGGCTAATCAGAACGCATACATACTCAGAGGGGCGGGGCCTATTTGGATGTCCCCCGAGACGGCAATGTCCTGCGTCACGGAACAGGCACAGTTACGTCATGCCCCAGACAGCAGGGTCAGGGCCAGTGTGCAGGCTGTGCCGCTGCGCGTCACCCTCCCACGGTGCACAAACTAAGGTCACGTGACCCCGAACTAGTCCAGTCATATGACACCATGTAAACAAAGGCCACACGTGATGACAACACGAGTGGCCCCCGCGCGTCAAGTGGGGGAACCACACTGCAAATGAGCCTGCCTTTCAAAGGGGAGGGAAGAATGGAATACCACTATCCTGATGGTAACCTAAGAAAGGTCATGTATACACACATATATGGGCATATTATGGTATTTGTTAACTTATGTAGGGTCATGTGGTTCCCATTCGGACCCTCCAGAGGCAAAGCCCTCTAGGAATGGCCTGAAGGATAGTGACCCATTGAGGCCAGGTGGTGAGGTGGCATCCAGATGGAAAAGCCACCTCTGTTCACGCTGGAGCAGAGTTCTGTTCCAATCACCCCCCTACATTTCTGGATGGATGCGATCGAGGATGATGAACGAGACCCTGGGAAATACTCCATCATGAACATTGGTGATATGTGAGTGTTTTTATGTGGGCAAAACTGCCCAAGAATTCTGGCACCGAGCCTATCGTCATCTTGCATCCATGCGGACATGCAATCCTAGCCTCCCTCTGGGAAAACATGTCACCAATGTTCACAATGGAGTACTTCTCAGGGTCTCGTTCATCATCCTCAATCGCGTCCATCCGTGGGGGGGGTGATTGGAACAGGACTCCACTCCAGCGTGAACAGAGGTGGATTTTCCGTCTGGATGCCACCTCACCACCTGGCCTCAATGGGTCACTATCCTTCAGGCCATTCCTAGAGGGCTTATCCTCTGGAGGCTCCGAATGGGAACCACATGACCCTACATAAATTAACAAATCATTATACCATCATATGCCCATATATGTGTGTATACATGACATTTTTAGGTTACCATCAGGATAGAGGTATTACATTCTTCCCTCCCATTTGAGATAGCTCTCATCTAGCCTTTTGTATTTATCAATCAATACGGGTGCCTAACTGAGTTATGTTTGTTTCTTTCTCACTTTTGTGTCCCGATTTGTTAAATCTTATCAATTGTCATGATTAATGATGCATGTTGATTTTTACCTGCCATTGATGCTGATTACATTTTTCTCTTAACCTATATTTTTTTCCCTCTTTGTACATTGTTATTCCCATCTCCTATTTATTTCCTTATGGACAGACATCCCATGGTTTCTTAGCTCCGTCTGCCCAAGGCTTTGTTGGGATATCTCGCTGTCATCATGGCAGGCTCATTTTCAGTGTGGTTCCCATGCGGCCTTTGTTTACATGGTGTCATGTGACCAGACTAGTTCTGGGTCACATGACCCTTGTGCACTGCAGGAGGGTGACGCACCTGGCTCCAACCCTGCTGTCTGGGACTTAGGGCATAAGGTCACTGCGCCTGTTCCGTGACGCAGGACGTCACTGTCATTGCCCACAGGTGTGTTGGAAATGCGTCGTCGCCACCATCTCGGAGGACACCCCAATAGGCCCCGCCCCTCTGAGTATGTGTGTGTTCTGATTCGCCTCTAGCCAATCAGAAATCTACTTTACTGGATGGACTTTAGATGGCTCGGCACATGTAATTTACCTGTGCACTTATATCTAATTAGCCACTAGGCTTGTTCAGCTCCATCTAACCTTTACTTTGTTTGGATCTCTCTCTTTTTTTCAGTTTTTTTCTTCATTAGACTGCAGGCTTTTTTTGTCTGACCATTTCTTGGTCCTTGCAAACCTCCTGATGTATTCTGTCGTTTGGACAGCTTTGGCAGACCTTTCGTCCCATATAGCTTCCTCTCCACCCTTATTTTGGCTCTTCCCTGGTAAGGTAGATATAGTTTGTTTGATTATATTGAAATATATTAAAATGCCTCCATTTTTATTATTTTATTTTTATTTTTACTATCCTAAATGTTACGCTTTTTATATCTTTTACATATAAATATATACAAACTGGCCTTTAGACAGGATTCATTACATAATTTATACAATGTCTTTAGGTCTTCTCTTTTCACATTTTTTCAGTATGCATACTAGTTGGATAATTATTCCCCCATTTTTTTCTTTCTTTTTATGGGGCCATATAGAGGTTATTCACTCAGAGGGCTATACTGGGGTGTCCTTTGTGAGGAACCATTTCCTTTCCTGCTTTGAGACCTGTTGTTTTTTTGATGATGTGTTGATCTATCTCACTGAGCTGAAGGCCGACTGATCTAGCAGCCGCAGCATAAGTTAAATAATCTGGATACATGATAAATCAGATATACAGTCTGTACAATCCGTTTTTAAGCAATGATATATAAGGTAAGATGTGATGATATGCTTTATTATTATGTAGCTGCATTTTCACTGTACACTTATCTATATGTAATGTACTTCTGCTTATTCATTTGCAGACGTGTTTAGGTTCTGCGATAAATCACATATACCCCTGATGAAGAGAAAGCAACCATTGCAAATCTTGAAATGCGTCGGGTACTTCTGTTGTACTCAACTTTAGTTCAACAGATCTTTTGTGGTTTTTGCTTGTACAAATTTTACTGTACTGTCTGTTTACCAGCCTCCAGAGTATCATTGCAAGATTTTTGTTTGTATTATAGATGTGCTCACTATTTTAAATTATTTCATTAAAAGATTTATACTTTTTAATACTTGTTTCATACCTCATTGGCTACCTACCCTATTCAAAGTCCCATTTAGAGGAAACTTGTTTTTCAGAGTAATTGATTGAATATTAGAGGAGCTCACATGATTCAGATAAAACTGAAATGAATCATGGATTTTAGAATAATAACTATAATCCCTTTCCCTGTTATGCACCCACCAATTGTCCACTAAATGAAGATAGCGTAAGCGTTGTTTAATGCGTTTTAGAGCTCTAAAAGACAAAAAAGTTTTGCCCGTTGAGGTTTCCAGGCCAGGATCTAAGGTAATATTAAAATTGCCTCTCAATACCTTCCCTGAATTTACCCAGTATTTCCATGGTTTTAGATATGTGATTCTAAAGTACGATTATTAGGCGCATAGATAAACAAAAAGGTATAACCCTGGCCCTCTATTCTACCCTTCACAAAAAGAAATCGGCCTTCAGGATCTGCTCTTATTTCAATAGGTATCAGGGAGCATGAATTATGGAAAGCAATTGTGACACATGAAACCAATGATTGTATGGAAAAAGGGGCATGCGTGGGGTGAACACTGCTGTGAAGTGCATCTTCTATAGAAACACTATTTCTGCCCCCAGATGGCGCAGTTCACACCAGAGTTGGTCCCTTTTACAAGGTGAGCAGAGCCCCCTTACATTATAAGAAATAATCTTTACTGTATCCACCATAACCCATTTTGTATGTAAAGATCTTTAGACCTATTATTTCTCCTTCCCTAAATTGACATCTGTTCTCTCCACGAAAAACCACACTCTGTTGGTAGTACTCCATATATGCATCTGGCAAGAGGAGGGAGAGAGGAAAAAAGAAACACCCCAAAACACATAAGAGCAAGATATCCCACATTTGTGGCCTATCAGCTAATTGGGGGATAAGCCAGAGATAGGGAAAATCCCCCATACCTGGAGTCATCCTCCCTTCCGCACCTTGCAGAATACAAAGTACGTTAACTCGGGACCAACCTATTGGGGGAGAAATGTTAAAAGGCATGAGCAGAAACCCTGTTATTCCCTGGGTTTCCAAGAGAATTTTATACAATAACTACCTATTACCCATTTTCCAACATTTAAATCCACACCTATCTATAAAGGAGAAAAATTCCTCTCTACAAAAATATGCTTATATATGCAGATCCTTCTAGACTCCTTTTACTAACTTAGGACAGTGAATTTTGCTTTGCTCAAATTCAAGCCTTAAATTCAAGTCAGTCCTACAATAACTAAACTTGTCCTTATCTATCTGAGTGATTTTTCCGTCGTCCTCTGGCCATAACATGGTGCCATTGCTCAGGCTGTTGTAGGGGGGACTGGGTGCTATCTAATCTCCAATCTGGGAAGTCCGCTAATGGCAACTCCAATATTTCTACAAATTGTTGCAGATCATCTTTGGTTCTAAGTGATGCTGTTTACCATTCCAGGTAGCTGTTATGCGAAAAGGGAAACACCACTGATATTTAACTTTAAACGACTGTAAGGCCTCCAACAAGGGCTGGACTGATCTGTGTTGCATAAGTGTTCGGCGTCTCAAATCTGGGAACACGGATAGCTGAGCACCTCCAAAATCTACTGTAGGGCTATTGCGTGCTGCTTTCATGATGGCTTCCTTCACTGCATATCTATTGCATATAACATCTCTTGGTTTATCTGCATTTTTTGGGACAGAGGAATATGCTCGGTGTACCCTATCTATTTCAATCTCATCAGGTGTAGATTCCCCCAAAATTTGACAAAATAGACCAGTTACACTTGAAAGACAGTCAGAGGTCTGATTTGCCTCCAGCATACTGATACGTATGTTCTGCCAACGGCCCCTATTTTATTGATCATCAATTTGATCCATAAGAGAGTTCAATACCTTTTCATGATACAGGGGTGTGAAAAAGTGTTTGCCCCCTTCCTCATTTCCTGTTCCTTTGCATGTTTGTCACACTTAAGTGTTTCGGAACATCAAACCAATTTAAACAATAGTCAAGGACAACACAAGTAAACACAAAATGCAATTTGTAAATGAAGGTGTTTATTATTAAAGGTGAAAAAAAATCCAAACCATCATGGCCCTGTGTGAAAAAGTGATTGCCCCCCTTGTTAAAACATACTATAACTGTGGTTGTCCACACCTGAGTTCAATTTCTCTAGCCACACCCAGGCCTGATTATTGCCACACCTGTTCACAATCAAGGCATCACTTAAATAGGAGCTGCTTGACACAATAAGGTCCACTAGAAGATCCTTAAAAGCTACACATCATGCCGAGACCCAAAGAAATTCAGGAACAATTGAGAAAGAAAGTAATTGTGATCTATCAGTCTGGAAAGGGTTATAAAGCCATTTCCAAAGCTTTGGGAATCCAGCGAACCACAGTGAGAGCCATTATCCACAAATGGCGAAGACATGGAACAGTGGTGAACCTTCCCAGGAGTGGCCGGCCGCCCAAAATTACCCCAAGAGCGCAGCGACGACTCATCCAAGAGGTCACAAAAGACCCCACAACAAGGTCCAAGGAACTGCAGGCCTCACTTGCCTCAGTTAAGGTCAGCGTTCATGCCTCCACCATCAGGAAAAGACTGGGCAAAAATGGCCTGCATGGCAGAGTTCCAAGGAGAAAACCACTGCTGAGCAAAAAGAACATCAAAGCTCGTCTCAATTTCTCCACAACACATCTTGATGATCCCCAAGACTTTTGGGACAACATTCTGTGGACCGATGAGACAAAAGTGGAACTCTTTGAAAGGTGTGTGTCCAAGTATATCTGGCGTAGAAGGAATACTGCATTTCATAAAAAGAACATTATACCAACAGTAAAATATGGTGGTGGTAGTGTGATGGTCTGGGGCTGTTTTGCTGCTTCAGGACCTGGAAGACTTGCCGTGATAAAAGGAACTATGAATTCTGCTGTCTACCAAGAGATCCTGAAGGAGAATGTCCGACCATCTGTTCGTGTACTCAAGCTTGGGTTCTGCAGCAGGACAATGATCCTAAACACACCAGCAAGTCCACCACCGAATGGCTGAAGAAAAACAAAATGAAGACTTTGGAGTGGCCTAGCCAAAGTCCTGACCTGAATCCTATTGAGATGTTGTGGTATGACCTTAAAAAGGCTGTTCATGCTCGAAAACCCTCTAATGTAACTGAATTAGGACAATTCTGCAAAGATGAGTGGGCCAAAATTCCTCCAGGACGCTGTAAAAGCCTCATTGCACGTTATCGCAAACGCTTGGTTGCAGTTGTTGCTGCTAAGGGTGGCCCAACCAGTTATTAGGTTTAGGGGGCAATCACTTTTTCACACAGGGCCATGATGGTTTGGATTTTTTTTCACCTTTAATAATAAACACCTTCATTTACAAATTGCATTTTGTGTTTACTTGTGTTGTCCTTGACTATTGTTTAAATTGGTTTGATGTTCCGAAACACTTAAGTGTGACAAACATGCAAAGGAACAGGAAATGAGGAAGGGGGCAAACACTTTTTCACACCACTGTATTTTGTCATTTACTGGGTGTCTGCCACTGCTTGTTTTAATATTATCTTGACCCAGCTCCACTTCTTCCACTCTATGCCCCAATACTGCTATATCCTCCCTAAGCCTTTCTACAGCTTGCTTACAGGATGTTTCAACAGCGGAAATAAGTGACTGAATATCTGCTTTTGTGGGAAGAGCTCTTAAATGCTCTCTAAGCCCTTGTACACACGGTCGGAGATTCCGGTGGAATGTTTCCGATCGGAGCGTTTTGTCGGATATTCCGACTATGTGTGGTCTGCATCGGACTGTTTCCGTTGGAATATCCGTCGGACCAACTTTTCCAACTTGCTGGAAATATTTTCCGATAAAATGCTCCGATCGGACATACTCCGATCATGTGTAGCCTACTCCGACGGACAAGGTGCCACGCATGCTCACAATCAAATTCGGACACGGAAGCGCTCGCTCAGGTAAAACTACTGCTCGTAATCGATATAGCACATTCGTCACGCTGCAATGTTAAAAATTCTTTCATGAAGCGCATTCTCTTGTTCTTTACAATGCTGCAAGAAGGAACTTCTTTTGATGCTCATAGTCACACACACTTCTCCCGAACGTATTTCCTGACTCTTTTTTACTCATTTCGGCAATACAATTTTAGATTTTGTTTTTTCTTTTTTGGCTGTATTTTTTTTTTCCTAAACATCTCCTTTTTTGACAGTTTGCTCATCTTTCAATTTTTTGGGGTGTATTTTGGGTTTCAACTTACAACAACAACGTTATTATATTTTTTATATTTTCTTATTCTTTTTTAATCTACAGGAGGTTGTTTAGTGTTGTTACCCCTTGTTATTCATTTCACTTTGTATTTTTGAAATGTACCTGCCTGCTCACAAATAAACTGGCCTTTTGGAAGGAAAACACATACGCAAGTATTTCTTCAAACAAAAAACCTTTATTTAGGTCTCAATAAACTAAAAAGAGGAAGGCAGCGCTGTAGAAACTTGTTACTTTGGTGCAGCCTTTGGCCCCCAGGGCAGACATGAACTAATTAGAAAAAGAAAAATTGATGGCGTACATATCTCAGGGAGAGAAGTCTGGTCCAGAAGTCCTAGAGATCAGGAAAATCAGATGCCATCTATGTCCCCAGGATGTGGTTCTTCAAGAGGCTGCCTCTTCTTTCAGACCAGACTGAACCCAGGCCATCACTCTCTCGTCTTCCTTAGGCACTTCCCACCAGGCATCCTTCGAGGCTGTGGCTGGGCTCCTGTAGTTGTGGCAGGAGGAGGAGAAGGAGGGCGTTGGTCGACCTCCTGGCTGCCACTTGCCACAGCCTCCCCCCGACTGAGGTCTTCCTGTGTATGAAAATGGGACATAGTTTTATTTTTTTGCTCATCAATCACACCATTTTTAGCTCATGACTTTTGCAAATTGAATGTTACCAAATAGAACAGACTATCATTCTGAGCCCAGCATTTTTCATTCTCATCCCAATCATTTTTGGTCACTACTGTCTATTGATATGTAAACCACTTTGTTAAATCACAACTTACTGATCAATAAGAACATCTAGTTAACATCATTAAATGTACCACAAGAAATATGTTCAACAATGCTTTACCTGTCTCAAGCTGGGCCCCACCACATGTTGCTGCCTGGAAGGCCCAGGTTGGACGTTGGAAGCCTCAGCTGGGGGTGAAGGAAGCCTTGAAGGAAGACTGGAGAGTGGTGGCCTGGGTACCCCCTGGTCTCCCAGAAAAATGCAGCCTCTGGAAGTAAACCATCCTGGGGTAATAAACAGCATCTGGATCTCCTGATCTCAAGGACTCCAGGTGCTTCTTTCTCTCCCTGAGATATGTACTCTTCATTACACCAATTTTCCTAGTCACATAGGCCATGTCTGCCGTGGGGACCATGATCCGCACCAAAGAAAGAAGTTTCTCCAGCGATGCGTTCCTCTTTCTTCTGTCGTAATAAAACTGGTTGTTGATCTGCTACAGGCAGGGCATCTCCCTGTACAGTTCCAGGAATAGACCCATAAAATTGAGGTTTTTGAATGGATCCATCTTCTCTGCAAGACACAACACAAGACAAACCCTAAAATACTAATAATGCCATGAAAAACCCTCCTAATCTTGTCCCAACATTGGCCTAGATAGAAGCAGTCTAGTCTAGTGATGTACCAAGTTCAAAATTTTACCTTCGTTTGCACGATCGTCACGTCAGCTCCTCACTCTGTTCCCAGATCGTACGGACGACACACGCGTGTTGCATTTTATATACAATGCGCATGCGTGAAACTCCGCCCGCCCCTGACATTCTTTCTAGACTATTCCCCACCCCTTCGCTTTCGGCACAGTGGGGAGAGCACATGGCGGAGAGAACGCCGGTGCGCAATCACAGTTCCATTAACGAGGAGGAGGGTGAGGAAAGCCCGGAGCCTGAAACGTCCCGATCCAGGAAGAGAAGATTTAAGGCCTCAAATAAATCAAAACTTTTGGAGAGATGTTGGAGATGGTCGACATATTGAACAGGACCGACTATGATGGGAAGTATGGACCTTACCCAAACCCAAATATCAGAAAGGCCAAGATCATGACTAAAGTTGTGAAGAGTCTTCAGAAGAATTTTGGGGTACGCCGATCCATGGATCAACTGAGAAAACGCTGGTCAGACCTGAAACTGAGGGAGCACGATCAGTACAGAAGGATCAAGCGTGTTCTTCAAAAAAGTAACTAGTTGTCGTGTGTTCATATGATTATTCTTGCTTGCATACTGCTCCATGTGCTTTGATTTCATGTTGTGCATTTTAAAATGGCCACTTTCAAGTTCATGGTTTCATTCGTTCGTAAGAAACATCGTTCTGCAGGTAAGTATTCCAGCTTAACAAAGTGTCCACAATAATGTTCTCACCTTGGAACTCAACACAATTGTACAACACTTCCAAGCAATGTTTCATATTCCTAATTCTGCCCTCTGTGTGCTAATTATTCTTTTTTTACATTCTCATAGGGGAGAGAAGACTTGGCAAGTATGAGGACGCCAGGGACCACACCCCTCCCAAAGAAGGCGAAATTCAAAAACCAGAAGCAGAGGAGCAGGAGAAGGAGGAGAAAGGAGAGATCGTTGAAGTTGGACAAATTGTCACCACAACAGGTGAGTGTCGGAGAACACAGCTTCCAGTAAGCTCATCAATGTATGTCACCATATTTTTAATACATGGTGTGTTTTTTTTGCTTTGTTTTGTAGGTGATGTGGAAGAAGAATCCCATTTTACCAGTGAAAGTGCCCAGATCCTGATTGGGGAGATAATGGGGTGCAATCGGGATTTAGAAAATATACAGCAAAACATCAATGATGTTAAAAATAAAATGAAGAACATCATTGATGTTTTGGGGAGAGTGTGAAACAGCCCAAACTAGCTGGGGGTTTTATTTTTTTACTTTTAATCAACAACTTTTGTATTTTTTGAAAATTCAAATTTGGAAGATGCACAGAGTGTGTCAACATGCGCTATCTCCCATCATGGGGGATCAATGTACGTGTTTTGTGGAAAGTGGCTGAGATGAAGGGGTTGCAGCCCCAAAACATGTACATTGATCCCCCATGATGGGAGATAGCACATGTTGACACACTGTGTGCATCTTCCAAATTTAGATTTTCCAGGGGTGACACCCCATGTGATGAAGGCAATATCAGCCCAGTTTGTACATGTCTGATATTGTCTTCACCTTTCAAAGTTGAACTTTGTAAGTTCCTGTGTTCTGTATATTTTGTTTTGATACATGCCTGTTTACACAAAAAAGCAAAGTGTAAAAAAAATTACCTGAAAGACTGTTTTTGATACACACAATTTGTTGGTTTGTTGTAAAACCCTTTTGTAAACGCACATGTGAATGTGCTTGGATTAAAAAGTTAAATTATCAACAATGTGTGGCTTCCTTTTTCATTGCGCAAAAGATGTATTTGGAGTAAAATTGTTGTTTTTCGGTGAGAATGGGTGTTATTTACTAAAGGTAACTCCTCTTTACACTCCAAGTGCAGTTTCAGGTGTACTTTTGCAGTGCACTTGTAGTGCATAGTGGAAGTGCCTTTAGTAAAAAAACACACACAGTGATGTGTTAATTTTGACAATCATGCCATTTTCCTGCCATGGTGCTGAAAATGAGCACGATTTTGGTCAGTAATGCACTACATACATTAGTTACCAAAAACAAGGTGTGTGTGTAGCAGACCCACAACATAATAAGCTTATCTGAAGAAGAGACTGTCCCCTCATCTCGCTCAGAACTCGGGTTTGCACTGTTGGTGAAAAAGACACAACAAGAAAAAACATAAATTTACATAGGAGACACCTAAAAGCAAGCCAAGCAGTAAATGAAGGAGTTTCAAAGAAAAATGTATTCTGAAAATGCCACTCAGACATTGTCTGGCATATCAATGGCCCCCCTACCCACAAAGTAGTCCATGTATTGGGTTCTAACCTCACGGGCGCTTTGGGGGGGCAAGCCAGGATGAGCAGGTTCAAGGCCCGTGAGGTTATCATTTTCCAGCAAGTCTGCTTCTTGTTGGACAACTGAGACCGCATAGTTCGCAGAATGTCTTTTTAGAAAATTGTGGAAAACACAGCAGGCCAGCACTATGTGATTTAGTTTGTATTCCGCCATGTGGATAGGTGTTAAAAAAAGGCGGAACCGGCTGGCCAGTATTCCAAAGGTGTTCTCCACCACTCTTCGGGCTCTGGACAGGCGGAAATTAAAAATCCTCTGGTCTGGGGTGAGGGTCCTCATCTGGAAAGGTTGCATCAGATGGTTCGCCAGGGCAAACGCCTCATCCGTGACGAAGACGAACGGGAGTCCTTCCTGATTCTCTTCTGGGGGTGGCAAGCCCAGACTGCCACTCTGGAGACGCCAGTAGAACTCCGTCCGTGCGAACACTCCACCATCCGACATCCGTCCATTTTGCCCCACGTCCACATACAAAAACTCATAGGTTGCAGACACCACCGCCAACATCACAATACTATGAAACCCCTTGTAGTTAAAATAGTACGACCCGAGTTGGGTGGTGGGATGATGCGGACGTGCTTCCCATCAATTGCTCCTCCACAATTGGGAAAGTCCCAATGACTGGCAAAGTGGGAGGCCACAGTCTGACATTCCTGTGGCGTTGAAGGACACTGTGGAGTGAAACAAGACCAAAAATTATTAATTTGGCAAATCAACATTGCAAGCAGATTAGACACAAACATTTTTGGCAAAGATTAGTATAACATTTTGGGAACTGAGTATTTAAAGCCTAAAGTATAAGGTCCCCTTATCAGAGTCACCACCCCCCATCCCTCCGCCACCCCCCACCCCCCCCCATCTGATGGGCCCTTGCTAAAAAATGAGGGGGGGATGTTTTGGACAGGTAACCCTCTCCACTTGATTGAGAGCTGAATGCCTAAATAATGTGTGATACTTTGGGAAGCCCCTCCTTACTTACACTATTGGCAGCCCACCGGACAGGTAATAATTGTCATAATACCAAAAAGAAAACAAAATGCACGTTTTGACATTCTGATATTACATATCAAGATAATAATAGGGGAAAAAAAATATAGCATTTGAAAGTATTGAGGCAGGCCCTTGCACTACATGCTTAGGTGAATTCATCCATAAATGTGAACATAAAAAAGGTAGATATAGTGTGTATTGGGTTTGGGAAAGTCAGCAGATAGAGGATTGCTATCAGCTGAGCTAGCAGTTGGGGGGAGGAGGGTTCCTAATGAGTTTGGCACAACCAAAAAAAAAATGTCACTCTGCATGAATTGAAGCACACACATATTTGTAGACATTTTAGGGGGTGTTTAGGGGAAAGTAATACTATGTATCTGACAAAAGACATTGGTAAGTGACTAGACTATCGTTTTATGGGCCAAGAAGAGCATGGTGGGGAAGTTAGTGAGGCAAATATGCCTGAGGACAAAGGGGCAGAGCATATGAATTAGAGCATATTGCAATGATGGTAATTAGGGAATGAGGAAAGAAATGCAAGACATTAGCAATCATGAAATACATAGAATGTGATGTTAAAGGATAAAACTTACCTTTATATAGTCCTTCTGCAGGACCTGAATGATGGCAGAACAGGTCTCTGGAATAATGATCCCCAGAGCCTGAGGGAGATGCCTGTAGAGAACTTGAGGTCCTGAAGGCTTCTCCCAGTCACCAAGTAGCGCAATGTGGCGATGAGCCTCTGCCCCGGAGTGATGGCTTGCTGCATGCAGGTATCCTGCCTGCTGATATAAGGGGTCAGCAAAGCCAGCAGACGGTGAAAAACGGGGTCCGTCATCCGGAGATAATTCCTGAAATCATCAGGATTATTCTCCCGGATCTCACGGAGCAAAGGCATGTGCGAGAACTGGTCACGCTGGCGCAACCAATTCTTGGTCCACATATGCCTCCCCTCCCTGTTCATGGACTGGGCTTGTGCCAAAGTAAGAACCCCAACACAAAGCCCCTGCACAGCACAAACTCTACAAAGTTGTGTAGACGAAAACTCTGCGAAGTACGTAGACGAAACATGGTTTGAAAATGGTCTGCTGGTCAGAACGGACAACAGAAAGCACCGATAAACAGCAATGCCTGAAAGAACGAACTGAATAGCAGAAGCAAGCAGACAATAAGAAATGCTAATCAAAGCGTACTATACCAAGATATAGTCCACAATGAGAAACAAATACTTACTGACTGCACGCACTGATTATCAGATACGCAAAGACAAGCAGAAACTAAAGAGCAGTAGCGATCTGAATCACTAATCTGAAAAGCGCGAATCGTCTCTCACCAAACGTCTACTAACACGCGATAGACACGAGATCAGCAGAAGGAGCCCAAAGGGTGCCGGACGTGGTGCTGAACTTCCCTTTTCTAGTCTCGCCGTACGCGGCTTACGTCACCGCGTTCTTGGCAACCGGAAATACCGACATCTTGGTCCGACCGTGTGTATGCAACATCACTTCCGGACCTCGTCCGGAATTAATCCGTCGGAATAACTCCGACGGATTTGGTCCTCGGAATCTCCGACCCTGTGTACAAGGGCTAAGATCCCAGTCCATGTCCATTGCCTTTAGCGCTGGCTGGAGTATAGTTTGTCCATTAATAAATGTATGAGGCAGAGGGTTATCATACTGCACCTGTATTGTAAATATTGATCCTGAGAGGCCAGGCTTAGATATCAGTTGTTCATCCTAGTCCAAATGTTGGTCACTACTGGGTGTTATAGTCTCACTTTTTTCTCCAGCCTTATTCACTCCAAAGGCCGTTCCATACCCCAGCAAACCTCCCTCTGTCCCTCCGTAGCCACTATACCATCCCTCGGATGTCTCCGTCTGGCTCCAGAGGACTACAACTGCTCACTGGGGGTCCGCTCCTGGATACTGCAGGGCTATGGTTTGTCATTGCGCTGCTTTCTTGGCCCTTAGTAATTGAATCGCTGCTGGGTGTTGTAATCCCATGTCCTCGCATCTGGCCTCTGCAGCCCAACCATTGGGACCCTTGGCTATGCACTGGGGAGCCACGTTCCAGCGCTGTGGTCCCTCTCCTCAGATCGGGATGCAATGGAGATGTGCCACTCCCATCTCTATTGTATGTCCCGCTTCTCCGCTCTGCACCATCAGGTACGCCCATAGCCCACCTGATTGACTCCTGCTCCTGCCTGGCATCTGAGCAGCTGTGCGGCAGCATGTGGACATACTTCCTGCAGGGGATTAGAGAGCCTCTCACTGCCTTATCTCCTGGAGCCCAGGGATGACAGCATGCTCAGCCAGTGTGTCTACTTATGCCACACCCCAGTCCCTCACCACCTCTTTTAACTCTTAAAAACCTGCACCAACCTTGAATGGGTTGTGTTTGGTAGGCAGTATTTCTGTTTATACTGTATAGTATAAGACTGATCTACTGCATCCCCAGTTCCTGGCAAATAATGAAAGTGGTTCCTACAGAGAACTTCCGCATCACCTACTACCTTCACCACCTATTACTAGTGTTGTTAAAACTAGGTGTGATATTAAATGGACAGTGTGCATGGAAACACAGATTTGCAAATAGGCATGCATGCATGCATAATTTTTAACTTGCTGTTTTAGTGTTTGCATTTTTTTTTTAAATATACTTTTGTTTTGGGGTTGTAAGCCTAAAACATGAAAGCATATCCCTCTGTAGTGTGTGCTTGTCTCAATTAAGAGCACTAAGTGTCCTTTATGTCTGCTGCTTCATTTCCCTGCTATCTGCATGAATCACTTCTGACAAGTTTTCCTGACACCAAGAGAAAAACTCATCTCCAGCAGATCGACAGCTTCAGCTCTGTTCCTATGTGCTGTGTGAATGGAGGAGTGTCCATTCCCTCCAATCAGATATCAGAGCTCTCCTTACTGAGCTCTGCAGAGTGTAATTTCATTTCTCTGGTTCCTTTTTTCTCAACACTCATGCTTTATAAATGATGCACTTCGAACTGCTGTAGAGAAGAGAATTCTGCAGATAAACAGATACAACTTATATAGGAGGATTTGTTTCATCTGTATGTATCACCCCAGGCCAGTCACTTCATTGGGTATATTTAAGGGTTTACAACCATATACTGTTAATGGAAATAGTTTAAACAGTCTCCTCTTAGGACTCATTCTAAGCATCTTCAGTTGAACTGCATTGATCTGCATTGATCAACACAGGTTCAACAGAGGTTCAACACCAGGGCACAGTTTTGACATCACAATGCTGCCTTGAAGTGGGTTGCAGAGTGTGGAGTAAAAATACTGGTGTGCAAAGAAATTAATCAGATGTCAGATGTAATTTCAATAAAATAAAAAATAAAAAATTAAATTAAATAAACTATCTTGAGTTGTAACGACATTTTAGCATTTGGACTGGTGTGAAAGAGCCCTTGGTTCTTAAAGGATGTAGTGCATACCTTGTAACAAACTACTCACATATCTGGTTTCCTGATCAAATAGCTCAACTGCCCATCACTGATATGGGATATGGATTTCTCCTTGTGGATCACTTTTTTACAGCTTCTGTTCAGATATAGCATAGACACATATCAGAGGAAGCAAAAAACTTATTCTTATGGTTGCTCTGACAATAGCCCTATTATACTATGATAATGTCAGTTGAAAATGTTTATAATTTACAGGTAGACTATTTTACTGCAAACCAGTTTCAAAGCTCAGCTAGATTACATTAGCTATTACTGGTTTACTTATCATTTAGTTTTAGGAAGAAAAAATGAGGAACAAGATGTATTTTGCAGACTTGGTTTGAATGGTTTTCAAGAAAAGCAGGAAGTGTTTTCCTGTAAGTTATTATTTGCATATTTAATGCTAAAAAGGACAACACTATTCTTTGCAATTTATCAAGTTTTACATCTGTTTCCTTTTGTGTTAAATACTTAAATATTAATAATCAATTTGATCCCAATTTCCCAAACAACAGTTGATTTTTGGTGCGAGGTATGGGTGTTGAAGCATACACCATGACTACAGGGCTTGAGCTTCAAAATCCATTCTTTGGAGTACCTATGCTGTCTTTCCTTTATAGTCACTATGGTAGCATTAGACTTCAAATGAAGCTTGGTAGTTAGATCACTCTTTCAAGTATTCTGCCCTCCTTCTTTTGGTGAATTATAGAGGAAGTAAAGGCAGTTGAAAAAAAAAAAGGGACCTGCAAGGCAAAGGCATAATGAGCTAGTATGCATAGCATACTAGCTCATTATGAATAACTTACCTGAGAACGAAGCCCCCGAAGCGTTCCTCCGTCTTCATGTCTGCCACTGCCATGGATCCCGGAGTGACTTCTGGGTCTCGCTGCTCCGGCGCTGTGATTCACCGGAGCAGAGATGACGTCACTCCCGCGCATGCGCACGGGAGCCGACACTCGCGACATATCGCCGCGATCTGTGGCCTGCCCAGTGCGCCTGCGCGCCACTGTCTACGGCACATGCGCCTTAGACAGCGGTGGCTGTCTTTTTGTAAATATCTCCTAAACCGTATAGGTTTAGGAGATATTTCTTGGACCTACAGGTAAGCCTTAATCTAGGCTTACCTGTAGGTCAAAGTGGTTTGTAAGGGTTTACAACCACTTTAAGATTGAATGTTTGATTCTCAATGACTCAAACAATGTAAATGTTAGGGCTCATTTACATGTACCCCTTCTCCCCGTATGAGCCACTGGTTACTGGTTCCCCCTATTCCTGCACAGCCAGGCAACTCTCATTTCCAACTTGCATTCAGACACAAGAAATCAATCTATGGGCTTGTTTTTGTTTTTTATTAGGGAAAACAACTTGGATAGGGAATAGCGATTATGGGATGCCCACCTTGACTTGAAGAAACAACTTAGTACTTAGTACTAAGTACTTAGTGGAGTACTAAGTACCAAGTACTTTGTAGAACTTAGTACTCCATCTACCACCTGACTCCCCTGCTGGCCAGGCTCCTCCATATTTAAGGGCTGACCTGCCTGGAGATTAGCCAGATTCCCTCAGGTATGCAGATCAGGACCTCCTTGCCTCCACCCACTAACTTCCAGAAGATTCTCCAAGCTTCTAGATCTAGGGGGAGGTACAAGAGACCTTCCCTGTAGAGTCATCCAGCCTGACCTACAGTAACCTGACCCAATTACAGTCTCACACAGTTACCATTATGCCGCGTACACACGTAGCCGACTATCCGTCGGACTTTCCGAACGGGCTACTTGCCCACACACGGCACTTTTTCAGCGGATTAATACTGCGTACTAAGTCTGCCGTACTATCCGCTGTACTTTTGAAATGAACGGACTCGCCCACACACGTGGAGGAAAGTCCGCTCATTTCGTCTCCAGGTAGGCTGGGCCCGCGAGGGAGACGTCCCTGGCCCCGCCACCTGGTATGGACTTAAAGGGGAACCCCAACGCCAAAAAAATTGGCGTGGGGGTCCCCCCAGGTCCACATCAGACCCTTGTCCGAGCATGCTACCCGGCCGGCCAGGAAAGGGGGGGACGAGCGAGCGCCCTCCCTCCTGAGCCGTACCAGGCCGCGTGCCCTCAACATGGGGGGTGGCTTAGGTGAAGGGGGGCCTCTGGGACTGTGACAGCATAATGGGCGGGGACATCATCGGGTGATGTCCCTATATAAGTCGCCGCGCGTCGCGCGGGAGCCATTGTGAGCAGAGGGAGCGACGAGTCAAGATCTATAGAGAAGAAGAGAACAGAAGAACAGAAGGCGGCCGCGGCGGTGACGACAGCGGCGACAGAAGACCGGGCCACCGCCTGTAAAAGAGCTAGAAGAAGGCGCGGTGGCCCGGCAGAAGAACCAAAGAGAGGGACAAGACCCCCGAAGTGGGAAGAAGGGCGGTGGCGAGGAAGAAAGCCAGGCTCCTCCGCTAGCAAAAGAGCTAGCAGAAGATAGCGGAGGAGTCCGGTGAGAAGACCCCCGAAGACGGCAGACCCCCGGAGCTGTGCAATAAACTATTTTTACCCTGTGTTGGGTTTTTTTTGTATTTTTTTTTCACAGGTGAATGGGTAGGTGTACATTGTACCCCATACTCATTCACATAGGGTGGGGGGCTGGTATCCGGGGGCCCCCTTATTAAAGGGGGCTCCCGGATTCCGATAAGCCCCCCCGCCCACAGACCCCGACAACCAACGGCCAGGGTTGTCGGGAAGAGGCCCTTGTCCTCATCAACATGGGGACAAGGTGCCATGGGGTGGGGGGCCACGTGGCCCCCCTTCCCCAAGGCACCCCCCATGTTGAGGGCACGCGGCCTGGTACGGCTCAGGAGGGGGGTGCTCGCTCGTCCCCCCTTTCCTGGCCGGCCGGGTAGCGTGCTCGGACAAGGGTCTGATGTGGACCTGGGGGAAACCCCCATGCCGTTTTTTTCGGCGTTGGGGTTCCCCTTTAAGTCCATACCAGGTGGCGGGGCCAGCAATGTCTCCTTCGCGGGCCCCGCCTACCTAGAGACACGCTCGAAATGAGCGGACTTTTCTCCGGGCGGGAAAAGTCTGTTCATTTCAAAAGTACGGCAGACTGGCATACCCACGGCCGGATTGTCCGCCGAAATGCGCGTCCGGCGGGAAGATTGGAGTGCAAAACTACTTTCTAAGTCCGCCGTATTTTCAGGTCAAAAAAGTATGCCGGAGGCTACACACGGGGGGAGGGGGGGTGGGGGGACTGTCCGGCGGACTTGAGTTTGCTGGACTTTTCCACCCGATTGTTTGATCGTGTGTACGTGGCATTAGTCATACCAAATACATTTATCTACACTAGTTGCACACTAGAAGGTGCTATATACACATGTGGTAGCCCTTGCCTCTGAAAAGCAATCTGCACTGGATCGCTTTTCCAAAAGTGGTTGACAGGTGGCTGCGAAACAATATGTTGCCCCCTCAACCCCTGTTTTAACCCTAAAAAGCCTGCACCACCATACTACAGCTCAATTGGCTATTTTTACTGCCCCCAACAGCTAATTGCTGAGCTTCAGGACTTCACCTAGAGTTTTGTCACCTGATACCTCAAAAGTGCCTGACTGGAGATGTATCCACATTGAAAATTGCATGCTGAAATGTATAAGTTTATTGCTATCAAGTATTAACACAAATAAATTGCTTATGTATTAGCGCCCTTCATGAGTAAAGGACAAATTACTTCACCAGGCCGCACACCAGAAGGATAATGTCTTTTCACTTGCCAGTGACACTTGTCCCAGCACTGACTACAGAGTCATTTTGAGGGAAATAATGTTGAACATGGAAATGTGTTGTATCCTTGAGGTAGAAAACATAGAGTGCGAGATTTAGGCAGGTGGTTTTGAGGCAGAATTGTAAGATATGCAAAAATTAGGGACAAGCAGCAGACCGATGAACAACAGACAGGCACTGAGCAGATTTTATATGCAACATGCCTAAATGTGTCTGAACTGCAACATCCAAAGTTTTAGAAAATAACTGGGAGATTGAAGCTAAACATTAATTTATATCAATAAATAATTAATTATTAATTAATGTGCCACCCAATGCTAATCCAAAAACAAAAAAAAGAAACTAGTGCAGTAGGTTCTATGTAAATGATACTATGTAAATTATGTCTCCTTAAAGTGGTTGTAAACACGCACATATACCCAGTTAAGTGACTAGTCTCAGGGGAAACATAGAGATGAAACAAATCTCCTTACATACAGTAAGTTTTACTTGTATATCTGCTGTCTTTCCCTTTCTACACTCTTTGGAAAGAGCAAATCATGTTAATCTTTCTTCCTCTTTCAGCAGTGGGTGGGGAGTCTGCACTCGCCCTGTGTGGGAGCTGATTGGAGGAAGGGCACCCCCCCCACCTCCACATAGGCCGAGGAATGAAGGAACATGTAGAGCTGTAGTCTGAATAGACCAGCTCCCTGCTTATCTCCCTCTAAGCTCCCTCCCGTCACAATTTTTTAGCTGCTGTTATCTTGTGTGCCAGAGAAATTTTCAGAAGTGACTCTGCTGATAATAGAGGAACAAAGCACCAGAGAAAACGGTACTTGGAGCTTTGGAGAGAGATAAGTAAACACTACAAATATACAGATATGTGCTTAGGTCAAATTTTATCAACAGGGTTTACAACCACTTTAAAGTGGATTGTAACATAAATGTAAAATTAGGGTAATTTAGCCAATATCTGAGATGTGGCACAATCTGTAAAAGTAGTATGATTGCAGATATATTTAAATCCAGTGGTATTAAAGATACAGTATTCTCTTAATATGGGTAATCAATGGACATACAGTATGCTCCTAATTTTGAATTTGAAAGAAAATCAGGCCTACAGCCTAGAATTGACAACAAGATGTCAATGACATTCTCACATCCTTGTAGGGACAGATAAGGATAAATGAACTGTCACCTCACTGAGCCTCAAAGGGGAGCCCTAGCCATTTTGTCTACAAAACCAGGAGAAGAGGCCTATACACTCAGAAGGCCTGACCTGTCTGCCAACAAATGCTTTTATGTTAAAGATCAGAGGAATATATTTCTCTTTCATAAATATTAGTTGCAGAGTGATCAAATGAATTTCTTCTGATCATACATGTTTTGGGGTAGGTGTACATTTAAAATAGAGAGTATAGAGTCCATAGAGTCCAAAACCGTTGTGTGGATCTTGATTGTTATAGCCAATCGGTGTTTGGTCTTGCTGTGGTCCAACTGATGTGCTGGTGTCAGAAATTCTACCCCAGTTGAAGAGGGAACACTCCCAGGGTTGATTGGCTAAAAGTCTGGCCCACATCCATAACTTAATAAATTGAGGAGCATGAGATATGGACAGGGTGATACCCATGGAGCCATTCTAAACTGGTGGATTGCGGAATATTAATTGATGTGCTGCCATCGATATGATAAACCTCAGTAAAAGTTTATTTCTGTTTTTGTACCTTTTTATAGCTAAATCCAAACTTTGTAGGTCCTTTTGTCTTCTTTGTATTTTTTGTAATTCCTTTCATAGTGACACTGTACTTCTCTGGGGAGGTGATCAGAATTTTTTTTCACTATGATTGCATATAACAATGATGATCTGATCACTGTTATAAGGAAACATTTTTATGAATGACATCCATTCATGTGCCATTGTATACTATTGTGATAGCTGTGATCGGCCACAGTTATCACATGGTACAGGTCCTCTGTGATTGTCCCCTGTAGCATGTTATCACTGTGGTCGATCACAGAGATAACAATAGTATACAATGACTATGAATAAAAGCCATTGTGTACTATTGACATGTGATCGCTGTGATTGGCCAAAGTGATCACATGGTACCAGGGCCAGCTTGGTACAACAATCTGTCTTCTAATGTGCCCAGTGGACACAGTGGGTGATAGATCGCCCATGAGGCACGTACCCAGAGGATGTCATATGACATCCACCCAAGATAACACTACTCCTGCTCAGCTGTCATAATATAATAGGCCAGACTGGAAGTGGTTAAATATCTGCTTGCAGTGTGCAATCAAATGGCATTCACTTGTCAACAGTCTGATTTTCAGTCTAAGTCTGCAAGGTGTAAATTCTATGTGGAAGCCTGTAGGCTACTCTTGGCACTATCGATTGATACTTGGGTCGAAAGGTTGATTGATTGGGGACACAGAACAGGATATAATTGGCTACAGCTATGCTCCTCTCACAGATACTTTTGCATTCCACAGTGCAAGTGAAAGTTTACAGCAGACATTTATAATGAGGCTGAATATTTAGAGTGTGATAAAGCAGATGTGGCCTGAATGAGATGCGGTAATAAGAATCATCAGGTTAAATAAAAGCTTCAATTTACAAAAACATAACATATAGACTATTTTCATTATTGTTCATTACTTGCTAAACTTACCATCTCATTTTGTTCTCCAGTTCACTAAAGGTTTAGTGCAAGGTTTAGCTGAATTTACTGCATTGCATTTAATATCGCAATGCCTGGGTTTTAGCATGTTAAAATAGCAGTACCCTTTGGCTGGAAAAAGCAGTATGGTCCCAAGGGGTGTCTTTTGAGAACAGTGAATAAAAAAAACATTTTAAGTGGTGCTAAAATAAGTTGTGGAAAATAAAGGCTTTCAATAGTTACAAGGTAATTAGCCTATATATGCCCATTTAATGCAGAAAATTGTAGATTCTAATTCAATGCAATATTTAAGTTTGGAAATTGAACATATAATGAGCAACACATATAAAACAAATAATGCAGCCTAGTGAATTGATGCTGTGGCATCTTTTGGCAGCCATCAAAAGAGACTGAGAGGTCAATTCACTAATGATTATCACATTTGATATTTGCTTATTTTTTTCTTTGAAAATGTTGCATGTAATAATAAAAGACTAAATTCAAAAATTCTAAGTAAAATATTGAATTAAACACTACGCATGCACTACGCATGCGCGAGTTGCTCTGCGCTCTCTTAGTGGCCAGGAAATCTTCTGGGACCTGTGATGTGTCCCAGGAGGGAGAAGGAGAGGAGGATTCACCTAGGCGACGAGGGGAAGGAAGCAGGACTTGGGACAGAAAGGACCTGTCAAAACTAGGTACCCACTCCCCCCCCCCCCCAAAAAAAATTACATGCCAAATGTGGCAAGGGGGTGAGGAGTGCTTAAAGAGGAGGTTCCACTTTTGGGTGGAACTCCGCTGTAAAGGATAATCTATATAATAATTTATAATTTATAGTTTTGGATAGAATAGAGAGGGATTAGAACACCTGTCATGTTTTTTTTTATTGTCATCTGTGTCCTTTCTGTTTGTCCTGATTATTATTATCATTGAAAGTGAAAGTAAAAGAAAATCTCAAAATTTGGGTTGTCTCCAGAACAGGAATAGTGGGGATATCTTCCAACGGGGATACTAGTTCTGGTGACCCTGGTGACAACCAGGGATTCCCTCAATTTAGAGGGATTTTCTCTCTCATTTCCTGTTTTGGCTATGGGACAGGAAGTGACAGTAAATCTCCCCAATTTGAGACAGATGACAAAAATAAACCTAACAGGGGTTATAGCCCTCCCTTACTCTATCCAAAATGGAAAAAAAAGGTTTTTTAGTTCTACTTTAAAAGTATACAATATGTCAGTGTGGAAATATTCTGTCCTGAGCAAATAAATGTTAACATTTCACTAGAATAAGATTGTTATATGCAGGGCTGGGACAAGGGGTGAGCAGGGGGGACAGCTGCCATGGACACTGTGATATTATGTGAGGTGAGGGGTGGTTTTGTTAAGAAGGGGAATTTGGGGGGGGCAGTAGGGAGTAAGCATTGTTTTAGGAGGGGAATTTGGGGGTCTAGAAGTGGTGTTGAGAGGGGGAATGGGGGAAGAATTTGGGGGGTTGGGTTAGATAAGTTGATATGACAGAGGGGGGGGGGGAGAATTGTGCTAGGAGGGAAACATTTTTTTTTGGGGGGGTGTGCTAGTAGGGATTATTGGGGGGTGTTTGTGCTAGGAGGGGGAATTTGTGCTGGAAGGGGGATTTGGAGTGAGGGAGAGTGGATATGTACTTGGAGAGAAAATTTGAGGGGTCTGAGGAGTAGAGGATTTGTATTAGATGGGGTGATTTTTTGGGGGGGGCATTTGTGCTTGGGGGATTTGGGGGATGGGGGAGGCAAATATTTGTGCTGGGAGGGGGAATTTCAACAGAGGGGCAGATTGGTACTGGGAGGAGAATAAACTTATCCTTAGGGGGAAAGTAAGCAGATTACTGCTTAGTTTTTGCTGACACATAATGCTTATACATTTTTGGGGAGGGGGGTTCTTTGGTGACTGGAAAATTCTTATGGTTGTGTTTACAGACCAACATCAGGGTCAAATTTTTACTGGGTCTGGGGGGCAAGGCTTCTAGGGGCAGCAAACTACCACCTACATGTCAGTAACACATTCCTGCGTTTAATAAAAGATTCCAGACTGCTACTCTGTCTGCCAGTGCAAGCCAACCAACTTCTTGATGTTACTTGATGGGCTTGTTTGTTGGCAAAATCATGTAAGGTGTACCTACAGTACACCAATTTTGATTCTGTACACCTAGATCTGAACTGGTAGCATGGTAGAGGGGAAGGTTGCCTACTCTACCAGGGGCTGGTTTTAGATGTGCTGATGTAGAAAAGGCAAACTCTCTCCTTCAATTTTATGATCGACTTGTTTTTGTAAAAGTAGGACCAACTGATTGACTGGGGTTGAGTGAACAGAGGCACAGGACAGTTGGCTCAGGAGGGCAGGAAGTCCGGTACTCTCTTTCATACAGTGTTCTCAGAATTACCTTGATGTAGTTCTGTTGTAGGGCTAGAAGCTCTACTCACCATAATCCACATTCATAAAACAGTATAAATTGTGTTTGTTCAGTCAAGAGGAACATGTTTCCTAATCCACATTGCTTATTCATTACTATAGAGGTTCAGGCAGCACTTACAACATCTTTCTATTGCATACATTTTTTTGTGGCGTAATGTGCATATGCTCTGTAGGAGTGACTTACACTTATATCTTTTCTGCTTCCTGCTCACCCATTTTTGCAGCCTCAACCACAAAGCCAGCAGACACCAGAACAGAGTGACTTGCTCTACGCTTAAACTTTTTTGTGCCACAACAAAGCTTTAAGCAAAATGGTCTTATTGGTGCAAACCAAGTGGATTGTAATGTAATGCAATCCGTACTGTAACTGTTGGTAGATATCTAATTAAATGTGTAATTTGAACATTGACAATTTCTAGCAATTCTACGCTATACAAGGAAAACTGAATTGCAGGCAGGAAGCGCCAGACCTTGTGTTGTAGAGTAAGAGCACAGACACATGTAAGTGTGTCATAATGTGCACCTAAGCTGATTTAGTTTAGCTTGAAAGCCTACATTTATTTAAAGTGGTTATAAACCCTTACATACACTCAGGACTGGCCTCAGGTAATAGACAGAAAGGAAACAAATCCTTCTACATAAGTTGTACCTCTGTCTGAGGTGCCCTCTCTTCTTTACAGCCTTGTAAAACACAGAGAGTACAGGACCTTTCTCAGCTCCAGCAGGCGGTGGGGGGGGGGGGGGGGGCACTGATGTCACACACTGCACAGCACAGAGAGGAACATTTTGTGTAATCTGAGACCTAAGTGGAGGGAATGGACACACCTCCCTACACAGTCTCATAAGAAAACATACATGCCCACTTAGTTGAAATTTTTAGTCCTCTGAACCATCGCTCTTCTCCCATACCACCACAGAGGTAACCTTCAAGTGCTGCAGGGGTTAATATAGCCACTTGACCTGTCATAGGCACTCATGAGAAGTGTGACCTGCCCCCTCTGTCATCCTCCTCCATTCATAGAAGCTGTACTATAATTGAAGCTGTAGCGCCACCCCTGTAGGGGCCACTGGAAGATGACTGTCCCCAAAGGTGGCCCTGACCTTGCAAGCCTCCCAACACCTCTGACACCCTGGGTTCTGACATAATTCAAAGAGAGAATACACTTGCAAAAGACACCAGAGAAACAATATAAATGGTGAATGGGTATTTTTCTAGATGTTTTTGAGTCAAACTAAGAAAGAAGAATGTAAATTAATTATTCCTCAAATTGCAAATTTTAGCATTAAACAGAATTACAGAGATTGTACAATGAAATGGCAATAATAATAAATGAGGCAGTAATGACCAACGGGTCCAAAGAGAACCTATGACCCCAGGTATAAGAAGGAGAAGCAAGACTTTTTTTCAAACAGCTCCCTCTAAACTTGATGCCACGGGCCAAACGGAATAGAAGGCACAGTATATAACAACACGATATGTGAAAAGTGCAATAAGCGAAACCTAAATAAGAGTTTCCTTTTAAGATGAGCAGGTGTTATAAGCTGAATCCTTTTGGAGGGAGGAGTCCTTGATGTAAGGTGTCCAAGATCTTCAGCAAGTTATGAAGGGGCCCAAGATGATGCTGTGCAATGGCAACCAGCAATGGTGGTTGTAACAAGCAAGGTGTATCTCAGGGGAAAGTCTTGAGTGTAGGAAGTAAAGGGTAAATGTGTCTACATGCAGTGTCTCTGAATATAATGTTAATGGTGGGCTTTGTGGAAGAGGGAACAGACCAACCAAGTATTCCTCGCCACCTTGCACAGTGCCACCAAAAATCTACCCTGGGCCTAGAAGTCAGGGTTGTTGAACACATACCAAAAATTCTCCCTGAAGCTGAGAGGTTTTTCCACCGAAAGGAGACTTTCTGGATCTATTCTTTAGATACCCTCTCACCTGGAAGGTTAAACAAGGAACTAGAGGTCTCTGATGCATATTCGTTATTATACTACCTCTTCTTCTTTTTCCTCCCCATTCTAACCATTATCCTGCATTTTTCTTCCAGATCAGCTTGATATGGTATATAAATATTTTTTAGGTTGTTGGGTGATCTTCACCACTAGGGTGGTGGATGTTTTTGGTTCGGTACCTGTAAGTAGATTGTCCAGGATACACGTTTTTACGTTAATTGTAATTTTCCTTCACCTTTCACTTTCCCTCCCCTTAACCCCCCCCCACCCCCTCACTCCACCTGATGGTTTTCAGGAGACCTATCTCCATGCTGCTTAGCCAGGCTTGCAGCTGGCACCATGGATTTGTGGCCCATCTCACCATTTTGGGTATCTTATATCTGCCATACATCATTTCTCTCTTTAGCAGTGTAGATCTTTAACTATTTTCAGGCCCTCACACATACTCTCTACAATATATGTGTACACCACAGTCAGTTCATTAATTACTAATCTCATGCCCAGTGCCCCTATCAGTTTTTTTATATATACTGATCCCTACATTTCCTTTTTATCCATAAACATGACTCTAGATCATCATGTTGCTATTGCCTATGCATGGAACCTGTCCACCATTTGGCCCCCACATCCCTATTTCTTAAATTACCAGCGCATTAGTATCCCCTCTTGATCCCTCATGGTGGGCTGAGTGTCCAATACTTACATCAAGTCTAAATGCTTTTTCCCCAATATTTTAAGATTTATCACACATATTTTATCATTGTTTTTATTTTTATTTTAGCCACCTTTTATTGTTCCATTACTCTCTTTTTGTCCCATGGTCATTTCCATTCTCAATATGTAGTACAGTGGGGATCAAAAGTTTGGGCACCCCAGGTAAAAATGTGTATTAATGTGCATAACGAAGCCAAGGAAAGATGGAAAAATCTCTAAATGGCATCAAATTACAGATTAGACATTCTTATAATATGTCAAAAAATTTTAGATTTTATTTCCATCATTTACACTTTCAAAATTACAGAAAACAAAAAAATGGCGTCTGCAAAAGTTTGGGCACCCTGCAGAATTTATAGCATGCACTGCCCCCTTTGCAAAGCTGAGACCTGCCAGTGTCATGGATTGTTCTCAATCATCATCTGGGAAGACCAGGTGATGTCAATCTCAAAGGTTTTAAATGGCCAGACTCATCTGACCTTGCCTCAACAATCAGTACCATGGGCTCTTCTAAGCAGTTGTCTAGAAAACTGAAACTGAAAATAGTTGACGCTCACAAAGCTGGAGAAGGCTATAAGAAGATAGAAAAGCGTTTTCAGATGTCAATATCCTCTGTTCGGAATGTAATTAAGAAATGGCAATCATCAGGAACAGTGGAAGTTAAAGCAAGATCTGAAAGACCAAGAAAAATATCAGACAGAACAGCTCGCAGGATTCAGAGAAAAGCAATTCAAAACCCACGTTTGACTGCACAATCCCTCCAGAAAGATCTGGCAGACACTGGAGTTGTGGTACACTATTCCACTATAGAGAGATACTTGTACAAATATGGTCTTCATGGAAGAGTCATCAGAAGAAAACCTCTTCTACGTCCTCACCACAAAAATCAGCGTTTGAACTTTGCAAATGAACATATAGACAAGCCTGAGGCATTTTGGAAACAAGTTCTGTGGACCGATGAGGTTAAAATAGAACTGTTTGGCCGGAATGAGAAAGGGTTTGGAGAAGAAAAGGCACAGAATTTAATGAAAAGAACCTCTGTCCAACTGTTAAGCATGGGGGTGGATCAATCATGCTTTGGGGTTGTATTGCAGCCAGTGGCACAGGGAACATTTCACGAGTAGAAGGAAAAATGGATTCAATAACATTTCAGCAAATTTTGGATGGTAACTTGATGCCATCTGTGAAAAAGCTGAAGTTAAAGAGAGGATGGCTTCTACAAATGGATAATGATCCTAAACACACCTCAAAATCCACGGGGGATTACATCAAGAGGCGTAAACTGAAGGTTTTGCCATGGCCTTCACAATCTCCTGACCTCAACATTATTGAAAATCTATGGATAGACCTTAAAAGAGCAGTGCGTGACAGACAGTCCAGAAATCTCAAAGAACTGGAACACTTTTGTAAGGAAGTATGGGCAAAGATACCTCAAACAAGAATTGAAAGACTCTTGGCTGGCTACAAAAAGCGTTTACAAGCTGTGATACTTGCCAAAGGAGGCAGTACAAGATATTAACTCTGCAGGGTGCCCAAACTTTTGCAGACGCCATTTTTTTGACATATTATAAGAATGTCTAATCTGTAATTTGATGCCATTTGGAGATTTTTCCACCTTTCCTTGGCTTCGTTATGCACATTAATACACATTTTTACCTGGGGTGCCCAAACTTTTGATCCCCACTGTATATTACATTGGTTATCATTGTTGTTTTTATTGTTATTTCCAGTATGTTATGTCCACTAGATGGCCCCCCACCTGTATGACCATATTATTCTTCACCTGTGTTTCATCATCACCTGCCATTTCCCTCTATCGCCACAAGTTGGTGGACTCTATATATAGCATGTTGAATCCCTGCATATCCAGCTTGACAAAGGAGCGCGTCTGTCCATTCCACTGCAGTGAGCAGGCTCAGAAACAGCATTGCAAACACTTCCAGTGACGTCAGATGCTGCTGCGCTCCAAGAGCACCTCAGACCTCTCCTGTGTATTAACATCTGAGCCACAGAGTGTACAGAGCCAGCGGATGGCTTTCTATGGTTTCCTGAGTGACACAACCCCCTTCCTCACCCAGAATTGCTCCTCTCTACAGCCAGCTGGAACTTGCAGTTTGCAGCAGGTCCATTGAAATTCCTGGCCCTCCTGACTATATATCCCATGATCCTCTGCTTTCATTAATGGTCTCTCTCTGCAATCAGGAAATGATGACACAATCCCCATGCTGGGCACTAGAGGGAACAAAGCTTAATGTAATCTTTGTTAAGAAATGTCCCATGATGGCAAAAGCGATATAGCCAGCACTTGGCTACACAGCAATTAAAATAGCTCTACGAATAAAGGAAGTGGTTCTTTCATTCATCCATAAAGATCCACTGGTATGGTGTCACACATCACAGAAGTGGGTGCCCATCCAATGTTTTCCTTTCAACAACACTAAAAAGCATGTTAATACTCATTAGAAAGGGAGAGACATACTGACTTTGTGCAACTACAAGATCCAGCATGCATACTGGGTTTTGTGATTCCACCTAAGCTTATCTTTTCTCTACCAGGAGGTTAGGTGAAGCATTTATTTAAATCATACATTAGTGCTTCAAGGTTATTTAAGTGTATGTAACAATCACTCGCTTTGGCAGACTTCAGATCTTGGCAACTTAATATACAGACTTTCATCTAGTATCGTCTGTGCTTACATGAAAAGCACTTCAGTGGCTCTTTTCAAAGAAACAATGACATCTCTTCTCACAAGGAAAGGAAGTAAATTTAACGCTTGCATGTATTAACCACTTCAATACCAGGCACTTTCACCCTCATCCTGCCCAGGCCAATTTTCAGCACTGTCGCGCTTTGAATGACAATTGGCCGGGCATGCAATGTTGTACCCATATTAATTTTTTTTATAATTTTTTGAGACAGATAGAGCTTTCTTTTGGTGGTATTTAATCACCACTGGGCTTATTATTTTTTGCAAAAAAAACGAAAAAACCTTGAATTAAAAAAAAAGATTTTCTTAGTTTCTGTTATAAAATGTTGCAATTAAGTAATTTTTCTCCTTCACTGTGCACTGATAAAGGCTGCATCTGATGAGGCGGCATCGGAGGGGGGGGGGGGGGGGGCACTGATAGGCTGCACTGATGGGCACTACTAGGGTGTACTGATTGGCACTGATGGGGCTGCACTGATCATCATGATGTAAACAATTTGCAGATAGGCTTGCCGATTAACAGCTCTCCTTTCCTCACACAGATACAGCATGTAAGGAAAGGACTGCCGAAAACTGTCAAGTCTGTTTATATGTAATCAGCTGTGATTGGCCCCTTACTGAGACCTGTGATCAGTGGTGTCCAAAGGACACAGAGCATGCCGGATGCACACTCTAGGGGGTGCGTTGGAGGCAGGGTTCTGGGAGGACACCCATGGACGACTGCGCTGTAGCTGTCTTTTGGATATACTGCAGTCGGCAAGTAGTTAAACACATACTGTTTCTGACTTTCCAAAGCTGGTGTCCTGGTGGACAAACAAAGCTTAAACTGGCCCTAGGCCTGGTGGGCCATCTGAACCAGTGGGCCATGGGCAGGTGTCCTTTTGCCTGTATATTGCCTGTATAGCCTTAAAAAAAGCAAAAAAAAAACTGAATGCAGCAACCACATCTAAGATTTGGTAGGCTCCAATACCAAAAATGATTTTGGGTTTAATATCACTTTAAAATGTACTCAGTATGTACTGTATGCTTGTTATACTCACTGTTTAACCTAAGAGGTTAATTCTGCGCATTGTGTAAAAAGGCTGTTTGATCCTGTCTTCTCTGATCCCCCCCCCCTTCCACTGTCCCCAATCCATCTCCTGATAAGACAGAGCCTTTGGAGTTACTCTGTTCATGCTCAGTTTTGTGTGTATTGCTGCAGAGTTCTTTTTTCTTGGGAGGGTGCATGTGATCAATACACGGCCAATCAGCACTGTTCAGACAGAGGGCCAGGGGTCCCGCAGCCTCATAGGACAGTTAGAGTAGAATGAAAACTCCTCCTACAGCTTTAACCAGACACTCATAGAGGTCACAAGACTCCTATATACTTTTGATGAGAAAGAGTATTTAGCAGTTTATATTTACTAAAATAGTTGCATTTCCATGTTCTGTATACTGTGGAAGACCAGATATAGTGAATGCAGGGTCCTGGGTTTAGTAACACTTTAACTGTTGAATGCCTTATATTCCCATAAGCATTTTAAATGATGAATTATGTTTTATCACCACCTTGAATGTCTCCTTTTTTTTGGTTTTAGACTATACATCTACTGAAACCTGCAATTATCACCGGCTTGAAGCTTATGTATTTTAAGGAGTGATAGCTTGTGTGGTGATCTTTGTGAAATTACTTTTACGTTGATTTTATCATAACAGCAATTAAATGGTGTTATAACACCAGTAGTGGTAAAACATCATGACTTACAGAACACGCTAAATAAAGAATGTTATGATCCTTTGTGAATTAAGATTAACTAAATATGGTGCAAAATCAATAAAATGAAAGTTGAATAAAAAAGGGAAAAAATGATTTGTTAATTAAACCTACAATGTGATTTTTAGCCAGTTCTGCCAACATTTTGGATATTATCCCAGCACATGGATTACTGATGGGATTGCCTGAGCGGAGTGAGCAGCACCATTAGGCTAGGTTTACATTAGAATTGTATTATTTACATATCGCCAATATCACCAATACCATGACAATGTGTAAACCATATGATTACCCATCTAGATCACTGCCCCACCCAGTGACGCTGACATCATCATGCTGTTTTGGAGATTGATGGGCAACAGGATCATATCGGGAAGCCAGTGGAGATGCCGCGATCTCTACAATTGATTTCATGCGCTATTTTGATGCTTTTCTGTAAGTGCAACTTTTTATCTACCTATTAAAAGTGTTTAGAACGATTACACTATGGAGGCGCCTTTTTTTATTTTTATTTTATGAGCGGCATGATTGCCATACCCATACCCACTTTGTGAGCCGTTTGAGGAGTCACTATAGGTTTTTGGGGATACCTGAGAATTTCTCCCCTACACTTAAAATGACCATTGCAGTTTGGTCATGTGGAGTCGGTAAGGGTTATTATTACTCACTTCTGGTGTGTCACTTATTTTGGATTTAGTCACCGACTGGGATAAAGGAGTCTGTTTTTCACTCATCTGAGATTGGATCGTGTTTCTCCAGCACTTTTATGTGGACTATTTCTTTGTGCACTACCTACTACCTCACTTTTATATTGGACTTTATTTATTTATATATAATAGATTTTTTTTTATTATTTATATATATATAAATATATTACTTGCATAGGTTATATATTATTGTTTGTTATCACAGCAAAGGATTTTTTTACACGTTAGGATGTTTATGAGTTTTGGTTGGTGTCTGCCTTGGTTTTAATCTTTCAGGGATTTTTCACCACTACTTGGGTATTGATTTTATTTATTTACGATTTTTTAATTTTTATTTATTTCACGTCACTTTGATGGGTTATCATATTTATGTTATGTCACTTTAGTGGGACAAATAAGTATAACAATATTTTTTATTTATTTATCTATTTAATTTATTTATTTTATGTCATATTGATATTTGATTCAGTTTGCTATTTTTATTATTAGCGCTGCACTTTTTTGCACTTTACTTACCTGGATAGACAGATCCAGATAGATGGGGTGTGTCATCCAGTGCAGCGGGGTGCGGGCAGCAGCTCCATGTTGGCAGGTATGGGGTCTGGGCAGGGGCCCCAGGCTAGCAGGTGCGAGGTTCAGGCAGTGGCTCCAGGCTAGCGGGTGCGGGGTCCAGGCAGCAGCTCCAGGCTAGCGGGTGTGGGGTCCGGGCAGCATCTCCAGGCTTGCGGGTGCGGGGTCAGGGCAGGGACTCCAGGCTAGCGGGTCCAGGCAGTGGCTCCAGGCTAGCGGATGTGGGTCCAGGCAGAAGCTCCAGGCTAGTGTGGTCTGGGCAGAAGCTCCAGGCTAGTAGGTGCAGGGTCTGGGGAGGGCCTCCAGGCTAGCGGGTGTGGGTTCCGGGCAGTGGCTCCAGGCTAGTGGGTGCAGGTCTGGGCAGCGGCTCCAAGCTAGCGGGTGCAGGTCTGGGCAGCGGCTCCAGGCTAGTGGGGTCTGGACAGCGACTCCAGGCTAGCTTGTGCTAGGTCTGGGCAGCAACTCCAGGCTAGTGGGGGGCGGGGCCGGGGCAGCAGGTCCAGGCTAGCGGGTGCAGGGTCCGGGCAGCGGCTCCAAAGGTAGGTTCCTCTATGGCTCCAGTGGCTTCCACCTTGGCTCCATGTCAGGCATCCAATAGCATCACCTGATGTTTTGGCCAATCAGGAAACAGGCTCAAACCTGCTTCCTGATTGGTGGGAAGAAGATTTAGTATGAAAATAGTGAAAATTAATTCGCTATTCTTACACAACTGGGTACCCCGAGCCCACCCTTTTTTGAGGCTTCTGGCTCTAATCATGTGCTTCAAACCCCCATCCCCACCATAGGAATTCATGTGCATGGACAGGGAGGGCGGTGACAATGTTAGGGGGGGCAGTGCCCATGCACCCACAATGCACGGGCCACCACTGATGTACATAAAAAAGCACAGAGTGATCGTCGAATATATCCGAAAGACAAGGCAGAAATGGTCAGGTATGTATCTCTCTATATAACATTGAAAAGAATAAACAAATAAAAAAAAAAAAAATAGCATTGCATCTGCAAAATAGAGAACTTGACAACTTGTGTGCTATTTCTTGAACAAGTGCAAGAACAAGTATAGGTAGGAGTAATTGGTGCTGGACATATCTTACTGAAATAGTTCAGACATAACAAGCAAAAAAAGGGACTCATAGATACAATATATATTTAGTAGGCTGACCAGTATTCCTATTTACGGTCAAATTTACGCATGGAGTCCATAAGAGTATGATGCACCTTATCCATCAGTCTAATAGACTCCATGCGAGAAGCACCTGTGACCATAGTATCATTGGTGCCTGCCAATTACGGTCTATTGCCCATTGAATGGCACTAACAAGTGTATGTGGAGGAGGGGGGCCTCCAGGAGTTTGGCAAAAAGGATCCACATCTGGTAAGTCAGAGTTATATGTATACCTATTATTTGAAACACCTTCATAGTGGTCTGTTGCCACAGAGGCCGTAGAGCTGCACAGCTCCAGAGTGTGTGAACGAGAGTACCCCTATCACGACATCCCCTGAAGCATGTGTCGGGTACTAAAGGGTAAATTCTGTGCAGTCGAACTGAGGTGTAGCACCAGTGGGTATGACGCTCGACCACAGTCTCTTTAATAGTGATAGAGCATGTGCATTTATGCATATTGGAGACCATGTCATGCCAATCCTCTGCCAAAATCTCCTGGCTCTGTTTTTTTTTTTATTCAGTCGGCGGCCTGAACATAAAAAACATCCAAACAAGTGAGGTGGATAGATGAATCCCCCTGGCTGTGCTAATATATTCTGACAACAGTGACTCCTCCTCTGTCAGAATTCACTGGCTGTAGCCCACTGAGAGACAACATTTTTCAATATTCCCGTTCGACAGAAGTCGCTCTACTGATCAACTGGTAAACTATTAAACATAGGAGCACTTGCCTAGTAATCCCTGTATTCTGGTCTAGGTTCAGCAACAACTCACCCATGGACAGAATACATGTTTCACACTTGCACTCTCTCTTCACTTCCGCCTTCTGGGGTTTTCAACCCACCAACCCAGAGACAGGAAATGCATACATAATATATCAGCAGTCTGGGCATTTACAAATGTAGTGGCGGGCTCCTGAAGAGCACACGCTATGTGTTTTTTAAAATTAAACTCTACCTAAACTGCAGTTAGGTTTGGGTATTATTTGTCTAAATTTGACTTCTGTATCAGTCTGACTGGACTGTGAGATGTTCAGCCTGGCCACAGGGGGCACTGTTTCAGATGGCAGGCATGGAACTATGGTCTGGTCAGGCTCTTAAGTTACTCTCTTTCGGAGCCAGGTCAGTGGGAGTGGCCCTCTCGCTGTGTCCTCTGGGAGAGGGTATTTAAGATACGGACATCACGTGGTTCGGGGTTCTGGTCCAGTATGATGTGCTGACTACTTGGTCCTGGTCCTCCTGACCAGCCCCCAGGAAGGCTATGGCCTGGGGTGTGGTTCCACCCGACTTTGATGCCTCGGAGCTGGCTAGCCCAAGGCAAGGAAGCTAAAGGAGGATTCTGAGGTGGTTGGGTGCCGTCTCCGGTTCGGGAGAGACCCATTGTACTTCAAGCATTCCAGGGGAAGACTCTTTAGAAGAACACAACGTACGGGTTGGTTTTCTTACCAAGAGCCTGGAAGGGCTGAAGTTACCGAAAGAATCCGGTCTTGTGGATATCGCCAAGCAGGCTGAAAGATCCAGGTATCCTACAAGTGTTCTACAGCTTAGTTTTCCTACGTGTTCTGCAACAACGTCTGTGACAAAGACTTTTCTCCTGAGTAAGCACCTCTTGTGGCTATTAGAACCTGGACAGGGCTGTCAATTCATTGATATTCCCAGATCAAGCATCAACAATCAGTCCATATGACCAGCTCAGAGAGATACCAATGGAAACATCATAGTGCCCTCCGCAAATCAAAATATTTATTAACGAGTTAAAATGCATTTACATGAAGACAGATCACTTTCACGTTAAGTCGCATGTGCTGAGAAGCCGAACAAGCCAGACAATGAGCTTGCCACTGCTATATAGCCTTCTGCTCTGCTCCTCTTTTTTCTGAACCCCAGGGCAACACCTCCTTTAGAGAGCTGCCCTATGTGCGTGACATGAAAACACAAGAAAATGCGCTTCACGATTTTGCCCGCGTTTACAAAGCATTATAATGTCAATGCAGCCTAAGCGGTAAATAAGCAGTAAACATGTAATCACAATATATTTAACTAAAAAAATATTTACCATACATTGTCTGTGTTTTTCTTTACAGATTACGTTTATTTTGTTTCTACTTTTTATGATTTCTATTTACTTTAAAGACATCAATATTATCTGGTAATCAATCTTACAGTAGTAAGCCACATACATAAGGTTGGTAATAAGTACCATTTTACAAGACATGCATCTGTAAAGAGCTTGACAGCACAAATAAAACTGGATTTACTGGTGTAAAACAAATCCGTATATGTCAAGAGACTATAAATGTTAGCATAGAGCAGCGTTGAGATGTAATGCTAATATTTTTTCATAAATAGTTTCAAAAAGAATGATGGGACATTTGGAGTGCCAGTATGAAGCATTGCGACATTCAAAACTAGTATAAGATCATATATATTTTATTTTTATATATTTAAAAACATACATTCATTTAAAAAAAAAATTGTATCACAACAAGAGTCAATAAGGCTATTTTTCATAAATTACAACTATGTACCACATATAAACATGTTTCCTGACAGACTCCATGGCAGCATATAAATGGGTTAACCCCGCATCCTCTCCACTCCCATAAATTTTTGCTTAGAGCCAGAGGCTGTGTTCCTTTTTTGTCCTCCTCCTAAGGACCAGAATGGTTGAAGTCTTACCTTGAATGAAGTATCCACGATCGAGGCCTGGTTGTTCGGCAAGCTGTGCCCTGGAAGATGTGTGGAAACTCCACCAGTCCCATACATTTTTGCTCAGAGCCAGAGGCCGCATTTCTTTTTTGTCCTCCTATTAAGGACCAGAATGGTTGAAGTCTTACCTTGGATAAAGTGTCAACGATCAAGGCCTGGTCGTTCAGCAAGCTGTGCCCCAGAAGACGTGTGGAGGAGTCTCCAGCAATCCCCAACTGTTAGCGGGGTGGAAAAGGGCGATGAATGCGGTGCCATGAAGAGATTAAGCCTGGCCATTGGCAGTACGACCTAAGAGCCTAGCTATTAGCAGGTGGCCATAAACGCCCTGGACTCGAGCAGCAGAATCATCTTCTGTATCCACGAGTGGTCACGGGGGATTCTGTGTGTGCAGAGTTATTGTAGGAGAACTCAGAAACATGTAGTAACGAGACACAGTCATCCTGAGAGAAAGCAGAGAAGCAGCGGAGATATTACTCCAGAGTCTGATTGGTTCTCTCAGTTTGCCTGTTCTCCTGGGGATGATAGACCGAAGAGAATGCCAACTCTATTTCGGGGGAGCCACAGAGGGCCTTCAGAACCTTGAGGTAAATTGGACACCTCAATCGGACACAATACCTGCTGAGACCCCATGCAGCCTTACAACTTCTTTGACAAAAATCTTTGCCGTTTTCATGGCCGAGGGTGTGCCCTTCATGGGAAGGAAGTGTGCCATCTTGGACAATCTGTCCGCCACAACAAAGATGGTAGAAAAGCCTTCAGATGGAGGGAGTTCCATGATGAAGTCCATCAAAATCATTCTCCATGGTCTTTCTGGAACAAGTAAGGGTTTTAATTGGCCCCAAGCTTTTGAATGGCTATTTTTACTCTGGGTGCAAGTGTTGCACCAATCCCTATCATTTTTACAATGGAAAGAGGAAATGGAAAGTTTGGCAAAGGGGTCAGTTTTTTGATAAGGCACCTCATCCCAAGATTTGCCCTACAAATTTACCAATCATTTTTACAATCATTGAGCAGTTGGGGCCCCTAGAAAGTATGCTGTACCAGCTCGGCAGTCTTCAAGGCACCAAAATGTCCGGCCAACTTATGATCGTGGCACAGCTCCATTACAGCTACCTTTAAGACCTCAGGAACCACAATTTTGTCCTTGTACCAAAACAGGCCATCTTTCATATTGTTTTCAGCAGATGGGGACATTACCACAGAGGCCTGTCTTATCCGGGAGATAAGATCCCCTTGGAGGAGCAAGAAGTTCCCAGAAGGAAGGATCGTTTCCGGAGGCAAGGTTTTCTCTGAGTCATGAAACATTTCGAAAAGCCCATCTGGCTTGATATTTTTAGAGCCGGGTCTGTACGTAATATGAAATTGAAATATGGAGAAAAAAGTGCCCATCTAGCCTTCCGTGGTCTCAGTCTTTTAAAAGTTCTCAAGTACTCCAAATTCTTGTGGTCAGTGTAGACCAAAATGGGATATGCAGCAGCCTCCAGTAGGTAAGCCACTCCTCCAGAGCCACCTTGATGGCCAGAAGTTCCCGATCCCCCACATAGTAATTTCTCTCTGACATTGAGAGTTTGCATGTGAAGAACGCTACTTGGTAAAGGAGAGCTTTGGCGCCCTGCTGCTGAGAGAGCACCACTCTTACTGCAATTTACGAGGCATCGACCTCCAAAACGAATGGCAGAGCAGGGTTAGGATGTTTCAGAATGGTAGCTGAGGTGAACAGTTCCTTAAGTTTTTTAAAGGCCAACTGTGCCTTAGAGGTCCAAGAGAATTGGGTTCCTTGCCTGGTTAGCTCGGTAATAGGAGAAATTATTGCAGAAAAGCCTCTGATGAACTTCTGGTAAAAGTTGGAGAAACCAATAAAGCACTGTATGCCTTTCTTATCCACTGGTGCAGGCCAGTCCAAGAAGGCAGATACCTTTTGGGAATCCATCTTGATGCCCTTGACTGAAATGACTAAGCCCAACAATTGAATGCACTGGAGTTCAAACTCACATTTTTCGGGTTTTGCATAAAGCCCATATTGCCTGAGCTGAGTTAGAACATTCCAGACGTGTCTATGGTACTTGGCTAGTGAAGGAGAGAAGATCAAGATATTGTCACGATACACTATTACATATAAGTCCAAGGAATGTTGCAGGTGCATTGCATAGCCCGAAGGGCATGACAAGGTACTTGAAGTGCCCAAATCGAGTACTGAAAGCTGTCTTCCATTCGTCCCCTTCTCGGATACGGATTAAGTTGTAAGCTCCACGGAGATCTAGCTTTGTGAAAATGACTGCGGTTCCAAGCCTTTGGAAAAGTTTGGGCACAAGAGGTAGAGGATAACGATTTTTAATAGTTATCATGTTCAACTCCCAATAGTCAATGCAGGGACGTAGTAAATGGTCTTTCTTTTCAACAAAGAAAATGACTGCACCAGCTGGGGAGGTGGATGGATGGATGAACCCCTTCTTCAGATTTTCATCAATGTAGCCCTTTAGTGTGTCTAGCTCCTGCTCAGTTAATGGGAAGAGTCTTTCAAAAGGAACTTCCATTCCGGGTAACAGTTCTATTGGTCAGTCATAAGGCCTGTGTGGAGGGAGAGTTTCTGCTCCCTTCTTGCTGAACATGTCCAGAAAGTCCTGGTAAGGTTTAGGAATGGATTGACATAGCTCCGGGTCTGAGTCCAAGCAAAGGAGTTGAGAAGTTTTATCAGACGACTCACACTGACAGTGCTGCTGGTAGTATTTGGAAAGGAATTTAATTTCCCCTGTGGTCCAATTAATGCTGGGATTATGGGCTTGCAGCCAGGGCATTCCCGGGATGATATGGAAGAGAGGAGAAGTGATGGCATCCAGGCATAGAAGTTCCTGATGATGGGTGCCCATGGTAGCCAGCAAATGGACGGTCTCCTGTGTGACAGGACCGGAACTAAGGGTGGAGCCATCTGCAAGGTGTACAGCAAGTCCCTAGGCCTTGGGTTGAAGCAGGATGCAGTGGTTGGCAGCGAAGGTCAGGTCAATGAAGCAGCTGTATGCTCCGGAATCAATGATAACTGATGCTGGGATATTCCTTCCTGGAAGCTGTGATGGAAAGAGCAACGTGAGTACCAGATTTAGGCAACACAGGTTCACACATAGGAGAAGTAGGAAGGCACTTACCCATCTTGTTGGGGCAGGCCCTCACATAATGTCCAGGTTCTCTGCAATACAGTCACAAGTTGTGGGCACATCTGCGCACTAAGTGTTGGACGGAGCAAGCCAAGCTGCATGGGTTCGGGAGCTTCTAAGACTGGAGCGGTGTCAGGGCTGGCTTAGCCCTTCCTTCTCTGGGCTGGCCGCTCAGCTGTCGACTAATTGCCAGCTCTCTTCTCTCTCCACAGTTACCAGCTGTTTCTAATGATGCTCGTCTGACCTGCCTACTTAAAGCCTTCCAGCTCACTTCACCTCTGCCTTCGCCTTGGTCACATCACTGAAACCATCTCCTGCGGTTTGTTTAAAGACTGGCTTGCTGACATCCCTTCTGGCTCCTTATCCTGCTTGCTGTGCTCTATTTGGATCCCTGACTCCTGGTCTGGCTGACTACCTGATCTGGTTACTGGACTCTGGCTATGCTTGACCACGCTTTTTCTATTTATCTTTTTATTTTTATTAATAAACAAGTGTGATTTAATTGTACTTCTGTCTCAGCCTGATTCATAGTTTCTGACAAGCAGTAGAGGTGGAAGGAAATCGATTGGAAGGACTAGGAACCTTGGGAAGCATCCAGGTGGGGCAAAAATGGCTGGTAGACATCTCAGAATGAGGTTCCCTCAGGCGACGGTCAATTTGGATGGAGAAGTTGATGAGTTCATCCAAGGACTGAGGTATTCCGACACATGCCAACTCATTCTTGAGTGGGTTGGATAACCCCAGGGGTCAAGTCCTGGGGAAAAAAGTGTGGGAACTCCCACCCACCCAAGATCCACTCACCCACCAAAAAAAAAATGATACGCTCATATTCACAAATGCTTCAAAAGTGGTATTTTTCATCCAATTTTTGTATTGTGTGTATGAAGCTTAACTGTTAGTACATAAAAAAAAACAATCCTCAATAAACATGAATACGGTAATTCTCTGAATAATCAGCATTCATTCAATTGTGCTTCCATGCAAATGTGAACATCATGTTCTGATCTTTATTGGGGAATGTTATTTTGTATATAGAGTGCTCATGTGGTGAGTTTACACTTTTCATTGAACAGAGTTTGGATAACACAGGGTTAAACGGAAAGGTCATAAATTAACTGCACATTATCTGGCCAGAATGCTTGGGGAGATAGTGATGTGTTCCTGCTTAGGAGATGTATGTTAGCTTGGGGGGCTGCAAACTCTGTGGGGCTCCAACACACACATGCTGCTATTCCAACCCTTAACATATTTCCACATCAACTTCCTTCCTGGCATTAAACTTTGCCAGGTATTGTGCTCAGCTTACCACCCCAAACTGATGTTCCTCCCTCAGCTCACCTCTCTCCCTGCATATCCTGTGAGCAGAATAGCTGTGCCCCTCCTCTGGGTTCTCTCATCATATGGCACTGAAGATAGAGGAGGGGGGGATTCAGCCGGGCACACAGAGCAAGTATGCAGGAAACTTATGGGGGGGGGGAATTAGGAGACAGAAAATCAGGAGGGGACGGTGGGAAGGAGCGCATCACGAGAGGTCTGACTAAATACAATCTCTTAGCAGCAGGGACCTGATCTACCCGTCAGCTAGCTGTGATTGACAGGTAATTTGAAGCGGAAGCTGTCATGGGCCCCCCTACTGGCAATGCCTGAATGGTCAGGTGTGCGGCACTTACTACTGCGAGCTGTGTCGGCAGCTGCTGGTGTAGCACCTGCCACACAGCTCACATACTTCAAAGTCTTGCAGGACACGGCTGCTAACGGGAACTGAGTTCCTGTTGTGGAAAAAGTACAGGAACTCCGTTCACATGCGTTCCCGCAGGACTTGAGCCCTGGATAACCCCATCTGGAACTGGTGACGCGGGGAAGTGTCATTCCAGTCCGTGTCAGAGCTCCAGCATCTGAACTCTACCGAATTATCTTCAGCCACTCTGCGGCCTTGTTGAGGGGAGTGCAGTGTGGTTTCGGCAGTCGCAGTCAGTTGGAGGTCCTCGTATAGCTGAGACATAGACAAAAAGAAGGCGCTAAGACTATCCAGGGATCCAGACTTTTGCTCCAAAAGGTGGTGAGCCCAGGTGTGAGACTCGTCGGTCAGCAGAGAAATAACAAAGGCCACCTTAGTTGCTTCCAAGGAGAAGGTGCGGGGCTGCAGAGCGAACTTGATTTCACAGGCATTATGGAAGGGATGGTATTTGCTGCGTTCTCCGGTAAACCTTTTGAATTTGGGTACTCTAGGCTCTGGAGGAAGCATCACTACGGAGGGTGCAGGTGTAAACCCGGCAGACGATGCTCCCTGGGGGTTGTAAGGAGAGGATAGAACCTAAACTTGTTCCTCCAGTCTTGAGTAGCCTTTCTGAGACCCGCCAATTGTCTACACAGTTCCTCCATGGGAGAGGCCCCCTGCCTGGACTCGGTAATGGCTGCCTGATACTGTCAGACTGCTAGTTACCAGACCAGTGAGTCCACTTCGGCAGAGGGTGGTCTCCCTTAAGTGTCCGACTCGTGGCCCCTGGCAGAATAAACAGAAGGTACGGGAGTGTGGAATGGTATGAGAGCCTGGTGATGAGGATACAGATGTTGGAAAGGTAGATGATTTTCAAACAGCAGGCTAGTAGGCTGGAACACAGCTAAGGCCGCGTACACACGGGCGGACTGTTCGCCCAACCTTGTCCGCTGAACAGTGTTTGGGCGGACAGTCCGCCTGTGTGTGGGCTTTCAGCGGACAGTTTCAGCGGACAGTTGGACGGACAAAGTCTTTCGGAAATTCCGAAAAACTGTCCGCTGAAACTGTGTTTGAGCGAACAGTCCGCCCGTGTGTGGGCTTGTCCGCTGTACTTTCGAAATGAGCGGACTGTTCCCGCTCGGAAAGTCCGCCCATTTCGAGCGCGTGTACAGGTAGGCGGGGCCCGCGAAGGAGACGTCGCGGGCTCCGCCGCCTGGAATGGGCTTAAAGGGGAACCCCAACGCCGAAAAAAATCGGCGTGGGGGTTCCCCCCAAGTCCACACCAGACCCTTGTCCGAGCACGCTACCCGGCCGGCCAGGAAAGGGGGGCGAGCGAGCGCGCCCCCCCTCCTGAGCCGTACCAGGCCGCGTGCCCTCAACATGGGGGGTGCCTTGGGGAAGGGGGGGCCGCGCGGCCCCCCCACCCCAAAGCACCTTGTCCCCATGTTGATGAGGACAAGGGCCTCTTCCCGACAACCCTGGCCGTTGGTTGTCGGGGTCTGCGGGCGGGGGGCTTATCGGAATCCGGGAGCCCCCTTTAAGAAGGGGGCCCCGGATACCGGCCTCCCACCCTATGTGAATGAGTATGGGGTACAATGTACCCCTACCCATTCACCTGTGAACTAAAGTACAATAAAAAACACAACACAGAGAAAAAATATTTTATTGCACAGCTCCGGGGGTCTTCTCGCCGGACTCCTCCGCTATGTGTGTGTAGCTCTTTTGCTAGCGGAGGAGTCCGGCTTTCTTCCTCCCCGCCACCGGCCTCTTCTCCCGACTTCGGGGGTCTTGTCCCCCTCTTCGGTTCTTCTGCCGGGCCACCGCGCCTGGTCCGGTGGCCCGGTCTTCTGTCGCCGTCTTCCGTTCTTCTGTCGCCGCCTTCGGTTCTTCTGCCGGGCCACCGCGCCTTCTTGTAGCTCTTTTACAGGCGGTGGCCCGGTCGCCGCTGTCGTCGCCGCCGCCGCCGCCTTCCGTTCTTGTTCTTCTTCTTGTTCTTCTTCTTCTCCTGGAGATGTTGACTCGACGAGCTCTCCGGCCGGAATGCCAGGGACACGCTCCGCTGCCACTTATATAGTGACAATGGGGCGGTGTCACATGGTATATGTCACATGGGTTGGTCACATGGGTTGATGTCACATGGGGACTATGACATCGTAAGGGGGCGGGGTCACCATGTGACCAACCCATGTGACATATACCATGTGACACCGCCCCATTGTCACTATATAAGTGACCGCACAGCGCGGCTCTGGCATTCCGGCCGGAGAGCTCGTCGAGTCAACATCTCCAGGAGAAGAAGAAGAACAAGAAGAAGAACAAGAACGGAAGGCGGCGGCGGCGGCGACGACAGCGGCGACCGGGCCACCGCCTGTAAAAGAGCTACAAGAAGGCGCGGTGGCCCGGCAGAAGAACCGAAGGCGGCGACAGAAGAACGGAAGACGGCGACAGAAGACCGGGCCACCGGACCAGGCGCGGTGGCCCGGCAGAAGAACCGAAGAGGGGGACAAGACCCCCGAAGTCGGGAGAAGAGGCCGGCGGCGGGGAGGAAGAAAGCCGGACTCCTCCGCTAGCAAAAGAGCTACACACACATAGCGGAGGAGTCCGGCGAGAAGACCCCCGGAGCTGTGCAATAAAATATTTTTTCTCTGTGTTGTGTTTTTTATTGTACTTTAGTTCACAGGTGAATGGGTAGGGGTACATTGTACCCCATACTCATTCACATAGGGTGGGAGGCCGGTATCCGGGCCCCCTTGTTAAAGGGGGCTCCCGGATTCCGATAAGCCCCCCGCCCGCAGACCCCGACAACCAACGGCCAGGGTTGTCGGGAAGAGGCCCTTGTCCTCATCAACATGGGGACAAGGTGCTTTGGGGTGGGGGGGCCGCGCGGCCCCCCCTTCCCCAAGGCACCCCCCATGTTGAGGGCACGCGGCCTGGTACGGCTCAGGAGGGGGGGCGCGCTCGCTCGCCCCCCTTTCCTGGCCGGCCGGGTAGCGTGCTCGGACAAGGGTCTGGTGTGGACTTGGGGGGAACCCCCACGCCGATTTTTTTCGGCGTTGGGGTTCCCCTTTAAGCCCATTCCAGGCGGCGGAGCCCGCGACGTCTCCTTCGCGGGCCCCGCCTACCTGTACACGCGCTCGAAATGGGCGGATTTGCCTCCGCCTTACGTGGGCGAGTCCGTTCATTTCAAAAGTTGAGCGAACTGTTTGCCCAACCTTGTTCGTCAAACAGTCCGCTCGTGTGTGGGCAAGTCCCCTCATGCAAATTTTGAGCGGACTGTTTGATGAAACTGTTTGCCGAACAAGGTTGGGCGAACAGTCCGCCCGTGTGTACGCGGCCTAACAGGTGCTGAGCAGGAGCAGAACAAGCAGGTCTGGGCACATGCAGGGATCGGCAACAGGCGGGCCGCGAGGTACAAAAGGAGCAGGCAGGAGCAGAGTCAAACAGGCCAAAGTCAGGTGCAGGCAGAAGTCAGGGGTATCCAAGTAGCAAGCCAGGTCGTCAGGAGATCAGGAACACAGGAACATGTAACGGAAGCAAGGACACAGGAAGCTGATGATCAGGCAGCACAGAGCAGAGTGCACAGCAAACCTAATAGGCTGATTGCCGCCAAACGCTGCGCACATGCGTACGCACACGCGCAGGTGCCTGAACACCAGTGCGCATACCGGGGCCCACAGGAACATGCACACCAGTGCCCACAGAGGCGCTCACAGGAATGCGCGTGCCGGTGCACACCAGCACGCACCAGAGCGGCCAGCACAGCGTCTAGCAATGTGACCTCTCTGAAAATCGTCCTGCATGTTTTTCAAAGTCTTATTGGTTGTTATAGTCTTTATCAAAACAAAGGGTATATGCCTGCATCATTACTTGAATGACCTTCTCCTACTATCCCAAGACGAAAGGCAGCTGCTGGAGCCCACAGCTCAGGTATTTTCAATGCTTCTCAAATTCTGCTGGCTGCTAAATCTGGGAAAGAGCCACCTAGAGCCCATTCAGTCTCTTGTGTACCTTTGCCGCTGGATCCGATGATCTTCTTCCCACCTGCGTGCCTTTCAGTGTCTAAAATTATTGCTGGTCACATGGATGCTCCAGAGAATGCGGCCCTTCCAGAGGGGATTCTCCAGCAGTGAGAGCCAGGAAGCAGAATTCAGGTCATCTACATAACCTCAGTTATGAGAAAGTCCCTGGTGGATGCAACGGGGAAATGTACTAATTTGCCATTCCATTGCACCCATTTCCTGGTTCACAATCACATCCGATGCCAGCAATATGGGATGGGAGCTTACTGCCTATCGGGGATAACTCAAGGCAGGTGGGGCAGTCAGTTTCACATGATTGTGTTGAACATTCTGAAACTATGGGCAGCCTGTTACAAGCCAATTATATCTTGGGCTAAGAAAAATCTAGCCGACATCTCAGCGGCTTATGTCCCCTGAGTCCAGAATATTGTAATGGACTTTCTTTCGAGAGTTCCACTGGACAACAACAAATGGTCTCTCTATGGGGAGGTTTTCAGGTGGATTTTTTCCCTGGGGGTCAGTCCAGAAGTCGATCCATTCACCCCTCCATGCAACAAGAAGTTGGAGAAGTATTATATGTAAACCGATATCTCCAAGGCTTCAGGACAGATGCCCTGATGGATCATTTAAAATGCAGCAGGACCTGTGTGATTCTTCCAGTCCCAGTCATCCTCAGGTTTCTATGAAACCGGAACCCAGAGCCCCTTCCCCTCAAGCCAGACCTTCTGTCACTAGCGATGCTACATCCATGTCCAGCATAATGGCATCTGATGGTCTGGTTCTTGAGATTGGAGGTCCTCTGCTGCTCCTGCAGAGTCATCTTCGCTCTCACGAATACTAGAAGAGTGAACACATACAAGGTTTACGGGAGAATCTGGTCAAAGTTTGTGCAATACATGTCTGCTGCTGACGGATCATGTAAACATCCTGAAGTTCAAAATATTGTGGCTTCCTCCAGTCAGATTTAGATCTGGCCCTACCAGTCAGCTTGCTCAATTGTCAGCTTTACTGGCCATGGAGAACCTTTCTTAAAGGAGTTGTAAAAGCAGAAGGTTTTTTATCTTAATGCATTCTATGCATTAGGATAAAAAGCCTTCTGTGTGCAGCAGCCCTCCCAAGCTCCCCTAAAATTTTCCAGAGGACCCTTTCTGTCCAGTGATGTCCACAAGTGTCTCAGCCTTCCCAGATTCTCCCTCCTGATTGGCTGAGACACAGCAGCAGCGCCACTGACTGCCACTGCTGTCAATCAAAGTCAGCTAGAAAAATAGGAGGCGAGAGGGGACGGGGCTCCATGTCTGAATTGACACAGGGAGCTGTGACTCGGCTTGGGTACCCCCATAGCAAGCTGCTTGCTGTGGGGGCACTGAACAGTAGGGAGGGGCCAGGAGTACAGAAGAGAGAGCTCAGAAGAGGAGGTCCCAGGTTGCTCTGTGCAAATCCACTGCAACAGAGCAGGTAAGTATAACATGTTTGTTATTTTTATAGGAAAAAAAAGAGACTTTACAATAACTTTAATGTTCTTTCCAGAGCAAGTGGCACTGTTACCAATGCTTGACTCAATTCCCAAGGATACATCAGTCTTTCATGGGAACCAAGAAATTGTTCTGCCAACCTTTAGAGCCCTAACATGCATCCTTTAGACGTGGGAGAGGTTGTGTTGTGGCTTAGTTGGTTAAAGTGCCTGTTTAGTAAATGGGGAATCCTGAGTTTGACAGTGCCTTTTCTCTTACAAAATAGTGATCTGACTTCTGCGTTACTATGAGTGACTTAGCAAATGTAAGCCAAATGTGAAAATGCAAAAAAAAAAAAAACAGACACCCGTGTCAAAGTGTATAATTAGGTTGCTGATTACACCAATAGTGTTCCCACATGAACTATGTATGAAATTGAAAAGGTGGAAGCTACACCAAAATGAGAAAAGGTGTAAAAAAGATACCACAGAGATCTAATGTCTGAAAAAATAACGAATGAATTATAACAAAATAGAAATGTATTGTATGTATAAATAAACAGTAATTGACTGCCTAAAAAGTATAAAATCAATAACCCTCACTATTAACTATCCAATGACAACGTTGTCAAATGACCAGACAAATACAGACAAACTAACAGACTGACAAACATATAGGGGAACGTCTCTTCACTGCATATGCATAAATATATGGGCCATAGAAACGCTATATAGATTTAAGCAATGTGGCAGCATCAAATGTGGAACTAGGTAATCCTTTTATGAAAAAATGGCAGCAAAATATAATATAACTCAGAGTCATTCAAAATCGCTCAATTGAAAATTTTAAATATGTACGAAAATGTTAAGGGTAAAAGGCAAAACTGTATTGGCATATTGGATTATAGCAGATGGATATCCATTTGGTGAGCACAAAAATATATATATTGCAGTGCATAGGATCATTAGTAGCAGAAACCAAACAGTCTAAGTAACATAAGTTAAATAATCAAAAATATCCGCGCTTAGGAGAGTGCTTAGGAGAGTGAACTGCAGCCTCCCTTTAACCACTTGCTTACTGGGCACTTAAACCCCCCTCAGTCCCAGACCAATTTTCAGCTTTCAGCGCTGATGCACTTTGAGTGACAATTACGCGGTCATACAACACTGTACCCAAATGAATTTTTTATCATTTTTTTCCCACAAATAGAGCTTTCTTTTGGTGGTATTTAGTTACAGCTCGGAGTTTTATTTTTTGCTAAACAAACAAAAAAAGATGCAAAAAAAAAAAAAAAAAAAATCATGTTTTAATAGTTTGTTATAAAATTTAGCAAACGGGTCATTTTTCTCCTTCATTGAAGTGCGCTGATTAGGCGGCACTGATAGGCTGCATTGGTGGGCACTGATGGGCTGCATTGGTGGGCACTGATGGGCTGCATTGGTGGGCACTGATAGGCTGCACTGGTGGGCACTGATAGGCATAGTTAAGGCGGCACTAATAGGCACAGATAAGGCGGCACAGATGGGCACAGATAAGGCGGCACTGATGGGCAAAGATGGGCACAGATAAGATGGCACGGATGGGTGGCACGGATAAGTGGCACGGATGGGTGGCACGGATGGGCACTGATAGGTACCACAGATAGATGGGACTGATGGGCACTGATAGGTGGCACTGATAGGTGGCTCTGATAGGTGGCACTGCTGGGCACTGATGGGCGGCACTGCTGGGCACTGATGGGCGGCACTGCTGGGCACTGATGGGCGGCACTGGGGTGCAGCACCTGAGGCAGATTTTGGGTGGCACTGTGGGTGGCACTGCTGGGTGGCACTGTGGGTGGCACTGTGGGCACTGCTGGGTGGCACTGTGGGCACTGCTGGGTGGCACTGTGGGCACTATGGGCACTGCTGGGTGGCACTGACAGGGGGGCACTTACTTTATTTCAGGATGGCACTGCGGGTGGCAGGTGGGCACTGGAAGGGGGCAGGTGTCCTTTTACATTGCTGGCCGTGATCGGGACTGATGTCCCGAACACGGCCGCCGGCGATCGGCTTTTTTTTTTTCTCCTCGCGCTGTCAGCGCGAGGAGGAATACTAGCCGATTACCGGCTCCGTTTTATCACATGATCAGCTGTCATTGGCTGACAGCTGATCACGTGATAAGGGGTCGGGATCGACCCCTTACACGGATCGGTGATCAGGCGAGTCTCACGGACTCGCCGATCACAGAGCGCGCCGCGCGCGCCCCTCAGGGGGCGCGCAGGCCGCTCGTAACCGGGACTACGTCAATAGACGTAGTCCCGAAAATGTGGGTCCGCGCTATTGCCGTCATTTTGCAATAGCGCGGATCCCAAGTGGTTAAAACCCCACCAAAGTGAAGCTAAACGTATACGTATATATAAGTAACAGAAGTATAGCGGGTAGGTATATGGCAGGGATATGCAATTAGTGGACCTCCAGCTGTTCCAGAACTACAAGTCCCATGAGGCATAGCAAGACTATGACAGCCGCAAGCATGACATCCAGAGGCAGAGGCATGATGGGACTTGTAGTTTTGCAACAGCTGGAGGTCCGCTAATTGCATATCCCTGGTATATGGTATGATCTACCTTACCCGAGATGTAGACAGCGATATGCTGCAGGTAGTTTGCTGCAGTCTGCTGTGTTCAGTAGTCCATTCTACTTACGATGGAAAAGCAATGGTGTTCACATAAAGGTGGATATCAAACAGCTGAGCGAGAAAACACCTTGTGTATCAATCAGTATCTCTATGCCACAGTATTCACTTATATCCAGACTTGTGAATTCAAACATCCAATGTGGATAAAGGATGAATGATAAAATGGCCGTTTAGAGTGTCAGCTGGATAGAATTTACCCGGAAAGCCATGTCCCGCATCATATGCCAATAAACAGCTGTGCCATGGATCCTGAACACTGATGCACAATTCTCTGAGTGGTAGACGTTCACATGGAGGGGGAGTGACGTCAACTAATTTCACAGGGAAACTCCTTCGCTTCTTCAGGACTAGCGCCCCCTGTCTGAGACAGGTATAAATACCAGTGATGACTCAGTTTTTGTCTTCCCATAGGGAGATCAATTAACCATATTTGTTTATATGAGACAATTAATACATAGTGAAAGAAGGATGTATATCAAAATAAACCACCAGTGATGTGGCTGGTTGAATTAAAAACACAAATAGCATAACATAAAACACAGAGCCTTAATCAGGTAAACAAACAGAACACAGTATACAGGACATAAATAAAGTGACATATGCTTCAATAATGTATGACATAAACACGTTCATAACTGTGTTAGTACACACAAGGGCACAACGTTTGGAAAAAGCTAAAGGAGACAAAGATTACCGTATTTATCAGCGTATAACACCCACAGGCGTACAACACACACTCATTTTAACAGGGAAGTTTCAGGAAAAAAAGCAAAATAAGGGTCAGTACCCATTTGCAGCCTCATCATTGCCATCAATGCAGCCTGATCAATGCCCATCTGCAGCCTCATCAGTCGACATCAATGCAGCCTCATCATTGCCATCAATGCAGCGGCCTCACCATTGCCATCAATGCAGCAGCCTCATCATTGCCTTCAATGCAGCAGCCTCACCATTGCCTTCAATGCAGCATCCTCACCATTGCCATCAGTGCAGCCTGATCAATGTCCATCTGCAGCCTAGAGGGGGCAAGGAGGGGAGCAGGACAAGCGCCAACAGATTACATACAGTGAGAATCTTCTATGATAGAAAAAACAGTGGTCCAATGAGGCCCAGGAGACAGGACTTCCTATTACAGAGGCTGCCAAGCAAATAGGAGATTCTCACTGTATGTAATCTGACGGCGCTTGTCCCGCCCCCTCCCTGTCCCCTCTGAGGCAGCTAAAATTGAAGTATTGGCGTATAACATGCACATGCTATTTGCACCTGATTTTCACAGTGAAAAGGTGAGTGTTATATGCCAATAAATACAATAATTACAAAAATTTAAAGAAATTTATTGGAAAAAGTTATTTTCTTTTGTGTAATATTTAAAAACAAATGTCACATGGGAAACAATAACTGGTTCAAAAAAACCTGTAACTTCATCTCTTTGTTAAGTCCAAAAGGCATCAAAGTATCTAATTTTCTATATCCAGAATAAATTTTTTTGAAGGAGTACCTTATCAAAATCACCCAGCCTTTTGCTAAGCTTGAGGGCATAGACCCCCTTTAACCATCAGTCCACCCAGTTTGGACTGGTGGTGGAGAAAATGCTGGTGGAGAAAATGCTGGGCCAAGGCACTCTTAAGTTCTTCATGTTTGATGTCACCCAGGTGTTCGCCAATGCGTACACAGAGTTGGCGCTTAGTTTTGCCTGTAAATCTTATTGCAAGAGCATTGTAGGCTATAGATCACCTTCATGGTTGCACAATTAATTAAGCTTTTGATCTTATAAACTTTGTCATTGTTTGTGTTGGAAAAACAAACATTCCAATGGTTCTGGGAAAATCAATCAACCAAGAATCATTGGCTGTCTGCACGAATTCTAACTGAGTAAGCATATACAAAAGGTTTGGGGCTCTGCGTGCTACCATATGTGGATAATCTCCAACAATACCTAACAAAATTGGCCACCGGGAGACAGTGGACCAATGTTTGTTTAGAATCTCCCTCACTACTGGCCATTGTGAGCCATATTGTGTAATAAATCTTACAGGTACTTATTGTCCAATCTGTTTAGAGATAGGAGAAGAAAATGAAATCCGACCCTGTTGTCTTAAAAGTGAAGATCTGTCTGTACTCATTGCCCTTTTCTTAGCTGTCCTCAACACCTTTTGACTTTGGCCTCTTTCTCTGAATTTAGCATACATTTCACAGGCCTCTTTTTTAAATTGGTTTTCATTTGTACAGTTCCTTCTGATGCGTAGAAATTGACCTGTTGGGCTACCATTCACCAAAGATCTAGGGTGAAAACTATCCGCCTGAAGGAGGATGTTAGCTGCTGTGGGTTTTCTAAAGATGGAAATCATTAATTTACGTTCCTTTTTTGTGATCGTGAGGTCGAGGAAGGAAATCGAGGCAGGATTTGAAACAAATGTCAGCCTTATATATCAATCGTTATTATTAAGTTCATCAACAAATATATGAAGTTCTACCTTGGTTCCCTTCCAGGCCACCAAGATATCATCAATATACCTAATCCAAGACCCCACCAGTCCATTAAAGAGGTCAGACTTATAGACCTCTTGCTCATCCCAAGGTGCAGGCATACATATGAGGGTGCCCAAGGCGCACACATAGATGTGCCTTACACCTGTTGGTAGTAAGTATCATTGAATTCCAAAAAATTATTGTGTAGAACAAAGTTGAGCAAATCCAAAATAAATTCATTTTGATGTGACATCGCCAAGTAAAATTTGCCCAAAGAGTATTCAGCTGCTCAGTATCCCCATGTGTGGGGTATCAACATATATAACGATTTTACATCGATACTAACAAGAAGTCATTTTTCATATACCTTTAGATCATCAAGCTTATTGAGGACATACTTGATGTCTCAAGTCTCAACAAATGATTCCAATGCAGGGACCATCGTTTTTAACAAACAATCAATGTATTGACCCACTTTTTCAAGTGGCCCATTAATGGCAGAAACTATTGGCCTCCCTGAGGGGGTTGGCAAAGTCTTTATGAAGTTTTGGGATGATGTACAGGACTGGGATATTGAAGTCAGGGACATTCAAATAATGCAGTTCCTTCCTGGTGATGAGACCCTCTTCTTGTGCTAAGGTCAATTTATTACCTAATTCCTTCATTAATTTAGGAAAAGGGGAACAGGAGAGCCTGCGATATATGTTGAGATTACCCAGCTGTCTTCTAACCTCTTGGACATATTTTTCTTCATCCAACAGGACGACATTACCACCCTTATTGCTCTTCTCAATGACTGTGCCTTTCGCATTTTTTAATTCTTTTAGGGCGACTATTTCTTGTTTACTCAAGTTTTCCATATCAAAATCATCCCATTTTAGGCTTTTTAGATCATTGCTTACTAAGTCAAAGAATTGACCAATGGTCCTATTCTTTGACAGGGGTAACATTTTTTTAGATTTAATTTTCAAATCAACCTGTCTGAGGGTAATGCTTTCTTCTTTCCTTAATTCATCAAAATCAATTGATCCTTCATCCAAAAGGGCCAAGAGATGCTAAATGGCCCTTTGGTCCTCCTTCTGGATTGATTAACACCCTTGAATACCGTAAACTCTTCCATATTTTAACCACCTTATTATCAGAACTACCCAACAGGGAATCATGAATTAATTTGTCCTGCGCTGACTCCTGGTTCTGTACTTGCATTCCATGTTTACTCTTTCTTTTCTTCTTTCTCTTGCTTTCTCTTGCCATTTGTTTTGGTGTTTTGGTGTCACTTTCAGTTGTTTCAAAATCCTGGGACCCTGAGTTGTCCTGTTCATGTTCTAAAAAAGTCACAGACCTAGAGGAGTTATCACTATCTAAATCACTGACAGTCAATGTCAGAATGTGAGAATGGAGATTTACCCTGTCTACGTCTTGATTTATTTCTGCCTTTTTGTGAGAAAAGATTTCATCTTTTTCCCAATCCAAGAGATCTCTTTTAAATTTAAATTGTTTTGTAAATTTTACATTTTTTTGTACCCTATCAATGAACTTCTTCACCATATCATTATGTTTAGTGAATTCCTCATCATTTTTAAAAGAATCCAGATCAGAACTACTTTGGTCTATCTTGATCTTTAGATCCTCTAATTGTGCTTTTGCTTCCTTTACAATCAATTTCATTAAATCTATGCCAGGATAGATACAGAGTTCTTTCCATTTAGGAATAAATCTGTCATTATGTCGATGTTCGGCAGGAATAACTCTATCTCTCAGGCCTCTGGGAATTATATTTGTGTGTTGTAGATCTCCAAAAAAGAAACATCCCATTTTTGATTCAAATGTTTGATTAAACGTTTTTTATGGTTCTTAAAAAGTTTCTATAAATCATCTTCCTTATTATCATTTGTATTCTGATCACTGGTATGTGCCAATTTAATCTCAATATCGATCTCCTCTCCCAGAACATAGGACATTCTGAGTAGAGGGTTTTGAGGTGGGGGGGGGGGGCATGAGGTGGTGAAGAAGTAAGTACAGAAGATCCTCACTGAAATTTATATGAATTTAGACAAAAAAAACATCAAAAAAATCTATAAATTTAAAATCAGCCTTGGATAATATCAATCGTCAAAATGAAAGTAAAAATCAGAATCGAACGAGTTATATTTTTTGCTGCCATTTTTTTTTTTATAAAAGTATTCCACGTTTGATGCTACCACATTGCTTATATGTATATAGCATTTCTATGGCCAATATATTTATGCACATGTAGTGAAAACGTTCCCCTATATGTTTGTCAGTCTGTTAGTTTCTGTCTGTATTTTTCTGGTCATTTGACAACGTTGTCATTGGATAGTTAATGGTGAAGATATTGATTTTTGATTTTATATAGTCAATTACTGTGTATTTATTCATTAGTTATTTTTTCAGACATTATATTTTTGTTGTTCTATATGTGGTATAGTTTCTACACCTTTTCTCCTTTTGGTGTAGCTTCCCTTTTTTTCATTGCATGGTTAGCTACTGAACCCCAACCATCATCAGGGTGAGTAGATGATTGATTGTCTGTTCTTTTTCATTGTTTTGTTTGGTTTCGAGACTCATTTTTGTTTTTTCTACTCTATATATGATTGCCTTTTCTTTGATTCTAGGAATCTCTCAGATATAGTTAAGTTATATCTACAAGCTACAGCTTTCTTCAGGCTTTTAGAATGCCTGTTTATCCTTTTTAGCCAAAAAGAACAAAGGTTATGGGCAGTGTTGGTCATCTTACTTTAAAAAAGTAATTAGTTAAGTTACAAATTACTTCTCCCAAAAAGTAATTGCGTTAGTAACTCAGTTACTACATTGGAAAAGTAATTAGTTACTCAGCAAAGTAACTGTGACTTTTTTTTATATTCTAAGAGGCGGGTCTAGTATTACTGTAAGAAAGGGGCGCGTTCACGCCTGCACGTCTATTTCCCCTCTGTACCCCCTGCATGGCTATTTCCCCTCTGTACCCCCCTGCACATCTATTTCTCCTCTTTACCCCCCTGCACATCTATTTCCCCTCTGTACCCCCCTGCACATCTGTCCCCCCCCCCACACATATATCTGTTCCCCCTCTGTACCCCACTACACATCTGTCATCCCCCCCACAAACATATACCTGTTTCCCCTCTGTACATCTGTCCCCCCCAAACTCATGAATCGGATCGTTCCTCGAATCAGAGTCACGGATCAGATCATTTTTCGGATCAGCAGATAATAATTGAATTTGCAAAAACCTGTGAAAATTCTACCACCATATAGTCCCCACTGTAATATCCACAATCTCCCCACTGTAATATCCACGTCATCTCCCCCACTGGAATATTGTGTGGCAGCACGCAGGTAAAATCACCTGGTTGTATTCAGGATGGGAAATATGTGTGTCCTAGATTCAGGCTTTATGCAGACTTTTACAATTAGAGGGGAAGAGTTAATGAGCCCAGCTGTAGTAAGTGGGCTCATTAAGACCTCTACAAAAAACCCCAGCATGCATAGGGAGATGCTCCATCCTGGAACCAGTTTTGTGTGTATAGACTGGGGAGTCTGAGATCTGTTCTGTGCGGTGAGTTAACGCCTGTGTGGCAAACCCCTACAATAGAGACAGGGACTGGGGCAGCACAAGGCTGCACCCAGTTGTTAGACAGGGAGTCTACGTGTGTAGTTAGAGGTCAAGCTGACCAGGATTTATTTTCTTGTTTTATTTTGTTTGGCTGTTATATGTATCACTGCATGTAGCCTAAATAAACCGGATCTTTTGTTTTTTGCACCTACACCGCTGTCTGCTGTGCCTGACTTTGTGTTGTGAACCCATCCAGGGGGTCACACACACCCGCTACCGAGCGAACCCCCTCACAGTTGGTGGAGAATTTTGGCAGTTTTTTTTTTTTTGTTAAGGCCAGCATGGAGGAGATACTGAGACAGCTGGCTCTAGCAAATGCAAATCAGCAGCAAACAAATGCGGGTTTACAAAAGAGCCTTGCAGCTCAACAACAGAGCTTTGCAGCTCAACAACAAGCCCAGCAGCAGGCAAATGCAAATCAGCAGCAGACAAATGCAACTTTGCAGCAGAGTTTGGAAGCCCAGCAGCAGGCAAATGCAAATCAGCAGCAGACAAATGCAACTTTGCAGCAGAGTTTGGAAGCTCAGCAACAAGCCCAGCAGCGATCTGAAGCCTGCTTCATAGACCTGTTGCAGAAGCAAGAGCAGAATTTTCAACAGCAAATAGAGACATTGATACAGCAACGTCCGCAGACCAATGAAGCAAGTGGGTACAATAATACCGCAACCTTTGGTGTGAGCCGTTTACTGACAAAAATGACTGGAGAGGATGATCCGGAGGTGTTTTTGACCACATTTAAAAGGACTGCTGAAAGGGAAAAGTGGCCTAAGGAGCAGTGGGCTGGACTGGTGGCCCCTCTGTTAACTGGGGAATCGCAGAAAGCTTATTATGACCTAGAGCCTGACCAAGCAAAAGACTATGTGGTGCTAAAAGCAGAAATATTGGCACGGCTGGGTGTCACCCTGGCAGTCCGGGCTCAGCGTGTGCATAACTGGACTTTTCAGGTTGGAAAACCTCCCAGGTCTCAAATGTATGATCTCATTCACCTGAGCAGGAAGTGGCTGCAGCCAGAGATTTTGACCGCACCAAACATTGTGGAACGTGTGGTTATGGATCGTTTCCTGAGAGCTCTTCCTACTGCCATCCAAAAATGGGTAAGCCATGGAGACCCAGAAAATGCAGATAAACTTGTGGATCTGGTTGAGAGGTACTTGGCTACAGAGAACTTGACCACCTCTTCCAGGGACTCACGGACTTTTCCCCCTAAGACCAGATCATCCCCAGTGGCGGGTAAGATGACTCCAAGGGGTGAGGGTGGAGAGAGTGAGAGGGTGGGAGTTCTACCTAAGGTCTGGCGGGAGCAGCCCAGGAAGCCCATGCTGCAAGAGGCAGCGAAAAAAATTATTTGCTACCGCTGCCGGCAAGAGGGACATATTGCAGCCAATTGCCCAGTTGTGGATGAGCCTATGCAATGTGACTTTATAAGGGAGAGACGTCAGTCGCTGTTTACGACAGTTGCATGCACTGCCATTCGGGGACCTGAGAAACATTTATGTAAAATGTGTATTAATGGTAGACATGTTGATGTGTTGCTAGATTCAGGTAGCCTGGTAACATTGATAAAAGCTGAATTAGTTACTACAGAGGTCTCTGGGAAGAACAGGGTGGCTGTTATTTGTGTGCATGGGGACACCCGAGAGTATCCTGTAACTTCAGTGTTTTTTGAGACCCCCAAAGGTAACCTCTCTCATCAGGTGGGGTTAGTGTCTCAGTTACCACATGATGCTATTGTGGGAAGGGATTTTCCAAAATTCTGGGAACTCTGGGATTGTCCTGAGGCCCCCATTGGTGCCCCTATAAACCAGGAAGATGACCAGAATTCCTCTGGGAGTGGTGAGGACTCTCCTGAATTTCCCTTGTCGGTATTGGCGGGGGAAACTCGAGAAACTGGGGAGGAGCCAACATCCTCAGATGAAAACATGCCGTCTGTGGAGTTTTCGGATCTTGAGGTTCACAGGGAAAATTTTGCCACAGAACAGTTAAAAGACCCCACCCTAATAAAGGCACGGGAAAATGTGGTGAAAATAGATGGCGAGTTAGTGAACCCAGATAAGACTTGCCCTTATCCTTACTTCACTATGGAAAGGGACCTGCTATATCGAGTGTCTCAAAGGGCAGAAGAAACCATTGAGCAACTTGTAGTGCCCAAACCTTACAGGAAGTTGGTGTTAGAATTGGTTCATGGACACATTCTGGGAGGTCATCTGGGGACAGAGAAAACCAGAGAGAGGGTATTGCAGAGATTCTATTGGCCTGGGGTCATGAAGGAAATAGAAAAGTATTGTTCCTCCTGCCCTGTGTGTCAGAAGTCGGCACCTATGCCACATTTCCGTAACCCACTGGTACCTCTTCCTATCATTGAGGTCCCCTTTGAGAGGATTGCAATGGATTTGGTAGGTCCGATAATGAAGTCTGCTAGGGGGCATCAGTACATTTTGGTTATATTGGACTATGCCACCCGTTATCCGGAAGCAATTCCTCTCCGAAATACCTCGGCCAAAACCATAGCCAAAGAGCTATCCCTTGTTTTTAGCCGCGTGGGTATTTGTAAGGAACTGCTTACGGACCAAGGTACACCCTTTATGTCCCGGGTTATGAAAGAATTATGCAAGTTGTACAAAGTGAAGCAATTGCGTACATCTGTGTATCACCCCCAAACAGATGGGTTGGTTGAAAGATTCAACAAAACCCTAAAACAAATGTTAAAGAAGGTGGTGGATAGAGATGGAAAGAATTGGGATTGTCTAATACCCTATCTGATGTTTGCCATTAGGGAGGTACCCCAATCCTCTACGGGTTTCTCACCCTTCGAGTTGCTCTATGGGAGACACCCAAGAGGGCTGCTGGATATCGCCAAGGAAACTTGGGAAAATGAGAGTTCTCCTCACAGGAGCGTGATTAAGCATGTCGCCCTGATGCAAGATAGAATTGCACAGGTAATGCCAATTATAAAGGAACATTTAACCCAAGCGCAGTTAGCACAGCAGAGAGTGTACAACCGTGGGGCCAAGACACGTACTTTTTCCCCGGGGGATAGGGTCTTGGTGCTAGTCCCTACGGTTGAAAGCAAATTTCTGGCCAAATGGCAAGGTCCATATGAAGTAATTGAAAAAATTAGTGAGGTGACCTACAGGGTTAGACAGCCAGGAAGGCGAAAGCCGGAGCAGATCTATCACGTCAATCTGCTGAAAGCCTGGAGGGATAGGGAATCCCTAGTCGCAGAGACTTTGTCACAAGTACAGCCTGATTGCTTAGTTCCTGAGGTTGGAATAGCAGACACCTTATCGAAACCCCAACAACAGGAGGTTAAAGAGTTTGTACTTCGTAACAAAGAGATTTTCTCTGAGCTTCCGGGACAAACATCTGGCGTAGAGAATGACATTATCACCCCGCCAGGAGAAAGGGTTAAACTAAAACCTTATAGAATACCAGAGGCCCAACGGGAGGCAATACGTGGGGAGGTTCAAAGGATGCTGGAATTGGGTGTGATAGAGGAGTCCCAGAGTGACTGGTCCAGTCCTATTGTACTAGTGCCCAAACCTGATGGGAGCTGGCGGTTTTGTAACGATTTTAGACAATTAAATAAAGTTACAAAATTTGACACCTACCCCATGCCACGTATAGATGAGTTGGTTGACCGGCTGGGAACAGCCCGATATATGACAACTCTTGATCTCACCAAAGGGTATTGGCAAATTCCCCTGGCCGAGTCGGCCAAGGAGAAAACTGCGTTTGTAACCCCAGATGGGGTATTCCAATATAAGAGAATGCCGTTTGGGTTACAGAATGCACCGGCAACATTCCAGCGGAAAATGGATAAGATTCTGAGGCCCCATCATAAATATGCTGCAGCTTACCTGGATGATGTGATTATCCATAGCACAGACTGGGTCTCACATTTGCCAAAAGTACAAGCAGTCCTAGACTCTATCCGGGAAGCTGGGTTTACGGCCAATCCAAAGAAGTGTACCATTGGACAGGAGGAGGCCAAATATCTTGGGTACACTATTGGGAGGGGGGTGATAAAACCCCAAGTCAATAAAGTCGAGGCCATACAGAGTTGGCCACGTCCCAACAGCAAGAAACAGGTACGAGCCTTTCTGGGAATCGCTGGCTATTATCGACGATTCATTCCCCATTTTGCTTCTCAGGCTGTGCCCCTCACCAACCTGACAAAAGGGAAAGAGTCGGTTATGGTTAAATGGTCCCCAGAGGCTGAGGAAGCATTTCAGTCCTTAAAAACAGCCTTATGTAGCCAGCCAGTGTTGTACTCACCAGACTTCTCTAAGGACTTCGTTGTACAAACTGATGCATCAGACGTTGGGTTAGGAGCAGTGTTATCCCAGGTCTGGAACGGGGAAGAGCACCCAGTCATTTACCTCAGCAGGAAGTTAAAGTCCCATGAGGTAAATTACTCCACGATTGAGAAGGAATGTTTAGCAGTGAAGTGGGCTCTAGATTCCCTTCGGTACTATCTGCTAGGTAGGCACTTTGACCTGGTGACTGATCACGCTCCTTTAAAGTGGATGGCTCAAAACAAGGAGACCAATAGAAGGGTAAATAGGTGGTTCCTGGCCCTACAGGAATTTAACTTTACAGTTAAGCATCGCCCTGGTGTTAAAATGGGGAATGTGGATGCTTTGTCTCGGATACATGCGTGTCTGGCTGCTTGTGTTACAACCCCAAGGTTGAAACAAGAGGGGGGGTATGTGGCAGCACGCAGGTAAAATCACCTGGTTGTATTCAGGATGGGAAATATGTGTGTCCTAGATTCAGGCTTTATGCAGACTTTTACAATTAGAGGGGAAGAGTTAATGAGCCCAGCTGTAGTAAGTGGGCTCATTAAGACCTCTACAAAAAACCCCAGCATGCATAGGGAGATGCTCCATCCTGGAACCAGTTTTGTGTGTATAGACTGGGGAGTCTGAGATCTGTTCTGTGCGGTGAGTTAACGCCTGTGTGGCAAACCCCTACAATAGAGACAGGGACTGGGGCAGCACAAGGCTGCACCCAGTTGTTAGACAGGGAGTCTACGTGTGTAGTTAGAGGTCAAGCTGACCAGGATTTATTTTCTTGTTTTATTTTGTTTGGCTGTTATATGTATCACTGCATGTAGCCTAAATAAACCGGATCTTTTGTTTTTTGCACCTACACCGCTGTCTGCTGTGCCTGACTTTGTGTTGTGAACCCATCCAGGGGGTCACACACACCCGCTACCGAGCGAACCCCCTCACAATTGGCTGAGTATGGCAGGGTACAGCTGAGCATGGCTGGATATGGCTGGCTACGGCTGGGTATCGCTGAGTATGGCTGGGTATTACAGAGTATGGCTGGGTATTACCGAGTATTGCATAGTATGGCAGAGTATGGCTGGGTATTACCAAGTATGGCAGAGTATGGCTGGATATTACCAAGTATGGCAGAGTATAGCACAGTATGACAGGGTATGGCAGAGTATTGGCTGGGTATGGCAGAGTATTGTTAGGGTATTGCAGAGTATTGGCAGGGTATTGCAGAGCATTGGCAGGGTATTGGCAGGGTACTGCAGAGTATTGCATGGTATTGCAGAGTATTGGCAGGGTATTGCAGAGTATTGGCAGGGAATGGAGGCCATCCGATTTCTCCCCTCCACTGTACAGATCTGTACACAGAAAGGAGAGACGAACCGGCATCATCATGACGCCGGTTTGTTTACAAGTGATCACAATCACATTGTAAACGGCCGACGGGTGCACCAAGATGGCCGTCGCTCCAGAGCTAGGCTGAAGCCACGGCCTTACCTAAGGCAGAGGCCACGGAGCGCTCCGGATCACAGTGCGTGACAATCTGTTGCGCCCCTAGTGACGGTAGATGTAATTGCGGCGTTGCGGCAATTACATCTACCGCCCCCCGTGGCAGTAGATGTAATTGCGGTAACACCGCCCAAGTAATGAGAATGGCGTTACCATGAAGGGAAGAGTAATCAGTTAGATTACTTGTTACCCTCTAAAGTAACAGCGTTAAGTAACACCGTTTACTTTAACTCAGTTACTTACATCACTGGTTATGGGTATATGGGGTATCTCAGACAATGGGCAGTGGTTTTCTTGAATCCCTTGGCCTGCTGGGAGAGCCTATATATCCGGGTGGAATCAGGTGATCTATGTTCTGTGCCACCTGGTTGGCTGTCTAGGTGGACATGTGTTATACTGCCCGGGCTGCTAGGCCAGAGATGGGGCCTATCCTGGGTCCATCTGGCTGCTAGGCTGTCTGAGGGCCTATCCAGAAGCAAGAGAGCAGTGCAGGGTTGGGACTGCGGCTTGCAGTCCAACCAAAAGTGACAATTCTGTGTGTGTCAATCCAGGAACCAAGTAGGCCAGCGGGGGGTGAATCTTGAGAGGTATCTTGAGTGCCAAGCTAGGGATCCAGAAGAGAAGGGGGGTAAAGCTTGAGGAAGATACTACCGTGAAGATTGGAGGAGCTCAAGGGATTCAGTGACAGTGCAATGAATCAGCGGGTCTAGTGAGAGACCGAGAGCTCAGTGGGCCGAAGAACTACAAGGAATGATTGTAGTGGAAAATAAAGGAACTGTTAAGCTTTGTGTTAGGAACTGTTAAGGACTGTTGCCATAGCAGACAGCATTCCTGCACATGCAGATGTGGCGTCTTGCTGGATGTCTTTCCCTGCATGGCAGTCCTGCTATTGAAGTGTTGGAGTCTGCCAAATGAACTTGCAACTACCTAAAGGTATCCTGGCCCTAACCGTCTCTCCCCCAAAAGTTTTTTTAAGAGAAATAAACTTTTGCATTCAAGAAGTGTCTGGCGCCCGATGACTTTAATCATCTTGCATCCACCATGCCTCACAACCCACTATAGGATGTCAGCTATCTCTGGCCCTGGAGGTTCTCATTAGACTGAGGGAGGAGTCCTGGGACCTTGCTACATACACATATACACATGTATAATGTACATGCAGCAGCAGCACTGTAAACACAAAACAAAATGTGTTCACCTACTGTAAGCGTGAAGGAGCAAACAAATTGCCATGACACCAGCAGAAAAAAAGTTTTCCAAGTTTATCCAGGAATGTTGGCACCTATGTATCAGATGCTACCAGGGTTAACATCAGTGGCGTCACTAGGGGGTGGTTACTGGGGCTATAGCCTCGAGTCTGGTGCCCTGTAATAAGGCAGCTGCAGGTGCCCGCACAGGATGACATTTCTGGCACATCAGGGATCACGTCCAGCCAATCTTCCTTATGTGCATGTTCTCATCAGTAGGAAGCTAACTCCACCCCTCCAGGAGCTACTCACACTGAACTGAAATGGTGACAAGAAGGTATGTGTGTTCTGTTACAGGGACTAGGACTAGCAGGCTCTTCCATTAGCTGTTGGTTGTATTCATAAACTATGGTATGGATAATGCTCCAATAATACTGCACTCTGTCTGCACTGTCTAGATATGTGGTCTACTGTGTTAGCCCTATTGTCACTAATATTTTATCATTGCATCTATGAAGACTGTGGTAGGAAAGGAAGGAGAGCTAGGCATATAAATAGAACATTTTCTGTGAGAATGCTTGAAATGACACAAACTCTGCTTGAAAAAAAATCAGTTCAACTTCAATTATACAGTATATTCTTAATTCAGAAAATATGTCTTTTACTGCTGTGTCTTGTGACCCTCCAAAAGTAAAGGACTACAGGTCCCAGCATGAACTCCTCACAGCTTAGGATGTGTCACACCCCTGCCCCCCCCAACTAGTGAAGAACTACAGGTCACAGCATGAATCCATGAGATCTAAGGGGGGTTACATCCTTAGATCTCAGGCATTAATGCTTGGACTTGTAGTCCTTCACTAGTCTAGTTCTTCAGTTGGTTGGTTCTTGTCTGGACTAGGGTTGTCACCTTTTCATCAAGCCAAATCCGAACATGAACTCCTCACAGCTTACAATGTGTCACACCCCTGCCCCCCCCCCCCCCCCCAACTAGTGAAGAACTACAGGTCACAGCATGAATCCATGAGATCTAAGGGGGTTACATCCTTAGATCTCAGACATTAATGCTTGGACTTGTAGTCCTTTACTAGTTCTTCAGTTGGTTGGTTCTTGACTGGACTAGGGTTGTCACCTTTTCCTCAAGCCAAACCTGGACACATTAGCAGCTCACGCAAATATTTTTTATTTTTTGTAGTACATTAAATTCATTACCTCTGTACAAAGCAATGCACAGTTATTTTTTTATGTAGTATACACTGTACATATATTTTGGTGATCAAATAACTAATCATAAGGAGTTAATAACAAGGGTGAACAGCGGCGCTAGATATGGTGATAACATAAAATTATATAACAACTGGAATATAGGTATACATAAAATGTGTGTGAATAAGCACACATGATATTAAAACATTTGTTTAAAACATAATGTCCATAAATGATCCGAGATCTTGTATGATTAGCACCTGGAGGCAGCTCCCTTAGAGTGAAGCGATGAGCTCTGTGTAGAAATGGGAACAGAGGGGCGCCAGACTGAGTGCAGTATAAATCATATATTTAATAAAAACAAGTTGTAACTCACAGGTTAAATTAGATGAGTTCAGTATGTGGTGAAAATCGCCAGTCCTGGAGTCTCATAAATGTCTTCCCTTTGCAGCCTAATAACGAGTCCCCCTTTACATCAGATTCAACAGAGTTCTCCTTTAGAATCGAATCCACAGAGTTCCCCTTTACATCTGAATGCACAGGGTGTGCTCCCCTTTACATCTGATTCTGCAGGAGAGGAGTGCAGAGGGTAAGATGTACAGGAGAGGAGTGTGGAGGGGGTGATGGGGGAAGTATGTACAGTAGAGGAGTGTGGAGAGTATTATGGGGGCAGTATGTATAGGAGAGGGGTGTGGAGGGCATGATGGGGGCAGTATGTACAGGAGAGGAGTGTGGAGAGGATGATGGGTGCAGTATGTACAGGAGAGGAGTGTGGAGGGAATGATGGCTGCAATATTTGCAGGAGAGGGGTGTAGAGGGTGTGATGGGTGCAATATGTACAGGAGAGGAGTGTGGAGGGGATGATCGGTGCAGTATGTACAGGAGAGGAGTGTGGAGGGAGTGACGAGTACAGGAGAGGAGTGTGGAGGGGATGATGGGTGCAGTATGTACAGGAGAGGGGTGTGGAGGGGATGATGGGGCAGTATGTACAGGAGAGGGGTGTGGAGGGGATGGTGGGTGCAGTATTAACAGGAGAGGGGTGTGGAGGGGGTGATGGGTGCAGTATGTACAGGAGAGGAGTGTGGAGGGGATGATGGGTCCAGTATTTACAGGAGAGGGGTGTGGAGGGTGTGATGGGTGCAGTATGTACAGGAGAGGAGTGTGGTGGGGATGATGGGGGCAGTATGTACAGGAAGGAGTGTGGAGGTGTCAGGGCTGGCTTAGCCCTTCTTTCTCTAGGCTGGCTGCTCAGCTGTCAGCTGATTGCCAGCTCTCATCTCTCTCCACCTTTACCCAACCATTCCTGATCCTGCTCGTCTGACCTGCCTACTTAAAGCTGTCCAGCTCACTCCATCTCTGCCTTCGCCTTGGTCACATCACAAGAAACCATCTCCTGCATTCCTGTTTAAAGACTGGCTTGCTGACATCCCTTCTGGCTCCTTATCATGCTTGCTGTTACTCTACTTGGACCCCTGACGTCTGGTCTGGCTGACTACTCAATCCGATTACTCTGGCTATGCTTTGACTACAGAAATAAAAAAGAAAGATACCGGCGCCCAAAATTTATATTGCATAAAAGTGTGCTGCACTCAAACAAAAACCCCTTAATTAGGGTTAAATTATATAATAGAATATGGACTGCGCTAACTACCAAAAATAATTAAATAATTATGTGAACAGATTACTTTACCACTGTGTTTCAATACAGTATAAGATAAATTAGTTACTTCCAGTGCCCTTATGCTCCGATTAAACAAATCCTCAGATTAATAAACCCAATATTAGTGACAACATGAAAAATAAATAAATAAATAAATAAATCAGTTACAAAAAATAAATTTGTTATAAAATTATATGCAATTCCTTCACAGTGCAGGCATCCACCTCTATAAGAGGTATGTCTGGTTCCGCTCAGCTTCCCCAGCGATTTAGGGGCGATCCAGTTCAATGCAGAGGGTTTCTCAACCAGGTTTAGATTTACTTTGAGATGCTGCCCCAGGCGTTTCCCACAGACAGAAGCAAAGTAGGTTTGGTGATATCTTTGCTTTCTGGGAGAGCCTTGGCCTGGGCAAACCCTCTATGGGAGATGCAAAAACCTGTTGTCTTGAGTTACCCTGACTTTGTGGCCTCCTTTAAAAGGGTATTTGATGTTCTCGCATGCTCAGCTTCTCCTGCGAAGTGCCTCATGTCCATTAAACAGAGTACGAGAACTGTTGTCGACTACGCCATTGAATTCCGTACTCTGGCAGCAGAGGTTGCTTGGAACAATGAGGTCCTTGTGGCTGCTTTTTCTCATGGTATCTCAGATTCCATCAAGGATGATATAGCAGCCCGAGATATACCCACTGACCTGGAGAGCTTAATCTCGTTTGCCATCCTCATTGACTCCAGACTCAGAGAAAGACTTTCTTTGAAAGAGCGCTTGCGGAAGCCTTCTGTACGCTTGCATCCGAGCTTTGCAGTCCCAACCCTTGCCTCCCTCACCTCCCATGCCTCCTGGTTACCGAGTCGGTCAGTGAAGATGAACCCATGCATTTGGACTTAATGTGTCTCTCTGCGGATGAGAGAGCCTTTAGGAGGAGGGAGAGATTGTGCCTTTATTGTGGCCAGGCAGGTCACTTTTTGAAGTCTTGTCCTACCTGTCCAGGGAACGCCAGAACCTTGAGGTCCTGTCATGGACAGACCTTAGGTGGCATTGTTTCGTCCCCAGTTATACAGAAGGATAAGCCCCTGGTTTCGGTCACCCTTTCTTGGGCTGAGTCGTCCATCGAGATACAGGCTCTAACCAACTCTGGGGCTGCAGGCCTTTTCATTGATGTTGCCTTTGTATCGCAGTACTCGATTCTGCTGCAGCTGCGTGACACTCCACTTGCCATTGAGGCTCTTGGTGGGAGACCTCTACAGCCTGCCCATGTGACTCATGAGACGGTTCCATTGTCCATGGCCGTAGGGGCTCTTCACCATGAGATAATCCAATTCCAAGTTATTTCCTCACCCAGGTTTCCGCTGGTTATTGGTTATCGTTGGTTACAGAGGTACAAGCCCTCTTTTGATTGGCTCCGTGCTGAGGTTCTCTCCTGGTCACCACAATGCAGTGAGACATGCTTCCTGAAGGTATCCAGCTGGAGGAGTACCGCGATTTTAGCGATGTCTTTGACAAAGGTTAAGCCGGTAGTTTGCCTCCACACCGGTCATATTATTGCGCAATTGACCTTCAACCTGGTGCCATACCCCCTCTTGGTCGGGTTTACCCTTTGTCGATCTTGCAGCATAAGGCCATGGAGGAGTAAGTTGCAGATGCACTTTCTCAAGGTTTCATCTGCAAACCCTTGTCTCCTGCTGGTTTCTTCTTTGTGAAGAAGAGCGGTGAACTGAGACCTTGTATTGATTATAGGGGTCTCAATCGTGTCACCCGATTCCATTTATTACAGAGTTATTTGACCACCTCTAGGGAGCAACGGTTTTCATGAAGCTTGATTTGAAAGGGGCATACAATCTCGGATTAACGAGGGCGACGAGTGGAAAACTGCGTTTAATACCAGACAGGGCCATTATGGTAGTGCCTTTTGGCTTTTGTAATGCCCCAGCAGTTTTCCAGGAATTTATTAACGATGTCCACCGAGATTAGTTGCAGTTATGTGTGGTGGTTTATCTCGATGATATCCTCATATTTTCCAAGTTCCTGGAGAGCCACCACACAGATTTCTGTCGTGTGCTTCAGAAACTAAGAGAGAACAATCTCTATTGTAAACTGGAGAAGTGCCTTGAATTCTGCCTCCCGATTGTCTCCATTTATGGTGAATTATGGTTTCCAACCTTCCATGTTGCCTGACTCGTTTGTTCCGCAGAGTATTCCTGCATTAGAGAAGCATCTCCGTGGTCTTTGTTCCACTTGGGTACAAGTCCAGGAGGCTTTGCGTCATGCTAATGATAGGTACAGACTCCATGCTGACTGCAGACGCCTGCCTGTGCCTTCCTACCAGGTTGGGGACAGGGTCTGGCTGTCATCTCACAACCTTCGACTTCATGATCCCTCACTGAAGTTTGCACCTCGGTTTATTGGGCCTTTTTTTCTGTATCCTTGGCAGGATTAACCCAGTGACTTACGCGTTGGACCTTCCTCCTAGTATGTGCATCTCAAATGTGTTTCATGTCTCCTTATTAAAACCGTTGGTCTGCAACCAATTTACCACCTTGGTGCCACGTCCTCACCCTATACAGGTTGAAAACCATGAGGAGTATGAGGTACAATCCATTGTTGACTCCCGTAGGTTCCGTGGGTGCATACAGTACCTGGTGCATTGGAAGGGGTACGGTCTGGAGGATCGCTCCTGGGTTTCATCCTCGGATGTACATGCCCCTGTCCTCCTCTACGATTTTCATAGACATTTTCCCCTCAAGCCTGGTGGCCCTCCGAGGGAGAGGGGTCATTGTGGAGGGCATATTGTCAGGGCTGGCTTAGCCCTTCCTTCTCTGGGCTGGCTGCTCAGCTGTCCGCTAATTGCCAGCTCTCATCTCTCTCTGCAATTACCCAACTGTTCCTGATCCTGCTCGTCTGACCTGCCTACTTAAAGCTGTCCACCTCACTTCATCTCTGACATCGCCTTGGTCACATCACAAGAAACCATCTCCTGCGTTCCTGTTTAAAGACTGGCTTGTTGACGTCCCTTACAGTTCCTTATCCTGCTTGTTGTTCCTCTTCTTGGATCCCTGACTTCTGGCCTGGCTGATTACTCGATCTGGTTATTGAACTCTGGCATGTCTGACTACTCGATCCGCTTACTGGACTCTGGCTATGCTTTGACTGTGCTTACTCTATTTATCTTTTTATTTTTTTATTAATAAACAAGTGTGATTTAATTGTACTTCTGTCTTGGTCTGGTTCATGGTTTCTGACAGGAGGGGATGATGGGGGCATTATGTACAGGAGAGGAGTGTGGAGTGGGTGAGGGGGGCAGTATGTACAGGAAAAGAGTGTGGAGGGGAAGGTGTGGGCAGTATGTACAGGAGAGGAGTGTTTTTGCATAAATTCTTATTAATGTATGTTGTCAGATGTCCCCCAGTGTCAGTTATGCTGTAATACGCTCGTGTGAGAGCACATACAGACATCGGTGGAAGACCATTGGCTGCGGGAACCTTCCCGTGGACATGGTAGATTTGTTTGCTCTTTTAAGGATGTTTGTTTATGCCTCACCAAGGGACTGGCCACTCCATGGCAACCGCATCTAAACTCCAAAGTAACCAGATCTGCGTACATGGGAAACATTGCATAACCATACAAAATTATGGCCCACTGAGCCATGATAGAGTATGGCTCACGTCATTGGTAGCAGTGGGAATGTGCACACGATCATGTTCAGAGCCATGTAAATAGTGTTTAAATTGTGAGACACTATGGGGTTATTTACTAAAGGCAAATCCGCTTTGCACTGCAAGTGCACTGAAAGTGCACTTGGAAGTAAAGTTGCTGTAGATCCGAGGGGGACATGCAAGGAAAATAAAAAACAGCATTTTAGCTTGCACATGATTGGATGATAAAATTAGCAGAGCTTCTACTCATTGCAGATCTACCCCTTAGATTTAGAGAGACTGCACTTCCAATTGCACTTTCAAGTGCACTTGCAGTTCAAATTGGATTTGCCTTTCATACATAACCCCCTGTGTGTCTCACAAAGGTGCTTACCGCATGGCTCTGCACATGACCATCTGCACACGTCACTACTGTATTTCTATTTGAATATATACATGTGTGTGTGTGATTGGTTATTTTTTCAAGTGTCTGATTGGCTGATTCTGAAGACACCACCTTCCTTTGAAACAGAGGATGTAGCGGCCTCAGCAGCGGGCATTCTGAAAGTGGTACGCACCGATTCAGTGTAATATTGAACCTGCTTTTTGAGTGCCTTAGAGCAGTGGTCATCAACCCTGTCCTCAGGGCCCACTAACAGACCAGGTTTTATGTATTACCTTGGGGAGATACAGACTAGAATACTGCAATCACTGAGTGGCAAATGATATCACCTGTGATGTATTTTAGTTATCTTGCAAACCTGGCCTGTTAGTGGGCCCTGAGGACAGGGTTGATGACCACTGCCTTAGAGGAGGAGACTCTTTCCTCTTCCTCTGATTCATCCGACTGCTCTTGATCCCTATCCCATGATAGGGATTTCTCCTCATTGTCAGAGGTGTCATCTGAAAAAGGAATTTCAGCAGAGGGAGGGGATCTACCCCTTTTTCTGCTATCTTTCAGGGAAGCTGAAATAAAATTCATAATTCTCCCTTCAAAACCCTCCAATGTAGCCTTAAGGGAGTTTTCAGTGACATACGCTGGGGCTGAAACATTAGGAGAGGCTGCAAAACCTGACAGGGGCACTGACTCATCCTGTGAGGCTGGCTCCAGTCTTGCAGGGGGGGGGGTGGCAACCTACAGGCATCTTTAGGACCCCTAGACCTAGGCGGTGATTTTTTAAGTGCCCTTGTTACCTCCCCCTGAGACCCTCTTATGAGGAGACATAGTCCTAATCTACAAAGCAGAGGTACTAGTACAAAGTGAAATCACTGTTGTGCTACAAGTCGCACAATAAACATATATGCTTAAACTGCACCTTGGCAGAGCCTGCAGCGGAGGATTTGAGCCATCCGGAGACTGGCTTCACTGAGCGTCTAACCTGGAAAGGCATGTGAGTATACACCAGGCTGCTCTTTACTCCCTCTAGTGGCGGAAACCAGGTAAGACATACAACTACTCACATGAAGAAATCCATAATATATGATTTATATAGGATTAACTTCTCTTACATGTCCCCGCCGCAGGAACTGCTGAAAACAGACAGTTTCCAACCTTCACCCATTACGGTGGGCAGAGTTGTGCCAACCTTCAGGATTTTTTGGGTTCCTTTTCAGAGGAACCTCTTACCTGGACCTTGTAAAAGACTCTGCCAGAAAATTTTGTGCCACTGTTTTAATAGTACACCAAGTCTGGTTTTCCCAGAGCCCAGTCTTCCAAAGGAGAGGACTTACAGGCAAAACCTTGTTTCTTTGGTTGACGAGGCCTGGGTACCATATCATCTTGGGAGTCAAAAATCGGCCCGAGATATGGATCCGGTTATCCTAGCCCTTAGACCCCTGCAGGGACCTGTATAGAGCTTTCTTCACAGCACATGTTTTACGTGACCAACCACCTTAGACACTGGCGGAAAAACTGAGGTCCCTTCCATATGGGAGGGGATATATCCTGCAGGAATTCTCCTTAATTGGGGTTAGCCAGTGTCCAATCACCAAAGGTGCCTATATAACCCACTATGTAATGAAGCTTCTGTGTCCCGTGATGTATGATCAAGAAAAAATATTTTTAAGTAAAGGGTTTTGTAACGGCACCCCCAATATAAAGGGGGTTAACGCAGTTTACGATGTTCCCTCTCCTAGACACACATCCACTCGCTACCAATATCCACAGCTAAACGACCCTTTCCTATAGGAGCCGACCCCTCTGGCAAAAAGACGAGACGCACTCTGTCTCTTCTGTAGTAGGAATGACTTTATTATTGAGAAACATTGTAACTTTATACACAATTCAAGGCACATGCTTTAACATGAACAAGGGCCCAGCCAGGGCCGCTGTTAGAAATCATGGGGCCCCATACAGCCTACCTGACGGGGCCCCATTGACCCCGCCCACAACCCATCCTGGCTCCACCCATAACCCCACCCCTGCCTCCACGCTGTCAGGGCAGGAGGCAGGAGCTGGAACATTTAACATTTACAGCGCCCCACCAATCATAACTGCATCTGAATGGGAGAGATGTCAGTGTTTTGACATCTGTGCCCATTCAGTTTGTGTCTTCATACGGAGCTTTCAATCAGGTCTGCATGAAAAAGGACCTAATTGCAAAGCTTGGGTGAAAGGTTATGAAAGGAGAGTGGTTTGGGGGTGGTAAAAATGCAGCTTGGCTATGTATTTTTACTGTCCCTTCCCCCAGCACATGTGTAAAAGTAGCATCTCCCTATGTGCTCATGGTCATTATCATTATGATGATCAGAGCACAGCAGGTGCTGTGTGGCTCTGTCAGTGTAACATGACTGTGTGATGCTGACTTTGTTATGGCTGTGCTGAGTTATAGTCTGTAACACACAGTACAGTCATATATCAGGAAAGTCAGCACCACACAGTCATGTTACACTGACAGAACCATACAGCACCTACTGTGCCCTGATCATCATAATGATAATAACCATGAGCACACAGAGTCTAGGGACTGCACATGCTACAATAGTGTGACCTGTCAGTGTGTGTGTGTGTGTGCAGGGGACTGCTTGCCTGTGCACCACTGCCATTTTCCAGATTACTCCTGCTGCTCTGTCTGTCTCAGCCGTCCCAGTGATAAGTCCCTCAAGCTGCAGCACTTACTGGATGAAGGGAGCCGTATAACAGTAATATCCATCCGCCGGAGAGGCATACAGTGAGCAGGAAGAACTTTAGTTTGTGCAGGTATACTGAGAACAGCATGCGGCACAGCATTGTATCCCTGCACCCGAAAATAGAAAAAAAGTCCCTCTTCTGCTTTCACCTCCTGGGCCCCTCTGGTAACCTGATGGGGCCCAGGAAATGAATATATATTCCTTATATATGTTAGTAATCAAGTGGGTGCAGGTTAATATAGTTATTTAGTTTTTTTTTTTTTTTTTTTTTTTTAGCTAGAAGTTAAAAGCTGCTCGGGCCCCCCCCTGCTGGCCGGGCCCGGTACAACAGGGCTGGTTGTACTGCCCTATCAGCGGCCCTGGGCCCAGCTCCACCCACACATCCCAAGACTCAACACCTCATCCTGACGTCTGCTAGGCTTCAAACGATCCCACCCAATACACATCTTTTCACAAAGGGTTGGCAGCCAGTCTGTCTGGCACTTTACAATACACACAAGGACAGACTTAAATGAACAATAGAAATGCAAAACAACTTAATTCCTCACAGCAATGATACTTAACCCCCATATACAGTATATATCCAATCTATATACAATGTATATACAGCCTTGAATATGGCTATCACAGACCATATCGGGGGTTTCTTTTATTCACCCTGTGTCCAAAGTGACCCCACTGTCACAGGTTTGTTTTCAAGTTGCTCTTAAAAATGCCTGGCGCATATTCAAGTGGCCATGCATTGCTGGAAGCTAGGTAATAGCATGGATGAACTCTTTTGTTTTGAGATGAAAAGATCATGCATCCATTCATCACAGTTTGTATTTCTTTTGTTGTCTTGTTCTTGTTAAAGATGATGCCAGAGTTAAGTATATGATCTTTCTTTGGGAAGAAGAGTGTCCGTTTGAATTGGTGTTATTTTGTGTTTTATGTAACGTTGGCAGTTAGGGATCTGTTTGATTGGATAGCCTGTATCTACGGTTAAGTGTGCATTCTCAATTGTTTTAGTCAGTTTTTGTGGAGAAAATATTGGTGTTTTAGTGAAGAAATATTGGTTTGTGCTGGTTTTGGTGGGATCAGCAACTGCATTTCATATGTTGCTATTTACCACGTGGCTCTTTTGTCATCTACTATTCTGGTACCATGTGGCCCTTTTGTCATCGGCCATTTTGCTACCATGTGGCCTTTTTGTCATTGGGAATTTTTCTACCATGTGTCCCTTTTGTCGTCATCCATTTCGCTACCATGTGGTCCGATTGTCGTCAGCCATTTTCTTTTTTTTTTTATAGGAAAAACCAACTTTATTGAAAAATGTATGCATGGTACACAAATCGATATAGACCAACATGACCAAAACAATAGTACATACATGAACCCATTGAAGTATGTGTGTAGCATAAAGAAGAATACCCAATAGAAGTGGAACCAGTACACAGTATATATATATATATATATATATATATATATATATATATATATATATATATATAATAAAAGAAAGAAATGTAGAAAACAAAAAAGGAGGGAAGGGGGGAGATGTGGGGTGAGCATAACACCCTCTGTGCACATAGATCAGCTTCTTATATGGAAGAGTGTCATCAACCTCTTTTTTTCAGCATTGGATTATAGTGGGCAAGGCCTACATCCACCTATGGGCCACCGCTTTCCTTGCCAGGCATAGGGTCTCATGTAAAAAGGTGCAGAGGGGTTTGTCGGTGTCTAAGTTAGGCAACAGACCGAGCAGGCACATTTTTGGGTCTAGGGTAGCAGGAGAGCCCATCTGGTAGTGCAAGAAGCGTACCACCTGCATCCAGTGCGCTTGGATAGTTGGGCAGGCCCATATAAGGTGGTAGAAGGAGCCTGGGGTATGGTCGCATTGACGACATCCTGGATTGTACATGGATTTAAAACGTGCTATCTTCTGGGGGTTTGGATATGTCATATGTATAATATACAGTTGTATGAGGCAGTCTGATAGTTTGGGGATACATTTTTCATGTCCTCCAAGATCTCATCCAAATCCCCATCCTCAATCAGCCCGACGTCCACCTCCCACCTGGTCTTGGCAGCATAGGCCAGGGCCATGGCACTGGGGAGACGGATGGCGGAGTATAGGGCAGAGATTAGTTTGATGGCTCAGTACCTGTGACTGTGTCTACTATAGAGGGGACTGCAAGGGACGGGCTGGAGCCAGTAAATTGGGTTTGTATAGTGTGGCGGAGTTGTAGGTATTTAAAAAGAAGGCAGTTGGGGAGGGAAAATTCATCCTTTAGCATTTGAAATGTTTGAAGTCCCATAGTGGTCATGACCTGGTGTATATACAAGATCCCATGACGTAGCCACACCACAGGATCTGGAATGGACAACAGTTCAAGTAGATGCATATTGAACCAGAGAGGTGTGTGGGAATGGACCTGCGGGGTCCCGAGTTTTTGCAGTGCCGCCCGCCATACCCTCCGGTGGTGTGTCAGCCTGTCTGTTTTGTGGTGGGGGAATGTCCCATCAAGGGGGCCCTGAGGTCTGCCTGAAGTGGGGTGTGGGCTAGGTCATCAGGGAGACCACAGAGTAGCAACTGGTATTGTGGTAGCTCGCTTTTGTCAAAATGATAAAAATTGAATAATTGGGAGGCAAGGTATTATTCTTGAGAGTCTGGAAGAGCGGCTCCTCCTAGCGTGACCGGGTTCTTCAGGATTTTCCAATATAATTTATGTCTACTGTGCCCCATATAAACAAATTAAGAATAGATTTGATTGTTTTGAAAAAATGTTGTGGTATATATAGGGGGGCAGTAGCTTTGGAAGGAGTATCATTTTGACTGAACTGATGCGTCCCATAACACCCAGGGGTAGTCTGGCCCAAGTCTTGGTCTTGATCAGGGCATACAGGGGTTCAATGTTAAGGAGTGTGTAGTCTGTGAGCGATCTGGTGATCTGCACACCAAGCTATTTGATCAAGGAGACCCTCGGGAGCACTCCTACAGGTAGTTCCACTCCACAGAGTCGAAGGCCTTTGCGGCATCCAAAGCCACCACGACCCTCGAATCGATTTCATCATGGGACCCTTGAATATTCATGAATAGGCAGCGAATGTTCATCGCAGTATTTTTCCCTGGCATAAAGCCTGTCTGGTCAGGGTGGACCAGTGACAGAATAACCTAGTTAAAGCGGGAGGCAAAATCTTAGTCAGTATCTTAATGTCAACTTGTAGCAGGGAAATAGGTCTATACAATTTCGGGTATTTAGGGTCCTTACCAGGCTTAGGGATTACTACAATTTGAACCTCACTCATAGAGGGGGAGGGGGTAAAATACCTGTATCTAATATGGATTTGTACAGATACTAGAGTTTAGGGATTAGAATTTCAGTATAGGTGGCATAGAATTCGAGTGGTAAGCCATCTGATCCTGGGGCCTTAGGTGTGGCCAAGCAGGAGATAGCCTTAGAAATATCCTCCATAGTAATAGGGGCTTCCAAAAGTTCAAGCTGGTCGTTGGTCAGTATAAGGAATTTAACTCCTGCTAGATAGTCCCTAGTGTCTTGGAGAGTGTGGGTGACTCGGGAAGTGTGGAGTGCACGGTAGAATTTCCCAAATTCCTCCGCCACTTGTTGCGGATCAGAAATATCGTTCCCCTGCAGATCCATCAACGATACCACCACAGGGGGACGCGCGTCGTTGGCCATTTTCACCATGTGGCTGTGACTTGATTTTTGTTTGTTGCAACTGCCATTTTGTGTCCGCTGTGTTTTGGGTGGAATCGCTCTGCTTTTGGGCCAGGTTTAAAAGGTGATTTTGGTTTGTGGAGGCGCAGTTTAAGGATTTTATACTGTTTGGCCTGTAAATCATCTCAGAGTGGAAATTGCTCCAATTTCAGGGAGGAGACACCAGGAACTGAGAAACTGTTTTGTTTAAATGTTAAACTCACTGGTTTAAATAGTTTTTACGCTGTTGGATTTTGAGGACACCATTTTGTCATTGCAAATGGTATAGGGACAATTTCCTTTTAAGTGAATTCAATATTTTCATCTTGGCATTTTATGGCCTTCAAAACTGTGATAGGTAGTGATAGGTAGTGAGGAGTAAAATAAAAAATGTATGCCCTTAGAAATCCTGAAGGCGGTGCTTGGATTTCGGGGTCCCGTACGTGGCTAGGCTCCCAAAAAGTCCCACACATGTGGTATCCCCGTACTCAGGAGAAGCAGCAGAATGTATTTTGGGGTGTCATTTCACATATGCCCATAGCATGTGTGAGCAATATATCATTTAGTGACAACTTTGTGCAAAAAAAAAAAAAAGTTTGTAATATTCCCGCAACTTGTGGCAAAATATAAAATATTCCATGGACTCAACATGCCTCTCAGTAAATAGCTTGGGGTGTCTTCTTTCCAAAATGGGGTCATTTTGGGGGGTTTTGTGCTATTTTGGCATTTTATGGCCTTCGAAACTGTGATAGGTAGTGAGGAGTTAAATCAAAAATTTGCACCCTTAGAAATCCTGAAGGTGGGGATTGGTTTTCGGGGTGCCGTGCGCGACTAGACTCCCAAAAAGTCCCACACATGTGGTATCCCCATACTCGGGGGAAGTAGCGGAATATATTTTGGGGTGCAATTCCACATATAACCATGGCATGTGTGAGCAATATATCATTTAGTGACAACTTTTTGTAAAAAAATTTTTTTTTTGTCATTATTCAATCCCTTAGGACAAAAAAAATAAATATTCAATGGGCTCAACATACCCATCAGCAATTTCCTTGGGGTGTCTACTTTCCAAAATGGGGTCATTTGGGGGGGGTTTGTACTGCCCTGCCATTTTAGCACCTCAAGAAATGAGATAGGCAGTCATAAATTAAAAGCTGTGTAAATTCCAGAAAATGTACTCTAGTTTGTAGACGCTATAACTTTTGCGCAAACCAAAAAATATACGCTTATTGACATTTTTTTTACTAAAGACATGTGGCTGAATAAATTTTGCCCTCAATGTATGACTAAAATTTAGTTTATTCGATTTTTCTTATAACAAAAAGAAGAAAATATCTTTTTTTTTCCAAATTTTCAAAATTTTCGCTCTTTTTCCATTTATATCGCAAAAAAAAAAAATCGCAGAGGCAATCAAATACCATCAAAAGAAAGCTCTATTTGTGGGAAGAAAAGGACGCAAATTTCGTTTGGGTGCAATATTGCATGACCGTGCAATTACCAGTTAAAGCAGCGCAGTGCAAAATTGGAAAACGACCTCTGGTCCTTAGGGTGTTTATTGGTCCGGGGCTGAAGTGGTTAAAGATTGGCATATATGGTGAGAGGGTACAGTAACGTGTATTCCTTTTGAAGGTACTTTTTATGTCTTGAGGTACAAGACCCCAGAATAAAAATACCTTGGAAGTATTTCAGCTGTGGCTTCAGAAATCTGTAATGATAAGTAGATTGATGGATGTGTAGTACATGTTTGTGTCTTGGCATTTTCCCTTGTTCATGGTTTGAGGTTGCACTGCAAACAGCTGCGAGTATACCCCAAGCATCTGATATTGCATTAAGTCATCTACGTACACAGTAACCAAAGCCTCTCTGCTTTTTATTTTGAGAGATCAACATTTAACAATTGAAAGCCTTCCTGGGTGTGATTCCAGTCTAATCTTGAATGGCAGTCCTACTAACTTGAGACCCACTACGGAGACCCTGCTGTGTATTTTGTGTGAGCTATAGACGCTTGCTATCTGGTAAGCGTGCATTCTTTGTGGTGTTTGCACTTTTTGGTGACGGAAGATTGCACGATTTGTTTCAAATATTAATTGGAATTTGAGTTTCATTCACATTGGATTTTGGGTCATTTTTCTTTATACAATTCATCTGTATTTATAATTATGTATATGTATTTTTATTTATTAATTCACTGATTTAAATATTAATTTAAGTAATTTTCATAATAATTTTTATCAATTTGTTAACTTAATATTTAATAATAAATTTTATTCATATTCACTACCTCATATAAATGCTTATATATCAACTGAGGTTTCCACCTAGGGGGGATAATCATTATCAGCGCAGCTATATTCTTTCTTTCTATTTGTATCTAAATGTTTGTCTCATGTATTAGTCTTCTCATTGTTTGTATGTAGTAACAATAATATGTTTGAACCTACCGCGGCAGCCCTCTTGCGTGTCGTGGCTATTGTATTTTAGTAGGAACGTGAAAGTAAGGATTACAGAGGGTTTAGTAATTGTCGGTTTTGAGGAATGTCAGTGTCAATTTACCAATGTACATGAATGTTGTATTGTTTACCATCCTTTGCAGGTTAAATTGAAGGATAGAGTAATAACTTTTGTTTATAAGTATCTTTTCAGGTTCAAGGAGTTTCTGAAAGTGTGTGTACATAGAAAGCATGTGTATGTAGATAGCTGTGCACATGCATAAACACACACACCTGAGAAGGTAAAAGTATCATAGGCTGTTTCACTGTTTCATTGTTTTTTTTTCTGCACCATTCTAAACCCTGCGTGTCTTCCTCCAGTTTGTAATGAGGAAGAAAATGGGGGGATTATAGTGGTGAGAATGACAATTTTCAAACCAATAATACCAACCGCTCTAATTCCACAACTGTCTTTCTTTGATGGAATTTGTATCAGCAAGCAGAAGTCCTTTGAAGGAGGCTCCTATCCCAGATGCTAAGAACCTTTTTGCCAATGGTTCCAGGTATTACACCCCAGATGGTAAGCCACGCAGTGACCACAGTCATTGAGTTAGGTTTGTTTGGAGGTCAACCAAAAATGGGGTTGTACTTTCCTCAGCAGCGGTCACCATTCTCAGCTGATGAGGTAGGTGCAGTCACTGTAACATAAACTTCAAATGGTTCACCACAGGGTTCATGAGTCCCTCCTGGACCCTGACACAATAGAAAAAAAGAAAAAAGGGGGATGGGTTGCGCAAAAAGAAAAATGATTAAATTGCTTAATATTGCGTCTCAAAGGTAAATAAGTGAATATTGACATCAATCTATGCAAAAATAAGTGTAAAAGTAGGTGAAAACATCAATGTGCTTAGTCAAAGATTAATAATTAATATCTGACCGGTCCACTAACTGACGTGGTACGGTCATGTGGCAAAAAACATACAATTAATAAACAGTGTATAAGAAGCACTTTGATAGTTATAACAATGAAAAGTCCATAAAAAAAGTTCTCAGTTTGAGGAATAGTGATAGTGACTCCACTGTGATGAAACGATGACAGACCATCCACAATAGTGCAAATTATAAGCACCTCCACCACGGTTAACACTGCCGCTTACCAGAAGTGTATGGTTCTTTGTTACATAGAACCATAAAACGCAGATGACTGGCTCTCCCCAGCCCGGGATATTCAGATACGTAAGGTGATTAAAGGATCCCTCACAGCTCCAACCAATCCCTCTCATCAGTGACCATAGAAAAAATATAAGGCTCGCAATAGTGTAAAACCAAACACTTTAATAAAATAGATAAAAAACGCCAATTGCGCACTTACATAACATCAGTGGACAAATCGCATGCAAAGAACTCGAGCCGGCCGGTCTCGATTTTCAACGCCCAATACTTCCGGGACACATGAAGCGGTGACCTCAGTGCATCGCTCCTCCTCCCTGCGCGTTTCGTCACTAACAGGACGTCGTCACGGGGTGTTGACACAATGACCTGTTTACATCCTTTTCAACCAGGTGACTGGGTCATTGTAAAGAAGCTTGAGGGATGAGACAGCTGGGTCCACGGCAGCCACTGCAAGAAGCTGCTCAACTACACTACAACTACAACTATTTATATTTTTTAGTTTAGTATATTTTGGCAAGGGTAACGATGAAGAGCATCTCAACTTGTTGTTTGAAGTGTATTCTCCAACTAGCTAAGAAAGCGAACAGGACACATTGTTGGGTCTACTCTGCATCTCCACCAAGCTTTAGTACCCCAGTGATGACAGCGGTACATGATATATAGGATGTTCATATTGGTATGAGGAGTTTTGACAAACTAGTAAAATCCAAACAGTCAAACGATACATTTCTAAAGGGTAAAATTAGTTATAGTTTTAACAATAGCTCTGGTTCTTGCCAGCTTTGGTACTGGGATAACTAAGTAGCCCACAAGTGTGCTTCAACTTTAGTTTGATATTATTGCGGATCTACAGCTTATAAGGTAAATGTCGCGGCCGATCGTGAGGATCTGATGGTGTGAGAGAAGGTAAGAATGGCAGGGACAGCTAGAAGGGAATTGTTTACCAACCCTGACCAGGTCCAGGCATGGTTTACTACTTGTACACAGTGGGGGCATAAGCTTATGAAATGATTGAACAATTTCTCATCCATTGTGGATGGGATGTTTAATGTAACTGTTGAAGCTACAAGGAAGTTCCTATAGGAATAACGGCAAATCAAGACCCTTTTATTAAAAGATGGCCCGTGATTATCTGTTGGCATCCAAGGGGGGTTTCTGTAAATTCATAGGTAAAGATTGTTATACCTGGATGGGGGATACTAATGACAAAGTTCAGGCCCATATGGATAACATTTAGATCCCTGCATGGCAAAGCCAGAGCTATAGCTAGTGAAGGTTGAAGTCCTTTTAAAGGTCTGGAAATCTTTGGGGATTTTATTTTTTATTTTTCAGCAGACCATGGTTGAAAGAAGTAGGGGTATATAGACTCATGTTGTTTATGTTTCTATTCCTTCTATATGCTGTGATGAGGTGCTACTGTTGCCTGATTGGATGAGTGAACAGAGCCCGAGCCGATGACCACATCTTCTTCTGAGATGAGATGCCCTGAAACCCAACCCACATACAAGACACAGAGGATCCCAGACTGACCGGCCCTTATGTCCTCCTCTAAGTCATCCCTCCTGAAGAACAGAGTCTACAAGTCAAGCCGTGTTATGAACTCGTATTGGACTGTAAGGACTGACTAATTTCCAGGTGTAACAAGAAGAACAAGATTCATGGAGGGGCACATGGGAGCATATGACAAAGAGGAGAAGCTGTTGTGGAATTTTTTATTAGCCCCCGTTCACACCTATGCGAATTAGATGCGGCTTACAACGCATCCAATTCGCAAGACATTTTAAACGAAGTTAATTTGAATGAGGCTGGTTCACATATGTGCGTTGCATTCCCACTGTGCATTGCACAAAAAAGTGTGCGTTTTCTGGTCATTGCGGTGCGAATTACAAGGCCATTATCTTCTATGGGCATGCATCTGATTCGCAGCTGTGTTGCGGTGTGAACATAAATTATCTCCTCTCCTCCTACACCTCCCCCTCTTCCAGTTCTTCCCCTGTCTGTTTTGTGCTGCTGACCAGAGAAAGCATGGCAAAAAGAGGGAGAAAAGTGGCATCAAAGGTCAAGGAATCCGTGAATCCGTGATTGTGAGGAGCTTATCAGACTTGTGAGGAACAAACTGATAATTTATGACACCCAGCATCCTAAATATAAGGACAACGTTCTTAAAAAAACGTGCCTGGCTGGAAATTGCCAGAAACATCTTGCCAGTATGCTCATCCCAAGTTCAGGCTGACAAATGTAAGTTTTTTTTATTCCCTTTCACTACCTGTAGATGCTGTCCTGTTGTTTCTTTATGTTGTCCATTTTTATTCATTCTAATATTATAAAAAAACAACAGCGTGCGTTCACCCACAAATACATACAAGGCCACATGCTCTCAACATTGGACATATAACGGAGTCAGACAGCAACGGAGGAGTCCCTAAATTAATTAATAATCTTGGATTCGCTTAGGTTTGCAAAATACAACACAAATGTGAACATTATTTTTATTTAAATAAACCAAAATGACCAAAAAAAAACATTTGTTACAGCACACTTTTCACTTTGTAAAGGCCCTGATAATATAATGCAAACAAATACACACTTTTTATGATTAGATTAGATTACCAGTAGTGGTGCTCCTAGTAACATTCCACTGTACCGCCTCCATGTTATGGCTCAGTGAATCCTCAAATAGATATCCATCTCGTTCACGCACATAGTTGTGCAGTGCACAGGTTGCTTTAACAGCACTGATAGCATGGTCAATACTGAGGTTTATTGAAGTATGCAAGAATCTCCACTTATTGCATAGTATACCAAATGCACATTCTACTACTCGTCGGACCCTAGTGAGTCTATAATTGAACACTCTTTTTTCTGTTGTCAGAGAGCGACTTGAAAAAGGCCTGAGCATGTGCTCTGAAAATGCAAATGCTTTATTTCCTACAAATACATGTGGGAGGGAAGGCTCTGTTGTTCCGAGCAGGGGAGAATGATTGGGCAAGTCTAGTGTATTCTCACGCAGCATGCAGCCAAATGAGGAATATGAAAATACACTAGAATCCGAGCTGCTGCCATAAGAACCCACATTAATATAAATCAATTTATAACTGGCGTTTGCGACTGCCATTAATACCAACGAAAAATATTTCTTATAATTAAAATATTGGCTCTCACTAGCTGGAGCCTTGAGGATGCGGATGTGCTTCCCATCAATGGTAAATAGTTAATCCAGGTAAGCAGTAAGCAGGGGTGATCCAGGAGAATAGTCGAGCAAGCTGGGTAGTCAGGAACAAAGTAACAGGTTCAACAGCGGTCAGGTATCTCAGGAACAAGCTGAAGATGATCCAGCACTAGTATCAGGTAAGGACCCTGTTTATATATGGTGTCATGCACCATATATTGGATTGGTGGACGTGAACGTGCATGAGTGCGTACACACGTTCGGATTGGCGTGCGAGTGCGCACACGTGTTCGTATTGGCGCGTGCGTGCTCCCGTTCGTTCCGGAACTCGTTCGCCTCTGTCGGGGACACCGCGCATGGTCATTAGCATTAACAGAATGAAAATAAGCTGCTGCTGCACTGGGACGGGCATTCACACGGTGAGTTCTCTGAGAACTACCCTGAACAACAACACCAATCTTACCCCTGTAATCCCCTCCCCTGTCCTTCTAGTTTTGAAATGGCAATCTCCCGATAAGAAGTGCCACACAGTAACATTCCCTGTCCCATCCCATCCCCAATTCCTTCAATCAGCCCCCCCCCCCCCAAAAATCCTGGTATGTATGTGCCAAGTCAACATGGCGAGGCTAGGTCTGTTCCCAGAACTGCCAGTGATGACCCAGCTTCTGCCAGTCACTACTCTAATAAGGCCCCTTTCAAAAAAAACATATCACAATCTGTGATTTATGAGGTCTGTCCAAGGTTGAGGACTAAGAGGACACCTTTCTGGTTAACTGTGTTGAAGAGGCCTACTTGAGAGACATGTTTCTTTTTGGAATTTTTTCTATGTTAATTTATGTTGGCTACATGAGCAAATGTTTTATTTTTTTAATATATTTCGGATACTTGAATAACGCCAACTTTTGTAGGGTTATATATTTTGAATTACACGTTTGACTAATTCTAAAACAATTAAATTACATGCTCCAAAATTCACATGACAAAGGACATCAGTGATAAAAAGTACAGTACCTTAACCCTTTCCCGCCCAGCGTACGCAGATATGCGTACTCGGCTTCCGGGGGGTATATCGGGATGATGCCCGCACCTGCAGGCATCATCCCGGTACCGTTTTGTTCAGCGGGCGATTGGGTATCCAGGCATAACAACCGATGCGGCTAAAAGCCGCTCGGCTGTTATGCCGGAGGAGCGGGAGGGGACAACCCCCCCTCCCGCCGCCTCTCGCCGCTGTTACCGGTGCTCCCGCTCGATCGGGAGCACCGATCAGAGATTCGACGCCTCCGGCTGCTGCGGAGGAACTGGAACGAAGCCGTAATCGGCTTCGTTCCAGTCTCCTCATCGTAAACACGGAAGCGACGTCATGACGTCACTTCCCGTTTACTCGGCTGCCAATGGCGCCGGTTTTAAAAAAATATCCGATATTCAGAATCGCCGTTTTCGGCGATCTGAATACATTGAAGTGTAAAGGAGGGGTGGGGGGTCTTTTAGATCCCCGATCCCTCCATAAAGAGGACCTGTCACCACCTATTACTGTCACAAGGGATGTTTACATTCCTTGTGACAGCAATAAAAGTGATCAATTTTTTTTTTTTTAAAACAATTTAGTAATTTTAAAATAAATAAAAAAAAAAAAAAAAAAATTTTTTAAAGCGCCCGCCGTCCCCGCGAGCTCGCGAAGCAAAGAAAACGCATATGGAAGTCGCGCCCGCATATGTAAACGGTGTTCAAATTACACATGTGAGGTATCTCCGCCATCGTCAGAGCGAGAGCAATAATTCTAGCACTAGACCTCCTCTGTAACACTAACCTCGTAACCGTAAAAAATGTTTAAAGCGTCGCCTATTGAGATTTTTAGGTACCGTACTTTGTCATCAATCTACAAGTGCGCGCAATTATAAAGTGTGACATGTTTGGTATCTATTTACTCGGCGTAACATTATCTTTCACATTACGCAAAAAAATTGGGCTAATTTTACTGTTTTTTTTTTTTTTTTATTCATGAAAGTGTTTGAATTTAACAATAACAATTTTCTGGTCCCAAACTGCACAACAAAGCGGTGTGGGATTTCCCCCCCCCCCCCCCCCCATAAAGCACCTTGTCCCCATCAAATTGGGGACAAGGTGTTTTTGGGGGAGGGGGGGCACAGAACACACTACACATGTTAAGGGCATGTGGCCTGGTTTGGTCCAGGAGGGGGGTGCTCGCTCCCTCTCTTTTCATGGCCTTTTAGGCTGCATGCTCAGATAATGTTCTGGTATGGATTTTGTGGAGGGAGGAACACAACTCTTATTTTTAAAAATATAAGACTGACATAATCACACACACACACACACACATAATCACACACAAAGGTTACACTTGATATGGAAATATGCATGATAAAAATGTATTGTTTGGCAGATAAATTACTTACCTAGTTATTGACATGTGCGTGTAATTAAAAAAAATGTAATCATGCACACGGAGGACTTCATACAGGATCATGAACTAGCCTCTATCTTCTTCTCCTCCTTCTCCTCTTCTTTACTTCCAGCAAGATTGCTGCTGTTGCAGCAATAACTGTTGGCATTATCATGGGCAGAGCAGCACACATTTTGCAAACAAAAAAAAAACACACAATACAGACTCCTGGACAACCAGGACGTGTCCACAAAAATCAATCTTTTTATTAGCAGCCTCACAAATAGATAACAAGCGATTGGCTAGCTCAAAATTTGCAGTGTCAGTTTTGCTGTAATATGCTCATGTGAGGGTATTCGCACATACAGATGTTGATGGAAGGCCATTGGATGCGGCTTCCTCTGTGCTGTATGTTCAAATGACTGGTAATATGGTGTCCTGGATGGAATTCTTTGGAGCTATGTGGATGCAACGTATGGCATGTAATCATAACATAACATATATATTATATTATTATATTATATTAGATTATATTATATTATATATATGTTATGTAATCATAACAGTAGTTATGATTAGATACAGTATTTGTCCTTCACAAACCATAGAGTTAATGTATTAACTATGGAAAGGATAGTAAAAAGTTGAGCTGGTGACACAGCTGCAAATTCAATTTCTGAAAATGGATATTCCTCCTTCTTCTTTATGTCTTTTTATCCTGAGAAGGTTCCTATGGACATTTACTGCCTATTCCCTTGCGTGTCATACACTTAAAGGGGAACTACACTATATCTGAGCACCACAAACCCAAAATGTTATTTCATTCATTTTTTAATATATACTTTATTTTGCTGCGAAATCACTTTGAAAAACACCCACCAGCATGTCTGGTCACAGCTTGCTTTTAAAAAAAGTTAATATAACATGCCATCCTATCCTTTTACTAATGCTAGCAGCATAAGGATTACAAGTAGTCAATGCTGACTGAGAGAGAGTGAAGTTCCATTTTAAGGTGGAGCAAAGCTACACTAAATTGCCATTCATGACACACAGCTATACCGAATGCCACATAGGGGACAAGTTGCTGAAATGACCCACTGGTTACCCACCAGTTTTCTGCAAGTGGACAACATGGCCAAGACAATTACAAAATCATTGTCACTGCGCTGCATCTGGGAAAATTAATATTGCCACGCTCTCCACATTGTTAAAAAGTTACAAAGGTTAAAAAAAGACCAACAAATAGAAAATAATAGAAAAAAAATAAATAGAAATAAATTAAAAACCTTAATTTACCTGGAAAAAAATCTCCATATATTCCTTATATTCACAGTTGATCTAGAAAAAGAAAAATTAAATCCTCATAAAGGATGATCCAATTTCCTCCAATTTCCATACTGATGAAAATCAGATATTCCCTGAAGCAACAATTTCTTTCGTTATTACTAATAAATGTTAAAATTTCTTTGAATTTTCATTAATGTCTTACATTCATGCCCTAGATTTAGTACTATAAAGTCTTCTGCTTATAGAGGAGGTATCTACACACTTTATGCATTATATGTTTTATGGTTGATTGCTACATTCATTTTAAATGCTTTTGTTGTTTTTTAACAAGATTACAATGTCATTATGATGCCATCGGGAGGGTTGTTATGGGTTACACCAGGGTTTTTGTGCATGCTTATTATTAGGACTATGTTTCACTGCTAATCCCTGAATTTTCAGGACAAAATCCTTTACCTCCGATCTCTGCATTTCCACGATTCACAGAGCCTCCGGGTTCACGTGACTTCTGACAGAAACCATATCAGTACTTCCAATATGATTCACTGAATATCTGCCCATACTTCTATTGGTGCTCACAGAATCCCTGACAGAACTTCAAGAATCCCTGCCATGGTACTGCCTTTATTTCAAATGGTGCATGCAGAATTCCCGCCATGACTACCCACGCTCCCTGAAATGACGCTGTGCATTTCCTTTGAACCAGAGGGGTATTTAAACATCAGCCCAGGAAGTGGCTGGTGTTGTGTCTTCTCTGTGTCCTCTTGCCAGCTGTTCTGCTGTTTGCAGACCCAGAAACATTGGTTTCTCAGGACTTAGTACATTTATATTTAGTGCTGATGACTTTGTATCTTCTTGTCTGGTTCTGGCTTTGCACTATCGGTAACAATCTCTTTGATCAGCCACCAATCTTATGAAGGTCAAGTATAGCAAGGAGTGCAGCTTCTATTTGGACTTTACATTTACCGAACATTTATGTTTACTGCAGATGAATCTTCTAGGAGAGTTTGTTCTTAATCTATGATAAAATGATTCACCACCAGTGAATGTTTGGTGAATACCATATTCACTGCTTTTTAAATATTACCCTTAGTGGGGACACATTATTTCAATCACTCATCTTAAATCAAAAGCAATCTGGGCAACATGTGGGGGACCGCGTTCCAGTGTCTAGTATCTAGCAGAAACAGATTGATTCATTACAAATTCCTACACAGAATCTACCTCACCCCGGCTAGACTGGCAAAGATGTTTGGGAATCAGCACTCCCTGTGCTGGAATGCGCTGCACAATTAGCTAACTTCATGCATATTTTCTGGGAATGCCCACTAATTAAATCTTATTGGCAAGCCATTGCCTCCTGTATGAAGTTGGTCACCTCAATTTCTATCCCTATGTCCATCGAAGTATGTCTTTTACACTTAGTGGAGCCCTTGGCCACTACCAGGGCCAAAATGACCATTCTTACCCTGTTACTGTTCTACGCTAAAAAGCACATTATCCTTTCATGGAGGAGCTCTGTGTCACTGACCTTGGAGTCTTGGAAAACATTGGTCAACAAGGCAGTACCCTTTTACAAAGCTACATACTTGAGCAGAGGGGATCTGAACAAATTTGAGAAGGTTTGGGGGGGTGAATGGCTTCCATGGACATGGCATCAGATTAACCACACTGAGACATAACCCAAGATCCTTTGTAGATATGGTAACACGGAGGGGCGATTGTTTTGAAGGACTAGAAGATTAGTGAGTGATTGTAGAATTTGCACACTGCACAGTTGGGGATGGGCAACTCTCATTAATTAGCCATGTCACTGTGGAGCGGGGGGGAGGAGGTGGAGAGAGTAACCATCCCATGGAAGTTTTCAGATAGAATGAGGGGGAGCCGTGGAATTGTATCCTTGTGTCATGGTAGACTGCCTCCGGCTGGAGGTAGGAATGTTTGTGTACTTGTCTGAGCAAAGTTAGGGGGGGATGTATCACAAGTTTCTGTGATAACGTTTATGTTGTATTGTTTTTCAGTAGTGTAACGGCAAGTTTGTGGCCGGTTGCAGCCCACATTGTGTGGCTTATATGTATTGTATAAAACAAAAAAAAATAATAAAAAAAAGCAATCTGGACAGCTCATGCAATTTCTGTAAAATCATGTTAGTAATGGAAGAGGAAGCTGAGCCTTCTTCTTTTTACAAATAATAGCTATCCATAGAAGAGAGGTTGTAAATTTGTGCTAGAGAGATAATATGCACAAGAGCATAGAAAAAAACAGAACTTGCGTGAGTAAACGTTTCCTTATTACTTTTGGGAAAATAAACATAGATTTTTCCAGGTTAAAATGTAACTCTTGTTTTCACCTAAAGCCCATTATTACTTATTTGGACCTGAGTCAAATTCTAACAGATCCCAACATGTTGGCACTTCTGAGTAAGTCAATCTCTGGTGAATTGCGTTCAGTGGGAGGAGTCTGTGATATTATCAGGTCTACCTGCACCTATCGGTTAATCTGCTCCTGATGCTCAGAGGCAGCTGCCATTAAAAGCTTTGTGTATATGGTGGTGTTAGAGCACTGAGGCATAATGCCCCATACATACGATCAGAAATTCTGCCAGCAAAAGTCGGATGTGAGTTTTTGGTCAGAAATTCCAGCCGTGTGTATGCTCCATCGGACTTTTGCTGGCAGAATTCCAGCCAGCAGAAGATTGAGAGCAGGTTCTCTATTTTTCGGTCGGAAAAAGTTACTTTCCGAAAATGCGTTCGTCTGTATGTAATTCAGACGCGCCAAAAAATCACGCATGCTCAGAAACAATTCAACGCATGCTCAGAAGCATTGAACTTCATTTTCTCAGCTCGCCATAGTGTTGCATGTCACCATGTTCTTGACAGTCGAAAAGTTCAGAGAACTTTTGTGTGACTGTGTGTATGCAAGGCAAGCTTGAGCAGAATTACATAGTTACATAGTTACTAAGGTTGAATAAAGGCACCAGTCCATCCAGTTCAACCTGAGTGAGTGTCTACAATTGTCCCTATCCCTGTACATTGCACACTCACATCGGTCCCTACCCTCATCCAAGTTTTTTCTGATGGAATTTCTGATCGTGTGTATGGGGCATTAGAGTTCATTTTATTTAATGAAACCATTTTTAAAAGGATTTTATGCTTTGACCATTTTATATTCTCCTATGCTGAGTGGATACTAGTGTTAAAGAATCATGGAGGAAAGGATTTACATTATTAAGGGATCTACTTAAGCTGGCCATACACATTTTTTTTCATTCATCCTAAATAAAATAAAAATATAACAGGACGGATTAATCTCCTGCTGTAGTTATTGTACTCTGACAGCCAGCACATGCAGCTGTCAGAATATCCAAATAGCGACTGCAACTGCTTGGGTGCAGCTGCTGTTTGGCTGACAATTTTCTGTCTAGCTATTTTGTTTTTTCAATGAAAGAATGTCAGGTAGGAAGGTAGTCATAGGACCACCCACAGAGAAAATTCTGTCTGGTTCATGAGGAACACGAAAAAACAAAACAAACAAAAATTGAGGTCCCCCCAAAATTCATTACAAGACCTATCGATTTCATGCAGGATAATGAGGGCAACATACAGCCCCCCCCCCCCCCAAAAAAAAAAAAAAAAAAAAAAAAGAATTAAGATGTATTTAAAGTTGTAAACAAAATCAAGCTTGAAAAAAATATTTAGCTTTGTTGATAATATATATTGTTATATATAATATATATTGATATGATATCATAAACAAAGCCACCCCAATCCAAACCCTAATGCTAATCCTATATCTTTGTTCTCCAAAAAAAAACATTTCATCACCAAAAATAACCATATTTTTAGCCTACCCATGACCAATTGACCAAACACGTGGCAAATTTTGATGAAATGCCCTAATTTTGCCCCAAAATTTGGCAAAGTGAAAACTCTCAATTTTGCTCATGCCAATAAAGTATCAGAGTACTACAATCACTCAGAATCCATCTTATGGCATTCTGGCTTCAATCAATTGAATTGAATTGAATTGATAGCAGAGGATTTTCTACTTTGTGCTTTCCTCCTTACTCCACTTCTTTATTATTAATAATTGCCAGGTATATAACCTTAAAAACTGTTCTGCCCTCACAATGTGTTTGTAGTACAAGGCTTTGCAGACAACTAGCAAGGCCGAAGGGTTAACAGTTGTAATCTTTACTGAGAATTTGATTTTAGTTTGTTTCTTAAGTTTAAGTTTTTTTAAGTTGTAAAATTGCAAAACACAAATGATAAAAGAATGCATCAGTATTAAACATTGCAGTACAAATGCAATTAGTATCAAGCATGCTACATTAGCCTTAGCTAACAGAAATTAGGCCTAGCTAAAGGAACTCCCTGACAGAAACTACTACCAAACACATATAAAAATGCAGTTGAATTAATAGAACACATACTACTTAACCACTTGACCACTAGGCACTTAAACTCCCTTCCTAACCAGACCAATTTTCAGCTTTCGGTGCTCTCACATTTTTAATGACAATTACTCTGTCATGCAACACTGTAGTTATATGAAATGTTCACACAAATAGTGCTTTCTTTGGGTGGCATTTAATCTCTGCTGTTTTTCGGTCGTAATAAAAGAAAAAAGACAGAAAATTCAGTAAAAAAATGCATTTGTCTTCATTTCTGTTATAAAATTTAGCAAATTAGTCATTTTTCTTCATAAATTTTGGCCAAAATGTATACTGCTTCATATCTTTGGTAAAACTAATCCAAATGTATATTATTTGGTCTTTGTGAAAGTTATAGAGGCTACACACTATGGTGCAAATCTCTGAAAAATTATCACACCTGATGTACTTACGGATGTACTTATCTCATTTCTTGAGACCCTAACAAGCCAGAAAAGTACAAATACCCCTCAAATGACCCCTTTTTGGAAAGTAGAAATTTCAAGGTATTTAGTAGGAGGCATGGTGAGTTTTTTGAAGTTGTAATTTTTTCCCACAATTCTTTTCAAAATCAAGATTTCTTTTTTCAGAGAATTGTTATAGTAGCAGGTTATTTCTCACACACAGCATATGCATAGCACAAATTACACTCCAAAACACATTCTACTACTCCTCCTGAGTATGGTGATAACATATATGTGAGACTTTTACACAGTGTGGCCACATACAGAGGCCCAACATGCAGGGAGCACCGTTAGGAGTCCTTGGAGCATAAGTTATACATATAATTTTGAACATAACCCCATTTTGTAAAGAAAACAACCCAACATGTAATCTATGAGGCATAATGAGTCCTTGAACATGCCATTTTTTTCTACACGTTTTGGGAAAATGTGTAAAGAAAATAAAAATGCATTTTTTTAAAAACAAAGTTGACCATTTATACAATATTTCTAACACATAACATGTACATACCAAAAATTACACCCAAAAATAGATTCTCCTACTCCTCCTGAGTACGGCGATACCATATCTGGAAGACTTTCCCACAGCCTGGCCACATACAGAGGCCCAACATGCAAGGAGCACCATCAGGTGTTCAAGGGGCATACATTTAAAATCTAATTTGACTACCTATTACACTTTTGTGAGGCACTCTAGTGGCATGGATGTGGCATGGATGAGAACTGATGTGGCATAGATGAGCATGAATGGGGATGGATGAGCCCTGGATGGGGATGGCTGAGTATGGATGGGATGACTGAGCATGAATGAGTATGGCTGAGTTCGCCTGAGTTCGGCCGAGTAAGGCTGGGTATGGCTGAGTATGGATGGGATGGCTAAGTATGGCTGGGTATTGCTGGGTATGACTTGGTATAGCTGGGTATGGTTTAGTATGGGTAGGTATGGCTCAGTATGGATGGGGGTGGATGGGATGGCTGAGCATGGATGGATGGATGAGTATTGCTGATTAGGGATGGATGACTGAGCATGGATGAGTATTGCTGATTAGGGATGGATGGCTGAGGCTGCAATGGACACAGATAAGCACTGTGGGCACTACAGATCCAGCCTACAGTGCTGCTAAACCTGATCTCTCCCCTCTCTGCTCACACTGTACCTATCGGTACAGAGAGGGGAGAGAGGAATCGGACATGACGCCGGTTTGTTTACAAGTGATTGTTCCGTCATTTGACAGAGTGATCACGTGGTAAGCGGCCGCTATCAGCAGCCATTTAACGTGATCCGTTATGGTCATGGATATTCCCGAGTGTGAGCTCCAGGAATCGTGATTCTGGGAGCAAGTCAAAGTACGCCCTCCCAGAGTTATCAAGCCGAGCTGTAGCCATCATTCGGCTATGGCGCGGTTGTTAAGTGATTAATTGAATACTAATGGCAGCCTACTTACAGACTTATGCTTCCAGGGCCAGTTTTAGGAAATAGTGGATCCATAATCCAGCTGACCGGACTTCTCCCTCAGTGAAGTGGTGACCCTGATGTGCAATTTGCTCATGATAGTGTCTTACTAACAGAAATGAAATGTGATGATTCTTGGTCATGAGAAAGGGCTGTTTCTCTTCGACAGTCATATCAACTGCTGACAAGCGACCTCCAATTCTTATCACTCTATCTTCGTCAAATATATGGTTACGTTTTTTTTTTGAGTGGACTGTGTTTGGAGATCTCTTCTCCTTGATTTCTTCTTTGAAAACTTCTTGTTGAACACATCTGATGATGATGATTTTGCATAAGATGATTGCTTGTCAGTGTTTGTAGCTCTGCAAAAGGATTTGGTTAGGAGAATAAGCTTTCTTATTGCTCGTATGAGTGACTTACAGCTGAAGAATCTGTCAAATCACCAAGATTGCCTCTAGTAGTTGTGGTACTGAACGCTCTAACTTGTGCCGGTACCTTTTTGTCATTGTCTGGTTCTTTAAGTTCAAAGGCCTCTAACTGATTGGTCTCTTTAGGTTCTGATCTAGTCAGAAAAGATGGACCTTAGAACCAATTAGTGTGTTTGAGAACAGCCACTAGTACAGGTCTAGTCCCATGATCGGCTGGATTTTTATCTGTACTGATGTAGTGCCACTATGCTGGGTGTGTGGACTTTCTGATGCGGGTCACTCTGTTTGACACGTACATGTACAATCTTCTTGAAGCATTGTGAATATATCCTAACACAATCTTGCTGTCTGTGTAAAACCTTACTGCATGGATCTCAATGTCTAGTTCAGCAACAATCAAGTCTGCCATTCCCACTGCAAAGATAGCAGCACAAAGCTCTAAGCGTGGAACAGTGTGAGCTGGAGATTGAGCCAGTTTGAACTTTCCCATCATAAACCCAACATAACTTTGTCCTTCGAAGTCCACTACTCATGCTGCATACACACGACCGGACTTTCCGGCAGACTAGGTCCGATGGTCTTTCGGCGGATTCCGACTGACTTTCCGAACAAACGGACTTGGCCACACACAAGCACACCAAAGTCAGACGGATTCGAACGTGATGATGTACGACCGGACTAGAATAAGGAAGTTCATAGCCAGTAGCCAATAGCTGCCCTAGTGTCGGTTTTCGTCCATTGGACTAGCATACAGATGAACAGATTTTTCGACTGGACTCGAGTCCGTAGGAAAGATTTGAAGCATGTTTTAATTGTAAAGTCCATCTGATTTTTAGACAGCAAAGGTCTGATGTAGCCCAAACAAGATCGAATTGTACAGTGGATTCGTTCTATCAGACCTTTGCTGTCAAAAAGTCCAGTCATGTGTATGCGGCATTAGGTGAGCTACATCTCTTATCGCCATAGTGGATGCATCTGAGAATATGCACAATTCTCTTTGCTTCGTGGCAGACAAAGAAACAGGGACATATGACTTTTGGCTGATGAGTTGTTCAAGCTCTATCGATGTGTCCCTCCACAACTTCCACTGCATTTCTTTCTCCTTAGGTAGAGGTGTGTCCCATTCACTTTGTTCATGTGCAATAGCAATTTCTCTCATGAGAGCCTTACCTTGCATGGTGATAGGGGCTACGAACCTTAGGGGGTCATAAAGGCTGTTGACTGTGAACAAGATACCTCTTCTCGTGAACGGCTTCTTTTCTCAGGATACTCTAAATGTGAAGCTGTCAGTTTTCAGATCCCAACTGAGCCCTAAACTTCTTTGAAGGGGTAGTGAATCTGTTCCTAGATCCAGTTCCTTGAGGTGTTTTGCACGGTCCTCTGAGGGAAGCGCTTCCATGACTTTGCTGCTGTTGTAAGATATCTTGTGCAGCCTTACGTTAGATTCTGCTAACATCTCTCTTGTTCTTTTGTTGATAGCCTCTTCATTGCTGGAGAAAGAAGCGAGTCCATCATCCACATAAAAATTTCTCACGATGAACTGTTGGGTAGCTCTTCTTCACCTTCCTGAGCTGTTTGTCTCAAGTTGTAGATAGCTACAGCTGGAAAGGGGATGTTACCGAACACATGTACCTTCATTCTGTATTCTGTGACATCTCTGTTGAAATCATTATCTTCATACCACAGGAACCTCAGGTAGTCTCTGTGATCTTTACAGACAAGGAAACCGTAGAACAATTGTTGTACATCTGCTGTTACTGCAACAAGTACTTTTCACATTCTATTGAGGACTCCCAGGAGTGTATTATTCAGGTTGGGTCCACTGAGGAGGAGGTTGTTTAGGGAGATGCCTTCCTGTTTTGCACCTGAGTCAAATACTACTATCTGTCCTGGTTTTTGAGGATGATACACTTCAAATATTGGTAAGTACCAACATTCTTATTTTTCTTCCAATGGTGGTGCGTTTTCAGCTTGACCACTGTTGAAGATCTTCTGCATGAACTCATAGAAGTGTTCCTTCATATCTGGCTTATAGTCCAGAGTGCATCGCAAAGAGGTGAGGTGCTTCACTACTTGTCCTTTGTTGTTAGGAAGCTGATGTTGGAGTGAACGGAAAGGTAGTGGAGCTACCCAGCTGTTTGGCTTATCCATGAAGACTTCTCTGTCCATGATCTCAAGGAAGGGGCTATCTTCAACAGATGGTGCTGGTTTGTCATCATCTCACGTTCTTTCAAAAACACCTTGCATCCTAGCTCATCTGTATCTTTAGCTGAGGCTATAGCCTCTATGCAGCTCTGAACTCTTTGCAGTTGTATTGGATTGACTAGTCTCTCTTTAATCTGTATCCTATTGTTACAGGGACTAAGACATGACGTGGCTTATGAGCTCTGTCCAGACATACATCAGCAATGATGACCCACCCAAGGTCAATACGTTGTGCAAATGGTGCATTGTGTGGCCCATTCTACTGTTCTCTCACCTTGTTCACTCTCGGGAATGTGTCTTCCTATTAGAAGGATAATTGCAGCATCTGCGTCAATCATGTCTGTTATTTGCATCAGATTAGGGTTGCCACCTGTCCGGGATTCCCCCGGACAGTACGGGTTTAGAGTAATTTTGAATCACGTGTCCGGGGCTCCTGCCGCCTGGAACCCGGACACATGATCCAGACTGCACTGTAGCTCAGAGCTCCATCTGTCCAGCTGGGGGCCGGGCAGGAGCATTACTACAGGTGTTTATGCTACTACAACTGTTTGGGAAATGTAATCAGTCTCGACCCCACTTGTATAGTATCCGCCGGCGAAGATAATTGCCAGGAACCGCAGCTCACATGCCTTTGTCAGGAAATGCACAGGTCAGAAGAGGTGGCCAGCCGGCTGACACTGATGACACTCAAACCCTGGACAACTTTACAGAGGAGGAGACCGCTATAGAAGAAAGAGTCTGGGCAGCAGTGCCCTGTCAGTGTTCAGGTGTCAGTGCAGAATTGGAGGACAGCGCGCTGGATCGGGGATATGAGCTGCATGATCGGCCGAGCAGTATGTACAATATGTAGTTTATCACACAGACAGCTGACCGGGAAAAGACCGTGCAGGAGACCAGCCGCAGAATCTGCTCCATCCACACCACTGATCTGAGAAGGGAGGGGTGAGAGAGGGGAATTCTTAGGATTCTTTGCTATCACCTCTGTGTTGTGATGATCAGGAGTCAGGGCTGGTGCCAGCATAATACAGTGTCCTGTATATGAGCGAGAATAGTGTGTCCCCTCCATGTCACTCTACCTGTTCCCTCCATGTCACTCTGCCTGTCCCCCTCCATGTCACTCTGCCTGTCCCCCTCCATGTCACTCTGCCTGTCCCCCTCCATGTCACTCTGCCTGCCCCCCTCCATGTCACTCTGCCTGCCCCCCTCCATGTCACTCTGCCTGCCCCCCTCCATGTCACTCTGCCTGCCCCCCTCCATGTCACTCTGCCTGTCCCTCTCCATGTCACTCTGCCTGCCCCCCTCCATGTCACTCTGCCTGTCCCTCTCCATGTCACTCTGCCTGTCCCCCTCTATGTCACTCTACCTGCCCCCTCCATGTCACTCTACCTGCCCCCCTGCATGTCACTCTGCCTGTCCCCCTCCATGTCACTCTGCCTGTCCCCCTCCATATCACTCTGCCTGCCCCCTCCATGTCACTCTACCTGCCCCCTCCATGTCACTCTGCCTGGCCCCCTCCATGTCACTCTACCTGCTCCCCTCCATGTCACTCTGCCTGTCCCTCTCCATGTCACTCTGCCTGGCCCCCTCCATGTCACTCTGCCTGTCCCTCTCCATGTCACTCTACCTGCCCCCTCCATGTCACTCTACCTGCCCCCCTCCATGTCACTCTGCCTGTCCCCCTCCATGTCACTCTTCCTGTCCCTCTCCATGTCACTCTACCTGCCCCCTCCATGTCACTCTACCTGCCCCCCTCCATGTCACTCTGCCTGCCCCCCTCCATGTCACTCTGCCTGGCCCCCTCCATGTCACTCTGCCTGTCCCCCGCCATGTCACTCTGCCTGACCCCCTCCATGTCACTCTGCCTGTCCCTCTCCATGTCACTCTACCTGCCCCCTCCATGTCACTCTGCCTGCCCCCCTCCATGTCACTTTGCCTGTCCCCCTCCATGTCACTCTGCCTGTCCCCCTCCATGTCACTCTGCCTGCCCCCTCCATGTCACTCTGCCTGCCCCCCTCCATGTCACTCTGCCTGTCCCCCTTCATGTCACTCTGCCTGTCCCCCTCCATGTCACTCTGCCTGTCCCCCTCCATGTCACGCTGCCTGCCCCCTCCATGTCACTCTGCCTGGCCCCCTCCATGTCACTCTGCCTGTCCCCCTCCATATCACTCTGCCTGTCCCCCTCCATATCACTCTGCCTGCCCCCTCCATGTCACTCTGCCTGCCCCCTCCATGTCACTCTACCTGCCCCCTCCATGTCACTCTGCCTGGCCCCCTCCATGTCACTCTGCCTGTCCCCCTTCATGTCACTCTGCCTGTCCCCCTCCATGTCACTCTGCCTGTCCCCCTCCATGTCACTCTGCCTGTCCCCCTCCATGTCACTCTGCCTGGCCCCCTCCATGTCACTCTGCCTGTCCCCCTTCATGTCACTCTGCCTGTCCCCCTCCATGTCACTCTGCCTGCCCCCTCCATGTCACTCTGCCTGCCCCCTCCATGTCACTCTACCTGCCCCCTCCATGTCACTCTGCCTGGCCCCCTCCATGTCACTCTGCCTGTCCCCCTTCATGTCACTCTGCCTGTCCCCCTCCATGTCACTCTGCCTGTCCCCCTCCATGTCACTCTGCCTGTCCCCCTCCATGTCACTCTGCCTGCCCCCTCCATGTCACTCTGCCTGCCCCCTCCATGTCACTCTGCCTGTCCCCCTTCATGTCACTCTGCCTGTCCCCCTCCATATCACTCTACCTGCCCCCCTGCATGTCACTCTACCTGTCCCCCTGCATGTCACTCTGCCTGTCCCACTCCATGTCACTCTGCCTGTCCCCCTCCATGTCACTCTGCCTGCCCTCTCCATGTCACTCTACCTGCCCCCTCCATGTCACTCTGCCTGCCCCCTCCCTGTCACTCTGATATATATATAATCATACACCCATGTGTGTTTGGGCTTTGATTTGGGGTGTCTGAACTGCTTCACAAGCATAAGACCGCTGGTGCCTGATAAACATGGAACAGTGCAGAGAAATAGAAGGTAAGTGCTTGAGCCCAGGGGTTAAACAGTCCTGTTCCTTCCCCTGGCCGCCAGCTGATTCCACAGAATATACTGGAATGGCTGAACAGCCTTATGGCTCATTTGCATATGTGGTGCCCTCTGAAGAGCAATCCACATTTGTATTGTTCTTCAGATGGCATTTGGCAGGCAGGGAGGAGGTGTTATATCACCTCCTCGCCACCTGTTAAAACCCACAGCATCGCCCCGCAATTTAATGCATTGCACATGGAAGCGGGAAGCCCCCAGTCACTTGAATGGTCCACATTTGGCAGGCAATACTGCTCACTGAACCCAACAGTGCAGACATGTTTTGCTGCACTTTGATGCAAAACATTTTGGCTGTGGCAGGTATACATCCCCCTCTGCTGCCTTTTCAGCTTAATGGGAATGGTTGGTATCAGTTAAAACACAGCTCAACCTCAAAATTTTACTCTTTACTGTCCCCCAACCACAAGTGTAAACGGAGTCGCAAAGCACTCTGAAGAGTGCTCCATAGTGGATCGTGTTTTGAAGGTATTTGACAGGTGGTGAAGAAGAGTTATGTTGCCTCCTCATCACCTGTTTTAAATCCCTAAAAACCCTTGCCATTGTGCTGTAGCCATGTGCATTGCACACGGTTATAGCGCAGCCCCATTCAGGTGAATGGGTTGAGTTAAGCAAGCGCAGGGCCGTGCACCACTAAAATGTTCGGGTTTGGCTTGAAGAAAAGGTGGCAACCCTACATCAGATGAGGGTAGTGGGTGGCAATTTCAGGCGTGGGGATCTCAGATCTATTATCTGGTATCGTATCATGTTCTATGAGAGTGGGGAGAGTCAGCTGTGTTTTCCCCTCTAATGACTCAATTATGTAGTTGCTTACTTTCCTCCCTGCTGTCTCCATAACTCCTGAACATGTCTTCAAAGTATACAGAGTTGAACTTCCTTTGTCACTGAAGAGGTCAAAGAACTCTGTTCTTGCCAGAGATCTGTTACCTTGCTTGTCTCTCTGAGGCTGCAGGATACACCTTGACTAAAGATATCTTGGGCATGATCTAGAGCTAAAAGTCTCTGTGCAGATCTCAGTGCACTTTGAGGTTATTGCTGGTGTTCTACTCCCTTTTTGCTCCCACTGTGATATTCTTGGGTTAGCAGATTCTCTGTTTTCCATGGTGCTGGTCCTGGGTGCAATGCAGCCTCTGAAACAAATGTCCTTAACCACTTCCCACCCGGCCAATGCATATATACGGCCAGGTGGGAGCCGTCTACTCCTGATAGGACGTTCAGGAACGTCCTTCAGAAGTAGCGTGCCCGCGCAGCGGCGCGATCCCGATGTGCTCGTGTCACCCGGACACGGCACATCTCGGATCGGCAGGAGGGCTCTGTGATTGGCCCTCCTGATCACATGACGGCCGTGTCCAATCACGGCCGTCATGTGATGTAAACAAACAGCCGGTTGCTAGGCAATCGGCTCTCCTCTCCTCACACGGAAGTCATCGCTGAGGAGAGGAGAGCAGAACGCTGCAGCCGGCTGATGATCAGTGAGTATGGGCTGCTTTTTACAGCTTTTTACTCACTGATCATCAGTGTAGTGTCAACACACAACACACCACACAGTACAAACACAGTCCCCACATATGTCCCTAAAACACACATGTCCCCAAAACATACATGTCCCCAAATAATAAAAACACATGTCCCTAATAATAAAAACATGTCCCCCACATATGTCCCACTAAAATCACATGTCCCAATGATTATCTGCACACATATGTACGTGATCACCTGCACACATATGTACATGATCATTTGCGTACATATGTCCGTGATCACACAAACCAATTATTATACACTTAACGGAATTTTTTTTACCAAAAACATGTAGCAGAATACATTTTAGCTTAAATTTATGACAAAATTAGATTTTATTGGATTTCTTTTCAAATAGAAAAAAAAAATATTGTTTTTTTTCCAAATTTCCGCTTCTTTTGCGCTTATATCTCAAAAAAAAAAAAAACGGAGTCGTGAATAAATAACACCAAAATAAAGCTCTATTTGTGCGAACAAAATGATAACAATTTCATTTGGGTACAGTGTAGCATGACCGCGCAATTGTCACTGAAAGCGATAGAGCGATGAAAGCTGAAAATTGGGCTGGGAAGGAAGGGGGTGAAAGTGCCCTGTATTGTAGTGGTTAAGATAAGACTTGCACTCCTCTATTGTATTGCTTCTGAAACTGTGACATTTTCTCAGTGGATGAGGTTTGTTATGTAGCGGACACTGCTTGTCTGGGTCCTCTACTTTCATTCCTGAGCTTTTATCCTGGTTGGCCTCAGACTCAGACGGTACTTCTGTCTTCTGTACAGACACTGTTGCTTTGTTCTTTATTGAACGCGGATGGTTATTTCTCTTTACAGAGTTCAAGCCTCCTATGTTCAAAAAGACGAAGCTTGGGTCATTGTGCATTTTCGCTTGATTCATGATGAACTTTGCGAGGAAGGAGAAAGGTGGATATGCCACTCGATGATCTTCCTTGTATTTTCATGCTTGCATGATCCATCTTTCTTATATGTTGTAAGGAAGCTTCTTGATTATCGGGTTCTTCTGATTGTCTTTGTTATATTTGGATAATTTAAAACTATCTTCAGAAGTGCATCTTCAGTTACTTCAGGTGACCCATAGCAGCCTTCCAATCTCTGCCATACCATTGTAAGCCCTGGTGTCACATCATGAACATTTCTGATCTGAGTCATTTGGAGAGAAGCCAAGCTTTTCTCTTTCTGTCAGATTTAAGTCTTGGGTGCTGCTTAGAAAAAATTACTTCCAGGCTCAATAGCTTTCTGAACGTTTGTCAAACTTCAGGAGGCCAGAGCTCACAATTTCACGGCAAATCAAGTATTTTGCCACATCTGTGGCTTCTGCTGCCTTAGGTGAGCACTTTCTGGGAAGAAACACAGGACATGTTTGTGGCTGATAAGACAGCAGGGGTGCTTGGTCAAATCCACTCTAGTCATGTGGTTGTGCTCCCTTGCTGCAAGTCTTTCCGCTGTAGGCCAGATTTATGTTTTCCTGAGGAGGGATTATGCCACCATTCATTCAGTTTCTTGAAGGGCCATCAGGTTGAACTCTGAGTATGTAGTCACTTGGCTTTTCATATTGTAGTTCTGGCTCAGTCTTGTAGCATCAAATGATATCAAAGTTGTCTCCTTCTAGCGGGATCTTTGACAATTTTGATGCTTCAATAGACTGTTGATCAGTGCATATGGTCGCATGTAATTGTACATACTCACTGGTACATTGGATTGCACTGAGAGGTGTCATCTGCATTTCTATAACAGAGTGTTCTCTGTACTGTTATTCGGCAGCTCTCATTAGAACCTCCGCTTCAGCTAAGGCTACTGAAGCATTTTTTTCTTGCTTGAGAATATGTAAAGATGCTTTCACCTCTGCTTTTCTTTTAAGCACTTCAGCTTCACTCATGTGTTTTTCATCTATGCGACCCTATTCTCTTATCATTTTAGATTCATGTATTGCATAGGAAGCCAGTGCACGTGCGGCTTCTGCTTTCAGAAGGACCCTGTCGGCTTCAGCACTGGTGGACAACAGGTTGGAGCAGCTTGAATGTATAGAGCTAGTGCGCTTGAACCTAGCAGCTTCAGCACTAGCTGATGTCTGATCCGATGGACTAGAGACTCTAGAGCCTGAGCAACGTGACCTGGTCTTTGGCATACTGTAGGTGCTTTCCTCTGCTTGTGTAGGCTGAAGGATAGCTGGTGTAGTATTCTGATCCTGATCTTCCCAATAAAGACTAAGGCCGAAGGGTTAACAGTTGTAATCTTTACTGAGAATTAGATTTAAGTTTTTTTTTTAAGTTTAAGTTTTTTAAGTTGTAAAACTGCAAAACACAAGTGATAAATGTGTGCATCAGCATTAAACATTACATTACAAATGGAATTAGTATCAAGCATGCTACATTAGTGTAAAGCCTTAGCTAACAGAAATTAGGCTAAAGGAAGTCCCTGGCAGAAACTATTACCAAGCACACATAAAAATGCAGTTGAATTAGTAGAACACATACTACCTAATTGAATACTAATGACATCCTACTTACAGACTTATGCTTCCAAGGTCAGTTTTAAGAAATAGTGGAGCTATGCTTCTTCACTGCAGGAGGTACTAAGCAATATGTCTGCTAGACAGGAAGTGGGCATAATATACTACAGTTCCTGTCAGTAATGGATGCCAATTTAAAGCAACAGTAAGATATGTAAATATATACTGTATAGTGATCAGAACAAACACTATTAAAGGACCTCAAACATAAAATTGCTTTAAATAAAAGTGTTCTGGTTGCCCATAGCAACCAGTCAGCTTTTAAGGTACCACTTACCTGGTGAAGACTGGTAGCGGAAGCCTCTATTGCACCTCCAAATCAACACACCTGAAGGTGGATATAGAGAGTATAGGGCAGGGGGTGGTACGAGTGATGTAGCAGCTTGCTGATGACGTCCACTCTGTAGATGGGTAGAGCTGGTAGTCGCAGTCCTCAGGACAGGATGCAGGAGTAGCTTAGCACCAAAGCAGGAGACAAAAGCAGAACCAGGAGACAAGCAGCAGTCAGCGGCAACTGGGCAGCAAAGCACTGAATCAGCAGGCAAAGCAAGTCTAGGAGGCAGGCCAAGATCATTAACAGCCGGGCAATGTGGTACAGGGTCAGCGGGCAGATCAGGTCCAGTAAACAAGCCAAGGTCGAAGTAGTTAGGTAACAGAGATAGAGCGAGAGCAGAAGCAAAATCCAAAGGTGGGTCATACACGAGTTATAATAGACCAGATCTTGGGAACACAGGGACAAGCTTGAGACGATTCAGCAACTGCTCCTAGTGATTGACCTGTTTAAATAGGCCAGTGGCTACCAAGAGCTAATTGGTATGTGCATGTCCTCATGCATGAAAATGTGAACTGGCACTGCATAAGTAACATTGGTCCTTCGCTCATTAAAATGAGCATGTGTGCAATGTGCAAGTGCATGAATCCGCACTGGCCTTTTGATGCTTATGAAAGGCTATGTTCACCTTTCCCAGAAATAGCCTATGAGGTCAAGAGGCCTCATTAGCTAATAAAAAAAACTGCACAGCTTTACAAAATGTTTATTCATTTTACTGTCATGTCTGAAAGCGATTTGACCCCCCCCCCCCCCAAAGCCTGCCTGAAAAACTCTATGCTAACAACCCCCACATCTTGTTCTGTTGCACCGTTGGATGCTCACTCCCACTACATTTTACAGTGCAAATATGAAATTAATTGGGGAACATGATTACATTACATAACCGGGAAAGTTTTCTTTTAGAAAGCTTTTCATACATCAGGCCAGATTTGGATATGTAAAACAACTTGAAAGAAGGGAATTTATCATTTATGACATGAAAGAATTCCAGTTTTTTAAAAATGCTTCTTGTCTTACTGGAAGCTAGAAAGCCAGCAATGTGACTTTCCTTTCTGTAGAAATATAGATTCCGAGATTTGTTTATTATTTTAAAGGAATTTCTGTTCATTAGTTAGTGGGTTAGTGAGAAAGTACTAGACAGTATATGAACTCATTGCATACAGAGCCTGGCACCCACAATGATAATAATTTGATAGTCTGCGATGCAAATTTTCTATAATCATCAAAGCCATGTACAAAGCTCAGCAAATTATTACCCTGCAGTATTACCTTTTATAGGCAAATACTTTGATATCAAAGAGATATATATCTGTGCTTTTAAAACACATTTGCTTTTTAATATATCCAGGAACACTAAATAACTTTGCAAATGTAGCACAGAGAAGGGAAGGACCCCATAGGAGTTCTGAGTGGAGTAGGGGAATAAAACAGCCGCAGTCTCACCCACAGTACATAAACTTTATTAGATAGTGAAGTCACAAAAAACATGAAATCACAGGACTACACGGAGATTAAAAAGCTAAAAGACAACATTGTCACTTAAAATGACACACTACCCAGGTTCACTCACACTGTCTGAATAGATGACACAAAGCAGATAAACAATTCAGTAAGAGGCCAGGTGAGGTGGGATTGCCGGAAACCACAGTGGTGTCAGCCTATAACCGGCAATACACAGACAGCGTAGACATCTGCTCACACCATTAACCTAAGACCTAGTCTGTGACTGCTAGTAGGACACTAATGGTAGGTGTAACGGTCTCTCTTAGATCTGGGCAGGCAGAGAGCATCAACAGTGGATTAAAGCACAGAGTCTTCCAAATATCCAAGTATATCTTTAGTTCCACAGGGTCACCTCAGAGTGAGGATGGCACTGGAGAAGTGTGTGGTGAGTCCATGTGGGGAATGTCAGGGTGCCGTGCTACTCGCAGTTCCTTGCAGTTGTGAGGAGCCCACCGGGCATTCCTTCTCCTCCCAGCTGCATTGTGGATACAAGGAGAAGGATGCAAAGATGGCTGAAAAGCATAAGCAAGATGAGCATCAGACACTACATCCTGGGGGACACCCTGGGGGTCGGCACCCTTGCGAAAGTGAAAAACTGAGTAAATGCGGAGGGGGGAGAGGGGATGCGCACTTGGCATAGTGCGGATCAGTAAGCATGGGGGCGTCCTCTAGGACGAGTGCAGTGGACTCTGTGAATAGCGCTGGGAAGAGATACACTGAACACAAAGGAAAGGACCTCCTAATCAGAAAGAGAAACCATGGCAGTGGCCAATTTTGTGGAGCCAGAAGCTGTAGTGCCAAAAACAGTCCCCATTCCCGGGACAAAAGCAAAATCCCAGGATTTTAATCGGGATGGCCTCGAATCTGGTTGAGGGTGCAAAAATTGGGATTGTCCCGGGAAAATCGGGACTGTTGTCAAGTATGTGCTGTCAGCCTGCCCAGAGGCAAGGGAGACCTTTACACATAGTGTCTTACCAGCAGTCACAGACTAGGTCTTAGGTTAATGTTGTTAGCAGATGTCCAAACTGTCTGTGTATTGCCGGTTATAGGCTGACACCACCGTGGTTTCCTGCAATTCCACCTCACCTGGCCTCTTACGGAATTGTTTATCTGCTTTGTGTCATCTATTCAGACAGTGTGAGTGAACCTGGGGAGTGTGTGGTTTTAAGTGACAACGTTGCCTCTTAGCTTTTTCATCTCTGTTTAGTCTGTAATTTTGTGTTATTTTTACTTCACTATCTAATAAAGTTTATGTACCGTGGGTGGGACTGCGGCTGCTTTATTCCCTTCCTCCTCTCCGAACTCCTATGAGGTCCTTCCCTTCTCTGTGGTAGAATTACCAGTGTTTAGGAGTTGAAGGGAATAGTCAGAGTCAGTACTCCTTGTGTTGTTACAGTTTTGTATCACACCTTTTTAATGTTGCTTTTTAATGTTTTTTTCAACTTTGGAAATATAACCTATTACCTCTGACATTTCTTGCTTTGACAACTGTCATCCCAGTTTCACGTCAGTTTAAGAATTGCTTGGTTGATGCTCAGCCTTTCTGCAATGAAAATGCATGACTAAAGGCTAAAATTTGCCTCTGGATAGACTTAATACTGAGCAGTAGGTATTGTCTGCACAGGAGTTTTAAAATGTAGAGTCATCTCATACTAATAGCTCAGATTTTTTTTAATGAGTACGTTTTTCACGGGCAAGAAAATTTCTTGGAAAATACAAAATCCAGGTGGATTATACATTAGTACATGCTCTGGGTAGAGTCTAAGTAGCACCAAAAGAAAGACGTGCAAATGATTTTAACTGGATGGAAATGCTAGGTGTGAGTGTCAAAGTTAATGAGCCCACAAAATGGACACATTCAAAAGCCTTAGAGAAAATCGTTTCACCAGTAAGTTATAGATTTTCCTGGTCTTACACTGTTAAATGTGAGTACTATCAAATTACTTTACTAGAAGACATTACTAGCAAGCTGGCTGGTGCAAAACACTTTAGTATTCGGGGTGCCAGGTCTGTGTATTCTCAAATAAACCAGACTAGGGTATCTCTATGCTTTTGTTTAATACACCACAAGCAATGTACCTCTTTACCAATCTAACAATTGCCATTCAATCTGGGCAGGATGCATATTAAAGGAAACTAACTGGCATGACTGAAAGAGGTAGTCTGTTATAAGAATGATCGGGACAGGTCTGCATGTGTTTTTGGAAGACTCAATGTGGAAACCTGCTAAGCTTTGCGGTGCATCAACCATAAGGTTACAGAGATTTGTGATTTACTGTTGTTATCCTTTGCACCTATGACATACGTTTTCCTATGGGCCAGCCTCGCATTGTCTTTACTGTATGTGATGTCATGTTTTCTTCATGCAACAGGGCGTTTTCATTCTTGTAACTGTTTGTGTAAAATCTTGCATTTTGTGAACAAAAAGAAAGAAAAAAAGAATCTCCTAAGCCTAGTACACATTATTCGTTTTTTTTTTTGTTCAGCCCAGTAGGCCTGAGCCATTGGCTGAGAGTGCTGATTGGCAGACCTTTTTTGGGAATGCCCCATTGGCAGATCCAGATGAACATTCTGTTGGATCGGCTGCAGTACACACAGGCTGAAGGTTGGCCAGTTTCTATTGAACCAGCCGATGCTGCCCAACATTCGGCCCATGTGTACTATGCTTTAGTGCAGCGGTAGACAACCCCGGGCACGCCAAGCCTCTTTTTCTGGCACTTGACTCTCTCCCCGTCAGCAGAGCAGCGAAGGGAAGTATCAGTGAGACACTAATGCATTCAAATTTCAGAATTCCCCACACTGCACCTGCACCGAGGGGGAGGCACTGTGCCCCCACACATTGCAAAAGATGGGAAACATTGTTTGGTTCTCTTCCTTTGCTGTAGCTGTGATCGTCAGCTTTTGTGATGGGGAAGAAATTGGGTGCAGTTCTGCTAGGGGAGTGGTCCCTGTTTCCAGGAGGAGGAGGACTGTCATTGGTCACTGCTAAAGCCAATCACAGTCCTGCTAGCCCCATCCACCATTTGGAGGAAGATGACTCTACCGATCTCAGAAAGAAGGGATTTTACTGTGATTGAGAAAACCACAATCAGGTGACAGATGGGGAATTACTGTTGAGCTTCTGGGAATTTTATTGAATTTATTCATGAACCTTTGTGTCACTACATAACCCCTGCACTCTGTGTCCATTTAAGCCAAAGCCAGTATTCAGCACAATGAAAATCACACCCAACCACTTTTTCTCAGCTGCGTGGGCCCAACTTATGATCTTGCACACAGGCCCACTGCTTTTAGAAAATGCCCCTGACCTGAGCTCATTATTGCATATCCAACCCATATGTTTTGTATGTTACATCACATACAAGCACGTGGGCTGGATGTGAGAGGTGGATCAGCAGGATGAATGTTCCAGGAGAGGTAGATGTGTCTCATCTCAGCTTCCTTTCACCACTCTGCATATCACGCATATCATAGATGAGGAGAGGGTACAGAGGTGGAGAAGATGAGCAGGAGGGTACAGCGGTGGGGGAAATTAGTAGGAGGGGTTCAGAGGTGGGACAGAAGAGCAGGAGGGTACAGTGGTGGGATAGATGTGCTGGGAGGTACAGTGGTGGAAGAAATGAGAAGGGGGTTCAGCAGTGGGACAGAAGAGCAGGGGGGTTACAGTGGTGGTACAGATGAGCAGGGGGGTTCAGTGTTGGGGCAGAAAAGCAGGGTGGTAGAGCAGTGGGGCAGATGTGAAAGGAGGTGTATTGGTGGGGCAGATAAGCAGGGGGTTACAGTGGTGGGGCAGGAGAGCAGTGGGAACAGTGGTGGGTCAGGAGTGCAGAAGGAACAGAGGTGGGGCAGAGCAGCAGGGGGTACAGAAGTGAGACAGATGTGCAGGAGGTACATTGGTGGGCAGATGAGAAAGTGGGTTACAGTGGTGTGGCAGATGAGCAGATGGGTTCAGTGTTAGGACAGATGAGAAGGTGATTCGGTAGTGAGACAGAAGAGCATGGCTATATGGCGGTGCAACAGATGTGCAGGGAGGTACCATGGTGGGACAGAAGAGAAAGGTGGTACATTGGTGGGGCAGATGAGCAGAAAGTACAGTGGTGGGGGGTGAGAAGGGGGTTCAGCAGTGGGACAGAAAAACAGGGGGGTACAGTGATGGGGCAGATGACCAGGGGGTTCAGTGTTTGGCCAGATGAGAAGGAGGTTACAGTGGTAGGAAATATGAGCAGGGGGGTTCAGTGTTGGGGCAGAGGAGAAAGGCGGTACATTGGTGGGACAGATGAGCAGGTTGTTACAGCGGTGGGGCAGATGAGAAAGGGGGAACATTGGTGGGGCAGGTGAGTAGGGTGGTACAGTGGTGGGCCAGATGTACAGGGGATTACAGTGGTGGGATAAATAAGCAGGGGGCAGATGTGCAGAAGTTTGCAGTGGTGGGGCAGATGTGCAGAAGTTTGCAGTGGTGGGGCAAATGAGAAAGTGGGTACATTGGTGGGACAGATGAGAAAGGGGGTAAATTGGTGGGGCAGATGAGCAGGGTGGTACAGTGGTGGGGCAGAAAAGGAACATATGCAAAAAAGAAGGGGACTTCCAATGGTGCAGATCAAAAAGGTAGTTTTTTATCCTTAAAAACCAGCATACAGGATACAATTGTGATCACAGGTAAAAAAGCAAGAATAAAAACCTACCTTTTTGATCTGCACCACTGGAAGTCCCCTTCTTTTTTGCATATCTTCCTTGATGTGAGTCTGTCTGACACTTCCATCCGGTTATCCACGGCTCATCGGCTGTCTCCATCATCGAGACCCCACGAGAGATCTCTGGACCTTTCTGGACCCCTTGGACCCTTTCTGCTGATCTGTAGATCTGGACATCCATGCCTGATTGACCTGGCGTCGCTGACATCCAGGTCCATTGGTAACGGTAAGAGTAACCATTCTCATTCCATTATGGATGTCACTGTTTTCTGGATGTTACACAACTCAGTCCATCATTTCTTTCTTGTGTGAACAACCATGTGTCTGTGGTGAATTTGCCACTTTCTTTGGACTTACCCACTTGAGACTTATTAGTTTCTCTTTACTCTTACGCAGTTGGGACTAATATGTTTGAGTTTGCACAGTTTTTTAACACTGTTTACATTTATCAGCGCTACATTTTCACCCATTTCCATTTATGAATTTTTGTCACGTTCGTTTGCTCACTTGTTTCTTTTTTTGGGTAGCGCAATAATTATTTGCACTTTAATCCAGTTTGATTACTTATTTTCTTCTGTGTAATTATTTGCCTACGCTTCCATCCCAAGCTGATGAAAAAATAATGAAAATAGGGCCATTATGGGCATAACTGTAGGCATGAAGAGAGTACAGTCCACAACCTCCTATTAAGTAGATCCAAACAGAAGCAAAAATCCCCGCACACAAAGAATCTGTGAGTCAACTAACTTCTGAATCACAGATCTGAAGGGAGACACACTGAAATTCACAAACAGATAACAGGAGAAGAACAATAAAAGCAGCTACTTAAAAAGCTCCATATAGTTAGATACAGTATGGATAGAAAGACAATAGTGGTCAGTGGTTAATAAATCTTACCACCCCCACAAATCTGCTGATACTACTAATAACCACGTTGTCATCAGCGCTCTCATATAATGTAATGATAATTTTAGGGGTGAGTATGTAAATAGTGTGCAGAGTATGTCATTGTAAAGAATAGAGTTTTTCTAATGGGAGTGCATTGCTAAAGTATGTGGCTGAAGAGCATGGTTTAATGAGTATAGATTATTGATAATGAATATGGTAAAATTGGCCCTTTTTTTTGTAAACTAAAGTTTTTCTCCATAGAAAAGATACTAACTCACCATACTCGCAAAGCTAGTTATTGGATTTGCATGTACCGAAAACCCAGCTTCATTTGTTTTAACTAGCAAATGGCACTGTGTTACTTTAACCCAGGGGCGGACTGACCATTGGGCCACTCGGGCACTACTCGAGGGCCTGAGCCACTAGGGGGCCCCATCAGGGTTGCCAGCCTCAGTAAAACCAGTGAAAGTATGTAAAAATCTGTGTTTTTTTTACATCTGAAATGTCCCTTACCGACATCCTTTTGGTCTAAAAATCCCAAGATTATAGCTGCCCCACCTCTTCAGTACCTTCTCAGCCAATAGAAACATGTCTGTGTACAGTGTGTGTACATGTATGTGTATACTGTATTATTATATACTGTGTGTGTGTGTGTGTATACTGCGTGGCCCCATAATCTTCTATTGCCCGGGGCCTCAAGAGTTGTCAGTCCACCCATGCTTTAACCGACATTTACGTGGTCATGCAACGCTGTACACAAATGAAATTGATAGAATTCTTTCCCCCAAAAATAGAACTTCCTTTTGGTGGTATTTGACCCCCACTGGGGGTTTTTTTTTTTGCACTATAAATTAAAAAAAAAGAAAGTTTTGAAAAAATATATATTTTTTTTACTTTTTGCTATAAAACATATCCAATAAAAAAGTTTAAAAAAATCACATTTCTTCATAAATTTAGGCCAATATATATTCTGCTAAGTATTTTTGATAAAAAAAATCCCAATAAGTTTATATTGATTGGTTTACGTGAAAATTGTAGCGTTTACCAACTGTTGTGTGTATGTATGTATGCTCGTAATGGCGGTGATCAGCAACTTATATTGGGACTGCGATAGTATGGTGGGCAATTTGGCACTAACTGACACTTTTTACACTTTTTGGGAACCAGTGATATTAATACAGCGATCAGTGCTAAAAATATCCACTTTCACTGTAGTAGTGACACTGGCTAGGAAGGGTTTAACGTCTAGGGCGATCAAGGAGTCAAATGTGTGCCTAACAGTGCTTGGTGCATTCACTGTGTGCTGTTTTTAATAAAGGATGTTCCGGTTTTTATTCCCTGCTTAACTTTATTCTCTGCAAGCAGATAGTTCACTTACAAATGTCATGTGACTAAGGGGGTTATTTACTAAACCTCGAGAGTGCAAAATCTGGTGCAGCTCTGCATAGAAACCAATCAGCTTCCAGGTTTTATTGCCAACGATTAATTGAACAAGCAAGTTAGAAGCTAGTTGGCTACCATGTACAGCTGCACCAGATTCTGAGTGCTCCAGTTTTAGTAACTCTCCCCACCAAGCGTCTTCTTCCATGTTATGGGTTTCCAAGACAAGTTTTCAGTTGTGCAACATTGTCTGAGGTGGCCTTTTTAACACATTTTGTGTTGCCAGTGTTACCATGCTTAAATAGTGGAAACCACACATGTGCTAATAAAATATATATATTTTCTGATCAGCAAACACAAAAGAGGATGTCCTCTCTAACGAGTATCAGTAAGTAATAAGTGTTGCGCTAATGTGTATACGTGAAGAAATAGAAACCATCATGCAAAACAGTAATTGCAAATAGAAAAAGCTTTTGGTTGTCCAAAGTGAATAAAATAAAATAATCGCCACTACATAAAATAAAGTGATTCAACGCAATCAAAAGTGTCCAGAAAAATATTAAAGCGGGAGTCCGCCGGGACTCCGCATTTTTTTTTTTTTAAAAAGCCAGCAGCTACAAATACTGCAGCTGCTGACTTTTAAAATAGTGACACTTACCTGTCCAGCCCGCCCGCGATGTCGGCACCCGAAGCCAATCTGTAGATCGTCTCTCGGGTGCTCCCGCCGCCATCTTGGGTATGGGAATCAGGAAATGGAGCCTTTCGGCTTCATTTCCCGGTTCCCTACTGCGCATGCGCGAGCCGCGCTGCGCAATAAGGACGGTCCCCGCTGCCTCTGGGATCTGTGTGTTTTCCCAGCAGGCAGCGGGGCACTTGCGGAAAGGGGCGGACACTTGCGGAAAGGGGCGGGCACTTGTGGAAAGGGGCGTAATATACGTCCCTTTCCGCAGAGAGCTATCCCGGAAGTGGGTGCAGATACCTGTACTGTACAGGTATCTGCACCCCCCTCCCCCCTGAAAGGTGCCAATTGTGGCGCCGGAGGGGGGAGGGTTCCGATGAGCGGAAGGTCCACTTTAGGGTGGACCTCCGCTTTAAATAAAGAATAGTCCACAGTGAGATTTACTAAAGGCAAAAAAGACTGTGCACTTTGCAAACTGTAGTTGCTCCAGGGCTTAGTAAATGAGCAGAAATTCTAGTGACTTTCATCATCCAATCATGTGCAAGGAAAAATGCATTTTTTTTATTTTCCATGCACATGATTGGGTACTCTTTCCAAAGTGAAGCCTTGCGTCATTTACTAATCTCTGGAGCAACTGCACTTGCAGAGGGCAAAGTGCACAGCATATTTGCATTTAGTAAATCAACCCCAATGTTCCAGTCCTCTTTAAAGGATGCTTCATGGTCTTATTATTATACAGGATTTATATAGTGCCGACAGTTTACGCAGCGATTTACAACATTAGAGCAGACATTACAATACAATACAATTCAATACAGGGGGAATCAGAGGGCCCTGCTCGTTAGAGTTTACAATCTCCTCTGCAGTCACCAGTGTCTCAACAACACAGTAAAGGTAAGATGGGGGCTTACCATGTGCACCGACCCCCTTATTCAGAGTGGTCAGTAAACACTACTTCTCAAACACCTAGAAAACAGTGTACTTGCAAACACAGTAATAACAGACCCAAATATAGTGAGCAGGAAGTTTGTTTACTGGGAGACTTCCCACAATCAAAATAAACAGTAGTCTGATAACTCAATAGTAAAGAATAGCAAACTGTGACCTTTAGGCCCCTTTCACACTGTCGGACCATTCAGATCCGCCTGTCAGTTTTGATGGCGGACCTGAATGGGCGGTCCATGCTAGTCTATGAAGCGAGGGATGTCAGCGGTATCCACTGACATCCGACCCGGTCAGATCCACTAAAAGCAGACAGATGCCCCTATGTCCGCATCTGTCCCTGGTGGATCGGATTGAGTGAGATCTGATGAAAACGGAAATGCTCTCCGTTTTCGTCCAATCTCTCCATAGAAACCAGTGGCACTCGTGAGCAGAGAGGGACCTGTCATCCGTCGGCTCAGCAGAGATCAACAGAGATATCTCCCGCTGAGCCGGCAGACAGAGGCGGACTCCAAGGCAGCGGATCCACCTTGTGAGAATGATGCCTTAATGGTGTAAATGAAAATCAAATGTAGACTTCAAACAAGCACAGTCAAACAACTTAAATGACTCTAAAATGACCTATGCTCTCAGGCATAAAGGGGAACAGGCCTGGCTTAAATCCTGAAATCACAGACCCAGGCAATGATCATGTGAGGCAATAGGCCACAAATGCAAATTATCCCTATAACCATTAACGTGAGAGTTCCCCTTTAAATTTAATCAATGGAATCACTAATTTATTGGTACCAAAAGAGTAACAGAAAGGGTTCTCACAATGGAGATAGCCATGATCTCTGGCTAGCCTGAATGAATGAATGAATGAAATACTTATATAGCGCACAATGCGAACTGAATCGCCTCTAGGCGCTGTGGCGAGGTTTGATCATCTGCTAAAAGAGGAAGGTCTTGAGTTTTTTCCTAAAAGCCAGGTGATTTTCTTCCAGGCGGATGTTGATTGGTAGAGCATTCCATAGCCGAGGCCCTTGGACAGCGAATCTCCGATCACCCTTGGATTTATACCGGGCTTTGGGCACGAGGAGGAGGTTTTTGTTGGCTGATCGAAGACTGCGGTTTGGTGTGTAATGATTTATTTTCTCCATTAGGTATTGCGGAGCTTCTCTATGCACGCATTTGTGGGTGAGGCAAAGGGTCTTGAACGTGATCCGATTTTTTACGGTTAGCCAATGTAAGCTCCTCAGTGAAGGAGAAATGGATTCCCAGGGTTTTTTTCCTGTTATCAGCCTTGCCGCCGTGTTTTGGATCAGTTGTAATCGCGCAAGTTGATATTGTGGTAATCCTATGTAAAGCGAGTTTGCGTAGTCCAGTCGTGAATTAATGATTGTTCCAACTACCACTGCTTTGTCATTCTTTGGGATAAAAGGGATGAGTCTGCGAAGCATTCGCAGCAGATGGTGAGATCGACTGACTACAGATCCTATTTGCGCATCCATTGACATTTGTGCGTCTAATATAACCCTGAGACTCTTCGCTTTGGTCTTTGGGGAGATAGTCTGCCCAAAGACGGTTGGTGGAGACCAGGAGGTTTTGGTTGCGGGCTTATGATTTGGGTGTAAGATAAGAAGCTCTGTCTTTGATTGGTTCAGCTGGAGGGAGTTGGTGGTCATCCAGTCCTCTATTGATTTGAGGCAGTTTTCAAGTTGTTGTTGGTGATCTTTTTTTCCATTGATCCGGAAATAAAGTTGCGTGTCGTCAGCGTAAGAGTGGAAGCAGAGATCTGAGCATCTGATGATTTGAAGGAGTGGGCGAATGTAAATGTTGAAGAGAACGGGTGACAACGGAGAGCCTTGAGGGACTCCGCAGGTGACTGCCCGAGTTTTGGAGAGGAATTTTCCTAGTTTCACTGTCTGTGACCGATTTCCTAGGAAGGACGCGAACCATTGGAGATCTATGTCTTGGACTCCGGCTACTTCTGTGAGGCGGACGAGTAGAGTATTGTGATCTACTGTATCAAACGCTGCACTTAGGTCTAGCAGTACGAGGAGACACGGCTCTCCGTCATCTGCTGCTTCGAGGGCGTCATCCCAAATCTTGAGGAGAGCCGTTTCTGTTCCATGACCCGGGCGGAAGCCTGATTGCAGCGGGTCCAGGAGTTTGTGAGTATCCAGGTGAAGTTGTAACTGATGTACTACAGCTTTCTCCATGATCTTAGAAATGGTGTTGAGGCTTGTAATCGGCCTACGGTTGTTTGGATCCTGAGGGTCCAGGTTTGGTTTCTTGAGTAGAGGTTTGACGATGCCTTGTTTGAGGATGCTGGGAACAATCCCTTCGTGGAATGATCGGTTTATGAGGTGGGTTATGGTTGGAGCCACGATGTCAGAGCATTCTTTCAGTAGTTTTGTGGGGATGATGTCAATAGGTGAGGTACTGTCACGCAGTTTATTAATGATGTTTTTTGCGGTGTCTACGGTAATTGGGGATAGTGAAAATTTTGGCGGTTGCGGTATGTTGGTGCGGACATCCTCTTTATGTATTTGCTGGCTGAGGTTGGATGTTTTCTTCTGACAAATTGTTTCCCTGATGGTTTTGACTTTATCGATGAAAAAATCCGACAGTTTGTCACAGTAATCCTGGGATTCGCTTTCTGGGGGTTCTAGGCACACCGGATTCATTGATTGATTAACCAGTTTAAACAGTTCCTGTGGTTGGTTTGCGGCCGTTGAGATTGTATATGAGAAGTGGTCCTTTTTGGCTTTGAAGATTGCTTTCCGATAATTCTCTGTCAGACCTTTGTAGTTAAATAGGTTTTCCTCGGTGGGATTTCTTCTCCATGTTCTTTCCGCTCTTCTGCGTTCTTGCTTTAGTACGGAGAGGGAGCTATTAAACCATCCAGCATTTTTCTTCCTGTTGAGAGCCCTGCGTTTTGGTGCTACCGAGTCTGCTGATTGCAGTAATGCCTTGTTCAGGGAGTTGAGTGTTTCCTCCGTAGAGTGGTTTAAGGTTATTGTAGATATTTTTTTGGACAGAGTGGTTTTGAAGGCTTCGGAGTACAGTTTTTTATGCGATCTGGTCCAGTGCGTTGTTACAGGTTTCCGTTTTGCGTTGGTCATGTTGGTAGTGATTTTGAATTTGATGGCGTGGTGATCCGTCCATGGCAGAGTTATGTTGTCGAGTATGTTGACGTCGATGTTCTGTTTGAAAATGAGGTCCAGGGTGTGTCCTGACCCATGCGTGGGAGTCTTTATCAGTTGCTGTAGACCCAGTTCTTCTAGTTGATTGATGCAGGCAGTTGCGATGGGGTCTTTAGGCTCGTTTGCCCAAAGGTTGAAATCTCCGAGTGCCAGGAAATTTTTGTATTTTAGGGTGTGCATTGCAAAGGATTCCGTGAGGGGTGAAAGAAGATTGGACTTTGGTCCCGGTGGTCTGTAGCACAGTAGAATATGAGTGGTGTCATGGGGTGTTGTTTGAAAATGTAGCGTCAGGGTTTCCATAAAAGACACTGGGTTCTGAGATGATGGTTTAGTGAGATCCAGGTGACCTTTAAAGATCACTGCTAGGCCTCCTCCTTTTTTCCCTATCCGGTGTTCGGTTAGGATCCTGTAGTTTTCCGGCACCAATTCGGTGAGGATGGTGTTGCAGTCAGAGGTTAACCAGCTTTCGGTGATGAAGAGGCAGTCTACATTGTTCTCGATGATGAAGTCGTGTACTTCCAGTCTATGTTTGACTGCAGACCTGGCGTTAATCAAGGCGCAATCTAATTGTAGTGGTCGAGTAGATGTCTTCCTGTGGTTGGGAGCTGCTTGTCGTCCGGTTTTTAATAGTTGTTCTCTTTGAAGTATTTTTTGTATGGAAGATGGCAATGTGGTGTTGATGTTCCTTAGTCTGTGCAGAACTTCAGCTGAGTATTTGAAGTAGCACATGGTTTGTGGATGCTGTTGATGGTACTATGGGCCTAAGATGATGATCCTGATCAGGGTATTGATCCTGAGGTGGGGCTAGGTATCAGACTTGCCGCCGTGCTTGAGGCTATTAGCGCGCAAGTTGATCAGGGGATGCCTATATGGATGCGGAAGGAGTTGTTGTATTCCGTTGCTGGCTGTTCCAGTTGCCTTTACTTAAGGTGGAGGTCTCCGCTTAGAAAAGAAGTCTGGCTGTGATCTGGAATAGTCGTCCTAGGATAGCGTAAAAATGGAAAGGAGGCTGGAGGTAGGGGTATGCTAACCTATGGTTGTTCCAGAGGAAGGCGAAAAAACCCCTGACAGTAGCAGCCAAATGCACCAGTGGGCAAAAATTCCTTCCTGACCCCCGTAGGCGGTCGGACGGAGTCCCTGGAACAATCACTGGGGGGGGGGGGAGTGGAGGTGCGAGCTTACCTGGCTGCGGTTGTCCCCTTTAAACACTCTGGTTCCGGTGAATCTGGCTTGCTGTCAGCCTGACATTTCTGGAAAGCTGTCTGGTTGCCCCTTGCAGTGGGATCTTTAAAATGGAGGGGAGGATGGAGGTAGGATAGAGGTTAGAGACTCCTGTCTTAACTCCTGTTTTCAACTCCTGGTTATTAACTCTCCACTTTAGTTCAAAAAAATCCACTTGTGTTCAGAAAATCCACATGCAAGCCACAATCAGGGAGCAAGCTCAAGGGGGAGTTTGTATAACTACCTTTATACACCTGTGAACAATTAACCCCTCCCCTAATTTGGTAGGAAGAAAGAGGGGAAAAAAAAATGCTATTTAAAAAGTGTCAGAAAAAAGGTCTTTTAAAAACTGCTAGCAAATGTATCAAATAAAGGAGGGGAGAAAATAAAACACCCCCAAAAACAACACTTGCAAGCAGAAGCAGTCAAGCAGAAGCAGTCAAAGCACAACTCCTGGTTATTAACTCTCCACTTTAGTTCAAAAAAATCCACTTGTGTTCAGAAAATCCACATGCAAGCCACAATCAGGGAGCAAGCTGGCATTGGTGCACTTGGTATCTTGTTAAGCAGGATAAGCAAAGTGTACTTGAAAGCAGTGGTGGCCGGTGGTTTTTTGTTTCGGGAGGCGGCAAATAACCACCCCCCATGCCACCTAAACCCCCCCTCCACCAGCACTTACCCCATTGGGAGCGAGGATCAGCGGGCACACAGTGGCGGGGATCGGTGGGCACATCAGGCAGGAGATCAGGCACGGTGGGCATCTGGCAGTGTTTCCTGTGTCCTCTTGTCTTCTGAGATCAGACCTGCTCTTCCTGATTGGCGGAGAGGCGATTCAGTGTTAGAAAAGTGAATATTCATTTGCTTTTCTAGCACACCTGGGTCCTCCGAGCGCAATGCTCTGTGCTTCGAGTTCACCCTATTTTGAAGTCTATTAGAGCCATGGCTCTAATCAGGTCTTCAAAAAAACACCCCCGCCACTGTAATTCATGGGCACGGCTTCCTGAAAGGGGCAACCGTGGATAGATTCATGCTATGTATGAATCTATCCATTAACCATATAGGGGGTGGCATGGATAGAGGGTGGCCTTCATGGATGGGATGCCCCTGCTTGAAAGTATCCATGTAAGACAAAGTGGAATATAGGATGCTAGCAGTATCCTGGTAAGGCAGATGAAATGTAGTGTTCAACAGGGTGTAAGTATTCCTGCAAATGTGGGCACTGGCAAGGCAATGTTGCCTGAATACAGTGTCTTAGGGATTAAATTAGCTTGTATCCAGTGGTGCTACAAATACCAGAGATGTGAACAAAGACAATGGTGTCTGTATACAGTGTCGGGTGGTAATACAAATACCAGAGATGTGAACAAAGACAATATTGTCTGTATACAGTGTCTATATGATTAAATGGGCAGGTGCCTGCTCACCCAATACTGCAACAGATGAAGCTGGTGGTGATGAAAGTGACTTTACAGGCTCTCCCTCTGGCTCAAGGGATGGCGTCCGACCTCTGCTGCAGCCTACCCAGATGAGCTACTGTGTGATTCAGAGGGAGCAGAAATGGCCTCCAGGCTGCCACTGGACAGTAAAGCAGTGCTGTCTGCAGGTGCTCCAAAGATGCATGTGTGGTGACTCTTCTTGTGCATGCCACAACTCAGCCTCAGCACTCTCCAACACAGAGCCCCTGCTTCCAGATCCAGGCCGGCGTCCCCCAAGAGAGCAATTCAGGCCTAGCACAGCCTTTTTATCAGCTCTCCCAGTTGTCTGTTCTTTTCTGCCAGCCGGCTGGTAGTTGTAGTTCCCCAGCAGTTCAATAGAATGTGTAACTTGAGACCTGCAACTAAAATTCACTGTATGCTTTTCTCCCTGGTGGTAATCCCCCTTGCTGGCAGGATGTGATGACACAGTCTTAGCTGGCACTAGAGGGAAATAGTCTCACTGCAGCAATGTTACAGAGTGTCTTCTGATACTGCAGGTAAGGTAGCCAGCTCCTCGCTACACACCATTTATTAGGCAAGAACCACATTTACAAGCATAAATAAACATGTGCACATCAGCATATTCCCCACATTGGCTGCTTATAACGAAATGCTTTGTGGAGAACCTCCCCTGTGACGCCATCGCCTATGAGTTTACCAGAAGTTGATGCCTTTATGCAGATATGGTGAATATGCTGATGTACACATGTTTATTTATGCTTGTAAGTGCTGTTCTTGCCTAATAAATTGTGTTTTAAGATATCTTCACTATGAGAAATGTTTATCCCTACTTTTTTTTCCTGATTATACCTGCTTGCTTTGCATCTGCCACATATTTGAGGAGTAGTGCTGGTCAACAGCATCTGGATGTACATGGATAGATTCCATTGCAGATGATTAATTTGAGCGTTTACTGACTACTCGGAATAAGGGGGTCGGTGCACATGGTAAGCTCCCATCTTGCCTTTACTGTGGTGTTGGGACAATGGTGACTGTAGAGGAGAGGGAGACGATTATGATAATGTGGAACATTATTTCACTGTGGACTATTTTTTATTTAATATTTTTCTGGTCACCTTTTCACTTGATTGTGTTGAATCACTTTATTTAATTTAATAGTGATTATTTTATTTCATTCACTTTGGACAACCAAAACCTTTTTCTATTTGCATTTCGCATGTTGGTTTCCATTCCTATTTTTTTCATGCATACACATTAGCACAACACTTATTACTTGAAGTTACATGAGCATGCTGCCAAGTTCCATAGGTAATCTTCCCATCATAGTCTCATCACTGATCAGCACCCTCTCTTTGTGTGATGAACAGTAGTAGTGACTGATTCTAACCCAAATAGCTCCACATGTGCATCAGTAATGAGAAACATTTTGAAGAAAGTATCTTCCTCGGAGACCCTGCAGTATAGGTGCATTAGTACACTTTACACCACAGCCTCTTAAAATACAGGTCCCTCTCTGACATATATCCTTTTTCACATTCCTTATAGCCTTTTCTCTGTCAGTATTAAATTGCACTTAAATGCAATCATATGCAGTCAACATGATCTCATCTTATTTTTTTCACAGTTGAGAATGATACATTGAAGTGGGGGCTGACACTGACCCTGAGCCTGCTATGGTTCTAGTTACACCCCAAGCTTCGGCCCCATCAACTGCATGGGGCAGTCTAATGATATATGGCTAAGTCCCCTCCTACCTAGAGAATAGGGGTTTCATTATAATAGGTGTCCACACGTTTGATTTGATTTATTTTATGGAATGCTGTTTTATTTATATTGCTGCTATGTTACAGGTAGTAGTCCTTTGAATAATCTAGCTATGCTGAAAAGGTGAATGCTGAGTCATGAAGTTTCCTGTCTTGTTCTGAATATTGGGAGCACAAATATAAATATCCTGTACACAACTATGTTTAGTTGTTTCAGTTTTAGATGTTAAGTTTCATAAAGCAAACATCAGACTAGTTAGTGTTAAAATAATTCAATACATTGTCACAGGTTAACTGCTTCCCACCCACGCCATTGTAAAATGACAGACAGGCAGGAACCCTATTGTGCTGGGAGGATGTCATATGACATCTTCCCGAGAACGTGCCTTGCATGGCTGCTTCGCACTCTGCATCCACTGGACACAGCGGATGATTGATCACTATACCAGCCCGCTGCCAGTATCATGTCATCGCTGTGACCAATCACAGGAGATCACATGACAGTTGTAAACAATGAATGGCTTTCTTTCATGCCATTTATTGTGTACAATTGTGTGTGATTGGTCACAGTGATTACATGGTACAGACAGGGCCAATCACAGCCCATTTGTACCATGTGATGAGCTGTGACCAATCACAGCTAAGCACAACAACAGTCAGTGCCTACACACTGTCATTCAGTAAAAATATTTGCTTATAGCAGTGAAATTCACCACTATAAGCAAGTATAGTATGTAAACAAAAAATCCTGATCAACTCCCCAGAGTGGTACAGTGTTAGTATGGTAAAACTGTATTGTTCTGAAAAAAAGGAGAGTATTTAAAAAAATTAAAAAAATATATTATTATTTTTATTTTTTTGCAAACTATCAGTCAGTGTCCCTGGTAACCACCATTACAGTTATATAATGATGCTGTATTGCACTGGTGATAGTTTGTACAAAAAAAAAAATGTAAAAACATTTTTTTCTAAATTTTTCAAAAAAGTAGCAAAAAATTACAACTTCAAACAATGCGAAATACCTCAGACTGTTTACTTTCTAAAAAGGTCATTTTGGGGTTATTTGTACTGTCCTGGCATTTTCAGGCCTCAAGAAATTAGATAGGCCATCAGTACATCAGGATTGATCAATTTTCAGATACTATATACCAGGCATAAGTCATTAGCGGACCTCCGCCTGTTGCAAAACTACAAGTCCCATCATGCCTCTACCTCTGGGTGTCATGCTTGTGGCTGTCAGAGTCTTTCTATGTCTCATGGGACTTTTAGTTCTGCAACAGCTGGAGGTCCGCTAATCGCATATCCCTGCTATATACCATAGTTTGTAAATGCTATAACTTTCCTACAGACTAAAAACTTTCACCAAACAAATGTAGCAGAATACAATTTGGCGTAAATCTATGAAGAAATTTCATGTGCATATAGTGTTGCGACAGCGCTGAAACCTGAAACTCTGCCTGGACAGTAAGGGGGTAAAAGTGCCCTCTATTAACATGGTTGAAGTAAATGGCATACATAAACAAGCATGAAGAGAATTTAGTCAATCACAGTTCACTAGACAATGTAATCCCTACAGTTTAGCAGGTTACAATAGAGTTCTATATGGCAAGATTAAATTAACCTGGTAATCCACAAATCAACATTAAGCGATGGCATAGTTAAACAATAACAGCAATGGTGATCAATGCTACAATAACTTCTTTGAAATCAGTAAGCTATAACCACTCTACAGTGTATTCTATATGAATGGGCACATTGAAATATAAGTCTCCGTACATAAGGTACCTCTTACGATGGACAAGGGACACAGTTCTTGTGAAGCAACTATCTGTGTGAGCAGACTTTAGCACTAGTTTTTTTAGTCAGCTATCATTGGGGCCCAGTCTTTATGGCGGTTCACATAAGTATAATCCCAATAAAGTCTGCATGTATTGCATAAGGCTGCTAGTTAGATGGCAGGAACCTATGTGCTCAGTCTCTGCTAGCAACAATAGGTTAATAGCAGCAATGCCCTCTCACCAATCCCAGTAATAGAACATCTTGTGTCCCACCGTGCAGATGTCAACTCACGTCTGAATCTGCCTGGAGCGGCTGTGGTACTCAGTACACAGGTTAATAGTGCTACAGTTCTGTCTCAGGGTGCAGGCTTGTGTGCACTTAGGAATAGAGACGTGCACACTTTGGTCCCCTTGCAGCAAGGTCACACAATAATCAGCACAGGAAAATACAGCTCAATTTCCTCCCTATTACTGTCTACCCTTAGGAATTGTAGTCCAAACATCCATTGGCTTCCACAGAATTATTCCTTTTCTGAACTACATCTCCCACAGTTCAATGCAGCCAGCATTCAAGTCCCTTGAGCTCCTTCTGTTTGTCAGCTCCTGCTGCTGTACAGAGGCAAAGTAGTGTTAACCCATTCACCCTGATAGTCTGGTGGAAATCATAGAGAGCAACTACAATTGCTCTCTCTCTCTCTCGCCACAATAATAACATACAATGAAGTTCATGTTCACATACTTCTTAACTTTCAGAGATGGAAACAAGTGATGGATTTTACTGTAAATGTATTTAAGAAAAGAGATACTGTTAGAACACCTCCAACTGCAGATCATGAATAATTCATAATCAAAGGACACAGTTTTACTAATTTACACTGGCCAACATCGGTAACAAAGGGATAACACAAAATACACATAATCTAAAAGGGTGTTTTCAACTATTTTTCTTACATACATACATACAACTATTTATTTTACATACAATTTAGAACTTCATAAACATTTTAGTAGCAGACAGCGATGGAACGTACCCATGAAAGATATGCTTTGTGGACAGTTCAACAAATACATTTAATAAATTAAATAACAAAAATGTATTTACTAACCATTTAGCTATGAACGGCTTATCAGTAAATCAGAGGTCTCATAACCATTTCTTCCCAAAGAAAAACCTCATCCCTTGTCAGGAGAAGAGGGGAGTTAGTGCAAGCAAGCTGTTGGACCAACTGGTCTCAAGAATTTACCTTGCTTTGTAACATCATAAGTAAAAGCTTTGGCCTCCCCCAATTGTATTCAGGGACACTCATCCAGACCTATATTATCACAAGCCATACTTAAGCTGAGAAAACAAAACGGCATACTGCTAAACTATATTGCTCCCATACAATATCCTATAATAGTTAATTTTCAAATATGAGCTGTTTGGATTGAGAGCGTTGAATTAGACATGAAGCACACCCTTGGGTATCGCTTGGCTGAATATTAACCTGAAGTTTTCAAATTAATATGACAGCCATCTTTCTAAGTACAATCCACTTGAATGCTAGGTCGCTCTGTAAAAAAGAGGGCAAAAAAAGCATTCAAACTAGAGGCTGCCTCTCCGGGGACTAAATAAAATGTATTAGATTGAAGTGGTAAATGATTCACAGTAGGAAAGGTGCTGATTTATTTGTTTTCCAAGAGATGTTTTTAAGCACCTCTCTTATTGTATCTGCTTTCATTTTATTGTCATGTTTAATGATTGACATATGGCATTTAATGTGTCATGTCATATACAGGTTTTTTATGAGGCAGAGTAAGAAGCATATTTATTTTATTTAAAAATACCCTATCTTATTTATTGTTCAATTTATGAACCCTAATATGTCCATAGTTTTTTTTTTCAGTGCCCAATAATTTAGGGAATGCAAAATGTCTTTACAATTTATAGTCATAAAAACATAGGCCACAGTTAATGTAATATATATGACACACTGTGCAGTGCTAATATGTATAAAATAAAAACAACGCTATACTAGCTTGTTCATCCCTGACCTTGCAAAGTTTTGTAATTACACTGTTGCTACTGTACTTCTGTACTGCTTATTTTCCTATGCAACTACCGAAAATAAAGAAAACGTTATTTGAAAAAAACAACGCTATATAAATGTATATATCCAGTAAAAGACTATATATAGCATAAATGTGTAAAACGTAACAACATATAAAAGGAATATATAAATAAAGTGCTCGTGCTCTGTGAATCACACTCAGTCCTCAATGAGGTATTTTAAACAGCAACAGTCCATATATATATAAAAATAATAAAGTGCTTGCGCTCCATGAATTACACTTAGTCATTGAAGAGGTATTTGAACAAAAGGGCAATAGTCCATATTAACATCAACCATGTAATAATTGTATCTTCATGCGGTGTGCACACAACCCCCCCACCAGGTGTACCCTCAACTTAGGGGCTTAAAAAATATAAGCCTGTGATTGATAGCAATAGCCTGCAGAGATCCTCCTTTGCTTCCTTTATCCTATGCAGGCTTATGGGACACTGATATGGAACACAGGCCACTTGCTCCTTTACAGTTCATGTAAACACTTGTCCGTTAAGGAATATATTGATAAAGTATTATTAAACCATGTACCATTAAATAAAAGATAGAAGCCTCATTCATATACTTTATCAATTAATGTTTTATTTATCCTCGGTACCCTAAAAGATCTGACTAAAAGATCTTCCAAACATCAGTTACGACTATAGGATGGCTCCATTGCCTTGCAGGGTCTCCCTGGAGCCACCCATATGTGTGCTCTCTCATTTTATTATTATTCTACAAGATTTATATAGCACTAACAGTTTGAGCAGCGCTTTATAATGTTAGGGTAGACAGTACAGTTACAATACAATTCAATACAGGTGGAATCAGAGGACTCTGCTTGTTAGAGCTTAAAATCTAAAAGGGAGGGTCAATTGATACATGAGCTGATGGAGATAATCAAAGTACAGTTGTTAGCTGGAGGCAGTATAGGCTTCACGGAGAGAAAAGTCTTCAGGGATTGCTTAAAAGTGGACAGAGTAGGAGGTAGTTAGACAGATTGGGGTAGGGAGATCCATAAGATTGTTGAGGCTTGGGAAAAGTCTTGGAAGAGAACATGGGAGGTAGTGACAAGGGAGCTAGAGAGCAGGGGGTCTTGGGAGGAATGAAGAGAACAATTTGGTTGGTATTTTAAAACTAGGTTAGTGATGTAGCTGGGTGCCAAGTTGTGGCTTTGTAAGTTATTGTTATTATTTTGAATATAATTAATTGGGTGAGTGGCAGCATAATGGAGGGATTGGCAGAGAGGTGTAGCCGACACAGATGGTTTGTCTGGCAGCAGCATTCATGATAGACTGAAGGGGGGATAGCCTATGTAAAGGTAATCCAATGAGGACGGAGTTAAGCTGAGAGATAACCAGTGAGCGAATTAGGAGCATTTGTAGTGTCATTGATTAGGAAGGGGCGTATTTTGGAAATGAGGTAGCAAGCTTTGGAAAGTGATTGGATGTGGAGCCGAAAGGAGAGTTCGGAGTCCAGAATGATACCTGGCATGGGGGTATGGGTTGATTTTTGTGTCATTGATCCTGACAAAGAAGTCAGGGAAAAGGGCACGTGGGGGAGGGAAATATTATGAGCTTGGTTTTGGATAGATTGAGTTTGAGGACATGGTGTGACATTCAGACTGATGTAAGCTGAGGGGTAGAGAGATAGATTTGAGTGGCAATAGTGTAGAAATTATATTGAAAGACATGGGAGGCTATCAACTGACCCAGGAAGGAGATGTAGATTGAAAATAGGAGTGGTCCAGGAACAGAGTATAGTTGTACATTAAACCAGACACAGACAGCTTCCTTGGTAAACTGCAGCGCTGCTCCACCAACCAGTTGTCAGGTTGCATATACCGTAATAATTATGTTCCCTTTTCTCTTTTTTTCTACTTACTTTTTGCTGCAGCTCAACACAGAGTGCAGAAGCCTGGGACAGTCAAAAACTCCCCTGCCCAGTGCTTCAGTCCTCAGTGCTCATTTTCTACCGTTAAGTCCCTATTGGGGGTGAAACAGGAGAGTGGAGAGGAGCAAGGTCTGGTGGCATGCCTTGTTTCATGTACTGCATACAGTGCAATAACATTTAACAAAAAACAAAAAAGGATTTAGGGGCCTATTGTATTCGTGCTTTTGCATTACTGAGGGGTGGACAGACCAAGCTTAGCGCACATGACTGATAGGGAAGCTATAAGCCCGACTTGAGAGATACCATTACTACATGTTCTGTGAACATATGTACAGTATTAATTGTTAATGCAGTCTGACTGTATTACAGCGATTTGTATGGAAGCTTCAAATGGGTTTTAAAGAAGACCTCATATAGCATCAGATATACTTGTTAAATGCTTTGTGATTCTCTCCCAACAATGCCTTTATCTACTTTTCATTTAGAGGGACATCATTATATCATTGTTCAGGAATTATCCATTCCTGGATAAAGATGCTCTTAGAGATGACAGAATCATTGTCTATCCCGTTACCTGTGCAATTATTGGCTCTATTTACACATCTGACACAGACAGGACCTGTGCTGTAGCATCCTTGCTACAAAATTTAAATGTTGCAGTCTTATCACTGGCAGAGAGGAGACTGAGGAAATGCTCCTCCTACCTGCAGCAGACTGATAACATAACCTCAGCCTAGCCAAAGTCACTTGACTTGAGATCAAAAACTTTAAAGTGGTTGTTAAGCCACTCTAACCTGTATGCACCACCAGCACTGCTTCCTATTGCAGTGTCCCCCTCTGTGTATGGTTTAAATAATAAATGAAGCAAATAACTAATTTCACAGCCGATCACATGACCAGCCAGCTCTTTCCTTTCTTCCTCTGAAAGATGCATTGGGCGGGGCTGAGATTCCCCTGATGTCAGTCTGGAGGGGAGGAGGAGGTGAGGAGGAGAGAGCAGGCTGGTCATGTGATCGCAATCTCGGCTGTGAAATTAGGTATTTGCAGCATTTATATTTATAAATCATACAGAGAGGGGGTAACTGCAATAGGAGGCAGTGCTGATAGTTTATACAGGTTAGTGTTATGCAAGCAGCAGGAGAGGGGAGGGGCAGCACTGTCACAAGCAGAGAGGGGAGGGGGGAGCAGGACACAGGAGCAGAGAGGAGAGCAGATAGCAGGCTGCAGATGACAGAGGCACGTAACCTTACCATGGTGTCTGGTCTCAGCAGCCATGATACACCATGGTCAGTTTACAGAGGGGAGGGCAGAAACTGGCAGGATCAGCCAGGTATTTCAGGTGTTACAGGGGGCCAAATGACACAGCACAAGCACTGTGTCATATAACATGCTTTAAAGGAGCAGTATCCATGTTTTTTTTTTGGGTCAACAAATGCTTTAAAGACTGCTTTTTAATAAGTACAGTTTTTGAAAGTGCATGCAGCAGGACTGTCATTCTTATGTTTGCTTCGCTACTTAGTGAGTCATTTTTCCAGAATAAGCATGTAGCTGTCAGGTGGTTGGGGAATTATTTTGCTCTTAAATATTCTCCCTTAATATATAGTAGTTATAAACAAATTTTATAGTACAGTATTGAATACCAGAGATTAAACTTTGTTCAAAAATTTGAATTGGCCGTGGAAATCAGATATCCCCGTCTAGACTCTATTAGAATAAATCAGAAAAAAAGATTTGAGAATGTAGCAAAAAATAAAAGTGTTACTTTACAATGGGTACTGTTTGATTTTATTTTATTTTTTCTAAAATTCGAAGTATAGATTATGGATACGTTTACGTACTGAAGAAACACATTCATTATATCATGTAATATATATTTTGCTTAAGTGTGCATAGATAAATAATGAATGTCTATGCTCATCCAAGGATATGTAATGCATTTGCTGGCATGAAACTATTACGTGCAAAGGTCAGATTAGGTAAGTCTGATTTACAGGACTGACAATGTAAGCTAATGCAGCTCTTATTTGGTTATTAGACATGATGCTGTCCAATACAACAAAATGGATCCAGCATAAATGCAAAATGCAATACAAAGCCTATGAACCATAAATAACTGTCACAGCTGACTCATTCCACCCACCGCCTCTAATAAAATCTCTGTCAAGGTTTAAGCAAGCAGAAAAATACACAGTGACTCAATACTGTACATGTCTACGAGATAGACTATTATCTACAAAAGAAAAGATTTATCTAGTCATTTTTTTTTTCCACAATCAAAGTTTTATTGATAAATGTGTGTTATTATAACCGAGCTCCCTAATTAGTAAAGTTTATCAACTATTTTGAAATAACATCAAAAACAATTCATCAAATAAAACCAAGTGATTAAAGCAGAGCTCCGCCGAAAAAAAAAATTAAAAGTCAGCAGCTACAAATACTGCAGATGCTGACTTTTAAGATAAGGAAACTTACGTGTCCAGGGCGCCCACGTTGTCCTCACCCGAAGCCGTTCCGTCCCTTGGCTCCCGGGTGTAGGTGCCGGCATCTTCAGTAAGGGAATCAGGAAGTGAAGACTTGCCTCTTCACAGCCTGGTTCCCTACTGCGCTGCATGTTCTGAGTGGTCCCTGCTGTCTACTAGGACCTGCGTGTCTCCCAGAAGACAGTGGGGGGGGGGACAGAGGAGGGGCCAGACATGGCGCAGATCGATGCAGATTCTGCTGTGATCTTGTGCCAGAAGTGGGAGCAAATACCTGTATTAGACAGATATCTGCTTCCCCCTCCCCCTGAAAGGTGCCAAATGTGACACCGGAGAGGGGGAGGAATCTGAAAAGCGGAAGTTCCATTTTTGATTGGAATTCTGCTTTAAGTAAATAAGTGCTCAAAGAAAAATTGCATTCAGTGCAATGTCCATATACAGCCTCCAGATGTCTTCAACTGGGTGCAAATGGTAAATTGTCTGCTGTCTTCTTATCAGCTCCACATCACAGTGTTTAATGTTCTCCTCCACCAACACCAGACAAACAGCCCACTCCCCAGACTTACATGGCCCCGATTACAGGTAGTCACATTAAGCAGAACGATAATGCCTTTTCTAGTTCTTTTCTCAACCGATCAATGGGGCCAGCAAACTTGTACACCCATGGCAGGTGATGGATATGAATAGGAATGATTTTGTAATTGTTACATGCTCCTCTCATTTCAAATTGTTCTGAATATCCTGCAGTCTTCCTGGGCCTGCTCCAAACAAACACCAGACGGATGGGCTGCCAGATAATAAGTAGAACAAAAGCTCAATTCATTCCACAAATTGGGTATCAGACACTTTTCACACTGGTCTCCACCAGTCTGTAAACACCTTTTCTTTTTTACAGGCCGGAAATCCTTTTTAACTGACAATTGCAACACTGTACGCAAATTAAATTTTTATAATTTCACACAAATAGAACTTTCTTTTGATGATATTTAATCACCACTGGGTTTTAAATTCTTCGCTATATAAATTAAAAAAATTTGAAACAACATTTTGAAAAATAAAACATGTTTGTGAGTTTCTGTTAAGATATAATAAATATTCTTTCATCATAAATTTGGGCCAAAATGTTCTCTGCTACATTCTTTGGTTAAAATACCCAGGCCGTTGTGATCTGCTGTGTCCACCAGACACAGCGATCATGGGGTTGTGCCGCCGCATGCCCCAGTGAATGTACTGTGGGCAGGTGGCAAGTGGTTGATCTGTCTAGGATTCAATAGGATTCAATTTAAATAGAAGGTCTGGTGACCCATTTCATTACATTGAACTTAATCTATTTGCCTTACTCCGTAAATTTTGTGAAAAATGTACTATTTGGTGTAAACTGCCATTATCAGTAAGGGGGAGAATTAACCTCATCAGACTGGTTTGGGCACCACACTTGCTGTATGTATTCAACAACCCCGACAGTGGTTTGCTAGAATAGACTCCCAGTTTAGAGAACTGATATGGTGTAAAAAGATAGCTCAGATTAGTCTGTCGGGGGGGGGGGGGACTAGTGGTCCCTCACTCTAGAGCCTACTACCTCGCTTCTCAGCTACAGCAGCTGGGGGTTGGGGAATTGTGGACTTAACGGACCCTATACGTGGACTTCTGATCCCACAAGGAGCTGATATCTCTGCCCTCGCGTGTCTGGAGGTGGGATTCATGCACTTGGACCCTAGGGCTCCCACAATAACCCTATTGAAGACTTTATGGTCATATGATAAATGGATACTAAGGATACAGGGCTTTCTAACACATTCTCCATTATGCTGCAACCTGAACTGTATGGAGATATTGAAACTCAGGGGATTTAGAGACTGGGAAGAGGCAGGACTACGCTCTATATCACAGCCATATAGTGGGCCAACCCTTAAATCCTTTATGGAGGTGCAGGCAGAGTTTGCTATCCCACGTAGCAATTTCTTCAAATATTAATAGCTGAGACACATCTTACAGACACAATCAAGATATGCCCAACTTAGGTTGACTGACCATACATTAATACAGGAGGTTCTTATGGAAGGCGATAAAAAGGGAATGATTCAGAGAAGTTATAATATTAATCTTAATGCTATACAGGATTCCTCCAAACTACCTTGAAGGCGGGGCTGGGAAAAGGATACGGGTACCATAGATGAGGAGACACAGGATCTCTGCATGACCTCCGCCCCTTTGGAGTCAGTATCTGCCTCTCAAAAATTATCCCATTTATATCTGCTACACAGCTATACAGAACACCTGTACAACTCCATAAATGGGGGAATCGCAATACCCCCATGATCTCATACATATGCATTGGAAGTGCCCCAAGCTCCGCTATTGGAAGGAGGTCCTTGATGTGATCTCTTAAAGAATTAATGTTCAATATTCTGTGAACCCTGGTTGTATACCTGTTGTGTTCCCTGGATGAGGAGTTCTTAATTCCACAAGCACATACTGCTGATTTGTGACTACTGCACGTTGCTCTTAAACTGATCGCCCAATTCTGGATTGTTCCCAGGGTGCCCACCAGGCGGCAACGGGTGGAGCATGTCAATAAATTATTGGGTCCTCTCCAGCCCCACCCAACAATCTTCCATCTGACCTGCAAAGTGCTAAACATGAGAGCAAGCAACACTGTTTTACCGTTTGGTGATCCTGGTCTTTGTGACAGATTGACCTGTCTTTCTAATAATTGAGTCCCCTGTCACCAGTATCTATGTGGCCAGTAACGTTGCCCTCATCCTTACTGGAGTAGTTGTTCCCCTGGCAGCTAAGGGGACTGCCACTCCTGATATGATGTCACCAACATCACACAACTTGGCATATTTGTGGGAATGTATCAACTCTGGACCAGCCTCTCTAACATGGGATAACACCTCTATCCCGCCTTCTAACTGTAACCCAACTACCTACCTCTGGTGCCTGCTCCTCCATTTCACCACCCTCCTCCAGCACTCACAGTGCCCATCTAGCATTCACAGTGCCCACCCAGTGCTCACTGTGCCTGCATAGCTTTCACTGTGCCCCCTCAGTGCCCCTCAGAACTAGCAGAGCGCTCAGTACGCAGAGTGATGATCCAGCAACCCTTCTCACTGATCTGCTCCGGCAATCCTCTCACACTGTTTCAGCTTCCCTCTCACCACTGTGCTCCTATCTCCTCACATCACTGACAACCTACTCTGCTCACCCCTTTTCTCCAATCTTCTCACACATATGCCATCCTGCTCTGCTCCAATCACTGTCACACCACCGGGGTTCGATCCCCCATCTCTCTCTGCTGTCACACCGCTGGTGTTCAATCACCCATCTCACACTGCCATCAGAGCACATGGTTGCTGCTTGGTCCAGCCCCTTACGGCAGCTCTGCTTTGCCTTTACCAATAGTTGAGTGTTCACATATATTCATAGCTAACTCCATTACAGTACTAAACAGTAATACAGACAGAAAATAATAAAATGACCATGTAATCAAATGGTAATATGGCAAGTTTAAAAAATATTTTATTTTAATCAATAATTCTAATTGAAAAGCAGAATAGTATTTTAAAATTAAGTGCAACTGAAGTGACTAAATATAACCAAATATATTTTATAGCTGCGAGCGAATATGCTGAGCGCTAGATACCCCAAAAAAGATTCTGTGCTTAGGTAAAATATTATCTTTATATGCACGTCCTACTGTTCTGAACAAAAGGACTCCAGAAACAGACATTTGTTATTACATTTGTCTGACAGCACTTGGAACCCAAAGATATAAAAATGGCAGTCTGAACATTAGTCAGCTGCATGAAAGCTTTTTGTAACTGTTATTGCATAAACGTAAATGATGGCATTTTTCAAATGCGCAGTGTCTATGCATTCGCCCTGCTGCTGACCTTATCTCAGGGGAATGGGAACAATCAGCCAGGAAAATCTATTTTAAACTTTTTAGGCTCGGTTCACACAAGGGGCGACACGAGGCGACACGACTTGCCGTGCCGCGACCTGACAAGTCGCCCCCGTTCTGTACTACGGAACCGTTCTAAGAGGAGCGACTCGAGTCGCTCCGACTTAGAAAAAAGGTTCCTGTACTACTTTTGGGCGACCTCGGGCGACTTGCATTGACTTCTATACAGAAGTCATTTGCAAGTCACCGCTGAGGTCGCGGCAGGTCGTGGCGCGGCAAGTCGTGGCGCTTCTTGTGTCGCCCCCTGTGTGAACCGAGCCTTACTCTGTCAAAGATTTTCAGCCCAAGGATGTAAGCCCACCAACACAAAAAAGTTTTCGTAAAGTAAATTTTCCAAAAACGCCAGAGCCAGATAGCTGTTGTCAGACCCCGGAAGACTTGAAATCTCTGTATATCCTCTCTATGGAGACCTTGCACTTAAAGCTGACATTTAGGAATGGCAATTGTTATATAGTTAGATTGGTCCAGCTTAGAGCAATGTAAGTATGCATGTGCCATACATATACATATGAGATCCCAGTGGAAACTGGAAATCCTTGTAGTAGGCACCGCTTCTATCTCTGATTTCAACCAGCTTTCAGGCCTCACCCGAGCAGCTGCCCTGCTGCATCGTGAAAACAGGAAAAGGCTTGTTCGGCACACGCATCATTCAGGAAATACTTTGCATTTTGTGAATAAATGTAAAGTGTTCTCTGATTGGACATGGTGGAGAGGCTGGGGGCGATGTCAATACTTCTCTACCATGAGACTTTTACCTGTAGCTAAATAGGGTGAGGGACGATTTGCTGATGACAGTGATAGTGTCAGATTTAGTAAAGAAGGATTCAGCCAATACCAAAACTCAAAGAGAAATATTTGTCTGATGAAGAATACTGTCAATTATTTGTGCCTTTAAAGTGACACACTTGGAAAAATACATTTAGTCAAATATATATCACCCCAAAAAAAGAAAATAAGTAAAACTTAACTCAACTCTCCTGCTGCCCACGCCACCGAACTCCACTCTATTGAACATAAATCTTCCACTGAATTATATTGAAAAACAATCACTTAATCTCCTGGTTACCCTCTGTGCTCAGTGGCTTCTTTTGAGGACCTCCAAATTAACCACAGGGCAAAGTACTGACATTGGTTGGCGGGGGGGGGGGGGGGGGGGGAATCCACAGAGAACAGTTTTAGATCAGATTAACAGTGATGAAGTGTCAGTATCTTAAGAACCAATATTAAAAATAAATACAATATAGTATTAATTAGGCTTGTGCAATTTGTTTCGTAACAAATCGAAATTCGGCCGAATTTTGCATCTTTCGGACATTCGAATGCATCCGAATGTCCGAATAAAAAAATAACGAATAACAACGAATACGAAAGAAATATAACGAATGAATTTGAATGAATTCGACATGATTCAGTAATTCTTTAAAGACCTAATGAAACAAAAGTTCAGCTCAAAGTAAATCTTATAGTCCAATCAGCTAATTAATTTTGTGCCGGAGGATGGATTACTGGCACAGTGCATTCCTGAGAACTGAGTTAGAAGGGTGTTGTATTGTATTTGAGCCGAGGAGAAGAGACGTTGTCATTGTGTGTGTTAAAAGATTCAATAAACAAACGACTTTCCAAACTACGAGTCATTATCACGAATGTCTATACATACATAAATAGCGAATTTCAACGAATACGAACAAATGAACTTGACACTCGAATAATAACGGATTATCCGAAAACTTATTAACGTAACATAACGAATATAACAGAACAAAATTATGTATTTTACGAATGACAACGAACCGAAACTAAACAAAATTTTCCATTGTGCACAAGTCTAGTATTCTAGTATTAATCACAAGCTGATTATTTCACAGTTTACGTTGCAAGGGAATTTTCCCAAGGCTTAGTAAATGCGATGAAAATGCAAGAAAAATCTAAAAAAAAAAAAAAACTTTCTTTTGCTTGCACATAATTTGTTGATGGAAGTAAGCAGAGCTTCTCCTCATTCACTAAGCTAAGGGAAAAGTCCCTTGCAAAGTGAACTGACTATTTGTCAGTAAATCAACCCAATTTAGTCCTGGACTTGTGTAAAGGCAACATAGATTACTTAAAGTAAACCCTGCAAGAAAAAGCAAGGTCCATAAATTAAGGGGTCCCACTCCCTGAGTATTTTTACCCCCCTCCCCAGGTATATTTTTACACATTTTTTCCTTTACTAAAATTAAAAAAATGCATCAACTAAATATAAAATATTGTATAGAAATACCAACAGATGGCAAGTAGAACTAAAAAAACTTTCATTGCCCTTTCCATATGCCACCTGTTGATAATATATGTTTACATAGATCGATGAATGTGAAATTCACACGTAGAACTGGACAAGTCAGGACAGGGCCTTATCTCATATTGGATGGCTTAGTACTTTAAGTCAACGAGAAACAGTGGGGTTGATTTGCTAAAAGCAAATAGACTGTGCACGCTGCAAAGTGAAGTTGCACCCTGCAAGTACAGTTGCTCCAGAGCTTAGTAAATTAGGTAACATTTTCCTTTGCAAAGAATAGCCAATCACGTGCTAGGAAATGAAAAAAAAAAAACAATTTTTGCTTGCATGTATTTGGATGATGGAAGTGAGCAGAGCTTCTGCTCATTTATTAAGGTCTGGAGCACAACTGCACTTTGCAAAGTGCACAGCCTATTTGCCTTTAGTAAATCAACTCCAATGCATCTGTAAGGTAACTGCTTTTGCAGAGTAGCCTATTAAGCTAATCCATTTTGCTTTGGTAATTCTTTATTGTGTGGTAAATGTGTATTTCTTAAAGCGGTGTTCTGGCCATTCATTTTTTTTTCTATATCAAAATTCATCTACTATATATGCAGGAACACTTATCAATTATTAAAGATCCAGTCATTAATCTATTTAAGAAGGAAAGAGAGAGTTCTGAATTAATCTTTAGGAAAAATAGTAGGGAATTAGAGGGGGGCTGACCAGTCGGGCACTTAAGCCGTAGTCCAAGGGCTCATCTGAGGAAGGGGGCCCACCGCCTGCTGGAACTCAGGGGAAAAAAAAACTTGCAGCCACTGTGACCATCTTTTTTGGGCCTGGGCCCCAGCGGACAGGCCCAGTGTGTGGAGGCGTGTGGCACACGCACGTGACATCATTATGTGACGTCAACATCAGTACGTATGTTGCACCCCGTGCCTTCGCGCACTAGGCCTGCAAACCTCCCTGGCTTCTTCTACCTGCCCCCCCCCCCATCTTCCTATGATGAGGTAATAGTGTGTACTGGGATCTGGGCCTGAAAAAGATGGTCGCCACTATCAAGTTTTTTTTTTTTTTTTTTTTTACGATTTTTAGAGCCAGCCACCCACAGGTGCCAGCCACAGAAGATATGGGAGCCAGCCACCCACAAACAGCAGGGAGCCAGCCGTCGCTACAGTACCAAAAGTTAAGGTAAAAGGTGTGCTACACAGTGCCAATTTTATTTCTACTTTGTGAGAGGTTGATGCAGGGATGAGAGTCATGGCAAAAGGAGGGGGTTCAGTGAGGACCAGAGTAAATTAGAGTCCCATTAGAGTCCTTTGTAGTCTCTAATGGGACCTGGAGGGGATTCTAACAGACTCTATAATGGACACTGAAAGTGCCTCTGCTAGAGAAACCCCCTCCAGCTCCCTTTAAACCCCTTTGTAGTCTTTGCTGGGTTCTGGAGGAGTGTCTCTCTCTAACAGAGACTCCCTAATGGACACTGTTAGAGAGAGAGCCCCCCCCCCTCCAGGTCCCATTACATTCTGTTGTAGTGTCTAATGGGGTCTGAAGGGGCGCTTTCTAACAGGCTCTCTAACAGACACAGAGAGGGCCTCTGTTAGATAGCGACCCCCCTCCAGGTTCCATTATACTTTGGTTTATCTGTGATTTGTATTGCACTTGTTTATGACTTTTATATATAAACTTCTTGCACTTTTGTTCCTTGTCTTGAAAGATTCCGTTCGTAAATAGTGTTTAAAAAAAAAAAGGCAGAAGTTGTACTGTGAAAAATGTAGGGGCAGGGGTGGGGCCTGACGGGGGGCCCTTGTTTTATTTGGTCCGGGGGCCCTAAATGTTGTCAGTTTGCCCCTGTAGGGAATTAACCTGTATACGTACATTGGGGGTCGCTCTAAATCTAAGGGATAGATCTGAAATGAGTGGAAGCTCTACTGATTTTATCATCTAATCATGTGCAAACTAAAATGCTGTTTTTTCTATTTTCCATTCATGTCCCCCTTGGATCTATAGCGACTTTACTTCCAAGTGCACTTCCAGAAAGTGTATTTTCCTTTAGTAAATAACCCCTATTGTATTTTATATGAGGAATATATGGGTCTACAATAATTCATGGCCAGAAAGAGCTTTGCATATTTGAAATCAAATCATGAATATCATATTATTGGCTGAAAGAATGCTGTAATTAGGCCTGGTAAATCATAACTGTGTTAAAGAAAAATGTTATTACCGGAAAAAACAATTAAGCCTTTTATATATTTTCTAATACCGTAGGAACAAACAATCAGAAGCTGATTGTTTGCTGTGGACAATACGAAATATATCCCTTAGCACATCTCATACTTCAGCTCCTTTCTTTTTAATTTACGAGCTACATTGTATTGTGATCCTTTCAAAAACATATGTCTAGAATTGCACTGTTAAATTTTAAGTGAGAAACAGGCAGAACGATAAAAATCCCATTCCTCAGCATTTTTTTTAACGTGTACAACAGGCAAGAGTTCTAAAAAAAAAAATAGTTCATTCAAGTAGCAGACTCGCCTCTGAGAACTGATTCTACATGCAGAAATGGGATCCTGGAACAGCAAACTGCTTTAATAGTGACTATTTGTTACCGTATTAATGAAGAAAAAAGGTGAAATTCTACATACAAGCTCAGCAGACACCTAAGGGAGAAAATAAGCAGGCCGGCATTTCAGTAAATATCTTTCTGTCTAGAGGAATTAAATACATTTTTGCCATTTTAGGAAACAGTTAAAAGGCATTTAATGTAAAAGCTAAAAGGGGATGAAAGAACAAATATGGATAACTGGGTCAAACATGTGAACAGGCTTTTAGACCATTAATAGAATTCCGATGGAAAGGTAGAAATGTAGGAAATACTGTTACTATTCTCATATATTGCTCTGTGAAGAAGCATCAATTGCAGATAGCCAGTTTGTTTAATGTGTCGCTATTAATCAAAATAGCCCAATTCGAGCTGTGATTTGGAAAATGAGAAAAGGCCGAGGACTGTCAGGCGTTGTGTGATCAGCAGGGAAGTCCATCTAATGAGGATTGGAAGTGAGTCTTGTTATTCGCACACTTTCTGATGAGCAAGTCCAATTAGTCTGCAAAGATAGAGGTAACCTCATTGTTACTTCCCCGATAGATACAAGGAGCCACAAAATGAGAGAAGGAAATAGGTGACTTTTTTGGAATTGCTGCTATGAACATCAGAATGAGCAGTCTGTTGATGATATTGGTAACAGTGGTAATTGTTATAAACTGCAAAGGTACAAAGTATGTCTAAGAACAAAGTAGAGGTAAAGCAAAGTGATGTGTGATCAGTCTTCTAAACACAGAATAACAGTCGGGTTTTTTGAAATGTAAGTGAATGTAGTCTATTAATTTTTTTTTTCAGTTAAACATGTAGAAATTATCAGCTTGATGTAAAGGACCTTATCAAAACATACGCCTATTCATACTTTGTATTACTACTCAATGGTAGTACTTTACTGTTTGGGCTGGTTAAGGCTGGGTTCACACCATTACGAATTGGAAGCATTCAATTCACAATAGCAGGAGATTTTGATCAGCTCTCTATGGAGTTGGTTCTCATATCTTCACTGTGGCTCTGGGGCGAATTTTCACAGGAGCCCTGTGCATCTTTTGGTCCAAAAATTCAGGCTAAAATCGGACCTGAAGCGGTGAACCAGGACTGGACCCTTGCTGGGAGCTGCATGTGGCGATGGTGTGAACCCAGCCTCACTCACTTAAAACAAAGTGGGGTTGTTAAAGTGTATTGTAGAAATTTTGTAGGGCCACCACACTGAAATTGCGATGCTCAAAACTGATTCATGTACTTGTCATACACAGGTGATTGAATTTTTAGGGTGGTGTCTCCATACTAGACACATCTTTCCTAGTGCGCTTTCTCGGAAGCCACTGTATCCATCACACAGACAAGCACATAGTTGGTTAAGGAATTTTGTAGTGCGGTCTACAGAGCTTGATGGGGATCTGGGAGACTAGTTTCCTGTGTATATTAAATGCCACTATTTGTCCACTGAAAGAGGAAAAAGGAAGAGGATAATGATGAAATAAGGACAATTTTCCTAGAATCTTTTTAAAATAGCAACGATCTAGTAAAATGCACAAGAGAATAAACAATACAAATTCTTCCATAGAGATGTGCACATCTCCAAGCTCTTTCACAAAGAAAAATACATGCGCACAAATAGCACATTAATACAAGCAGAACAAAAATAGAAACTACAAACTAATATAACTGTCGGGAACAATGACACCGTTAACTCCTGTTTAGGAAAAATACATACAAATACATTGATGTAGTGATGTTTTTTCTTTTTTTTTGTGTAGTTTACATCTTTGTTTGGAACACATCAATATAGAGTATATATGTAAGTATTTTACCCGTATAGCTTGATTTAAAGTGCATCTACTGTAAATCCAAAATGTTCTGTAGTTTTGGATAGTATGAGTTTAAACCCCTGTCAGGTTTCTATGGCTGTCTGTTTGCCCAGTGGGGATATTCAACTTCTCTGTCTGTCCTAGTGACCTTTGGCAGTGGAACATAAAGTTATAGTAAATCCAAAGTTTTACAATGTTCACCATAATAAGGTGAGTGGAAATATTCTAATGGGGATATCTGCTCAGATGTCTAAAAAAGTATTACCAGATTACCAGTCACTTTAAAGAGTTTTGCTCTCACTTTCTGTTGTGTTTGCAGGACAAGTCAAGGGAAACTTCTACAATGGGGCAAAGACCATATCTCCCAACCATCCCAGTTTCTCCTGGACTGCCCCGCATTCTAACTCCAATCCTGTGGAGATAAGTATTGTCCTGCTCCACCCTAGCTCCCTCAGGCTCTGCCACTATAGGTTGATAGAAGATGTGACAGCAGCATCAGTCACCACTCCTGTCAGAAGTGAGACGTACAGCATGGCCCCGTAGTCTTCAAAGTTCGGCCGGGCAGGGAAAGGCAACCTCTACTTTTTGTAGTATTCTAGTGCTGTCTGGGTTCAACAGGGCTTCCGCATCATCCTGGTTGAGAAAGGCTGACTGTCTGAGAAGCCAAGAACCTAACTGGCTTCAAGTACTGAACTGAAAAATGATAGGGTACAGTAAGGCGCACAGCCAACGACTTCCAGAGTACTTACCTGCCCCGCCTCCCTTTCTATGCAGCACTGTGCACACAAGTATCTTGCAGGTATCAATGCGGGTGCAGAACATGGGTCCTGACATCAGCCGGGTTTTTTTCAGAAGGCTATATGCATGTGTGTTATGTACACTACTATGCAAAAGTGTTATGCAGGTGTGAAAAAATGCTGTACTTTACAAATGCTTTCAGAAATAGAAGTGTTAATAGTTTATTTTTGATCAATTAACAAAATGAAAAGTAAATGAACAAAAGAGAAATCCAAATCAAATCAAGATTTGGTGTGACCACCCCTTTCCTTCAAACCAGCTTAAATTCTTCTAGGTACACTTGCACACAATTTTTGAAGGAACTCGAAAGGTAGGCTGTTCCAAATATCTTGGAGAACTAACCACAGATCTTCTGGGGATGTAGCCTTCCCCAAATCCTTCTGTCTCTTCATGTAATCACAGACAGACTTGATGTTGAGATCAGGGCTCTGTTACGGGCCAAACCATCACTTCTAGGGCTCCTTGTTCTTTATGCTGAAGATAGTTCTTAATGACATTGGCTGTACGTTTGGGGTCGTTGTCCTGCTGCATAATACATTTGTGGCCAATCACACCCCTCCCTGATGTTATAGCACGATAGATAAGTACAGTATCTGCTTGTAATTCTCAGCATTGAGGACACCGTTGATCCTGACATAACCCCCAACTACAATTACAGAAATGCAGCCCCAAACTTGCACTTGGAACCTCCACCATGCTTCACTGTTGACTGCAGACACTCATTATTGTACCACTCCCCAACCCTTCGAGAGGACGGGATAGTGTGAATTTAATGGATAACTCCCTGGTTGTCTATTTGTTGTTTCTAACCAGACTATAAGGCCACTCCCAATATTTAGAATTTAACCACACTCACATTTTGCTGTGGCGTGTGTAGCGGCAATGAAAATGTGTACTGAGAGAAATATAAAGGCTGCCACTTTTGACCTACTTTGAAAATATTTGTTTTTGGCTTGGAGTCACTTACTTGCAACAAGCATCCTGCTAGCACATCCAGGTAAGTAGCATTTTAAAAAGAAATCAGCAGAGGCAGCCTAAGGTTCAGTTTTGGATAGAGTTAAACCCATATCTATATTTTTGGATGCGTGTGTCCTGTTGAAATTTTCCTTCAGTTTTTGTCCCGTAGACACCAACAGGAATGAAGAAGAAATTTTCCAAAGTAAAGAAAAACTAAGGCCCCTTTCATACTGGCAGTAAAGCACTGCTTTTTTAGCAGTGCTTTACAATCTTATTTGCGGGGGTATTCGGGCGATAGCGGGGGGGGGGGGGGGGGGCACCCGAAAAAGGGTATAGCCACACTGCCCCACTGATTTCAATGGGCAGGAGCGGTGGAGGAGAGGTATACAAGCCACTCCACGGCTCCAAAGATGCTGCTAGCAGGACTTTTTTTTACCACCCTGCCAGTGCACCGCTCCAGTGTGAAAGCCCTCAGGCTTCCACACTGAAGAGACTGGAGCGGCTCTTTCAGGGCGCTTTGCAGGCACTATTTTTAGCGCTGTAGCACCTGCAAAGTGCCCCAGTGTGAAAGGAGTCTTATATGGTAGGAAGAATACCAAACAAATTGTACTTGACAACAACCACCACTCCAGTTTTGTTCAATAGCTGTTTTTGTAACATTTTTACACTGGATGAAAGAGGGATCACACTAATGTACATGGATGAATGATTGTGCCTTGATAATGGTGGATCTCTCATGGGGGTTAAAGTATATCCAAGGCCAAAAGTTTTTTATTTTTAAACCAAAACCTTTAAAGTGTTTGTTAACCCACTCCTACAAATGTACATAATCCTGCTGGTTCCTTAGACAGGTGCTCTTTTCTCCTCTTCTTGTTTTATAAAAAAAATTCTTATTTACTAGATTTCAGAGTAGTTCCCCACGATCGCTTCACTGGCTGGCTCTCTCCTCAACCCGGCTGACAGATGCAGCAGGCGGGTCCGTGATTCCCCAGCTCATGTCAGCCAGTCACATGACTACGGGGAGCCGCTCTGAAATACAGTAAAGGAGGCTTTTCTTTTTAAATTAAACACAGAGAAAGGAGCACCTGCTATTAAGGAACCAGCAGGATTATATATTTTAAACAGTTATGAGAGCAGCAAGAGCGGAGGGGGTGGGCACTGACACAGGGGCAGACAGGCAGGGAAGGGTGAGGGGGAGGAGGACACAGGAGCACATAGGAGGACAGGAAATGATGGAGGCACGTAAACTGACCACAATGTCAGGAAAAAGTAGTGAAAACAACTTTTGAAATTGCATTAGCATGTTATATGAGATTTTAGCGATTGCTTTTAGATATACGTCAATGGTTCATGCTCAATGAAGTGCATTCGATTAACGTATGTGCCACAACAGACTTTATTGTGTATTGTGGGATACTACATTACTGCTGCAATTTTTTATCACAGCCCACCTCAAAGCACATCTTGTGTTGGAGTATATTGTAGCGCAATCACTCTGTAGATGAATTGGGGTGGAAATAAAATACTGCAAGATCACACTATGCTTGAAGCATTATGGTAACAGGCGCAGTTTACCGCACTCCACTACAAAATGATGGTGTGAATGGGCTAGAAGTGTGTATATGCCCCTAGGAACAGGATTCCAGCAGCCCTTTTTTTAATAAATATATAAAATGAAAGTCAACACCTGACTGTTAGGCGATCATCGCACACCTCAAGCTGCACGATCGGTCCTTCGTCCTGTGAGACAGCTAGGTGCTAAGCCCAGGAGCCTGCTCCCACTCTGTACAGCGTTTCCAAGCAAACAAATGGGCTTCACAGCTATGATGTCATTTCGATTCAATTTGGTTTGACAGGCAGCAAATGCTGCACGTTTCACCTAGGGCCCTATGTGTGCGCCCGTTTGTTTTGCACCTGATTGGTTGTAACAGGCAACACAAAGACATACACCTATGCCCGTTTGAGGATTAAAGCACAGAACCCAGCCAGCATCAAACAATTCAGGCACTTTATTAACATTAATAATACACAAACCATGAAACAGAATTTTACAACTAACAAACAAAACAAAAACAAAACAAAAAACAGTATGGAGAAAATCCAAACAAAAACATGCTCTTATTGAGGAATATGCACAATAAATAGGACAGCTCCACAGGTGGGATGATCACTGCTTGAAAAACATTTTTTTACTGCTTTGCATATGTTTTTTGTTTTCTTGCAAAAAAAGTAACAAGGAAACTAGTAATCTTCCATCTCAATGCTGTCTTTACAAAAATGTGAAAACCGTGAAAAAGTTGTGCAGCATTCTACTACCAAAAAATAGTTATTTTCTTTTATCAAGACTATTGAGCTTGTAATGCCAATGCTCCTGAAAGTCACATATCTAAATCTAGAAGTCCTTTTTTTCTTTTTTTTTTTGCGGCACAATCTCTATGAAATCCAGGGAAAAACATTATATTCTTGCAGCGGGGTTCCCCCATCCCTGTGGAGAGAAATGACAGAATACATGAGTGAAATATTATCCAGCTAGTATGAAATACTGATTCATAGTACAGTCTTGCTTGTCTATTTTAATGTAATAGGGGGCCCAGCGACAGAAGGAGCAAACCCAGCTGGCAGCCAAATGGTGAAATGCTGATCAGCTCTGTAGGTGGTAATTGAGGCGCTCATATAAACTAACTATGTGTGTTTGTACACAACATTTAGCAGGAAGGTCAGACAGGTAATGATAAATACTTCTGGTAGGTGGAAAAAGTACACTTTTACTGGTTTAAAAAAGGTAAAAGGAAATTTTTACTCTTTAGTCTCGTGATCCTGGATTTCCATCTCTGTAGCCTGTAGATACCTCTGGTGCCCAAAGCAACAGCCCTCACCAAGATTACCTCTTTCACACCTAATTTACTGTTCTTACCATAGCTACTATGATACCGAAAACCATATATTAGATGACATATTTCTACTGATGGGAAAAATATGTGGCTGACAATTACACAGAGCGAAGGTGCCTTTTCGCCTACTGTGCCCAACAGTAAATCTTGCCCAGGGTTTAAAAGCCTACCATAGATGAAACCTGAAAAGATTTAGCTTTTATTGCTATGGGGTCTCCTACGACTCTCTCCCCGTAAAAACACATAGCGGAAATGTTCTTTTACCTTTATTTTGTATGTATGCCTACAGTAGAGATATTTAGCTCTAAGCTTGTAGAGGGCAGGGACTGCACCATGTTTCTGGTGCTTATACATTTAAAAATGATGCCAAAAGCCCTGTGAAGGAGACCTGTCAGAATAAAGATATGGAAGCTGCTACTGATGACATGTCAGCGAGGGAGCAGGCTCCAGGTACACATACATAGCCTTGCTTCACTACTTTGTATCCCAGAAAGAACATGCATCAAGTAAAGTGGGACACCCAATATGCACATACATAATTTTTTTTGTTTTCCATTTAGCACAGTCTCTGGTGCCCAGACATGTGGCTTACTTGTTGATCAATGTGGGGCCCCCAGTGCAGGATTGTTTATACTTCTACGAGAGCTGCTGTCAGAGCTCACCGCCATCTTGTTAAATTAGCAGTGCTGCTCCTCTCCTGGCCATCTCCTCCCACCTTTGAAGCTGTCCCTCTTCTAGTCATTCCCTCTCCCCTGTGAAGCTCCTCTTTCTCTGGGCATCACCTCCCCTTTGAAGCTGCATATATATATATATATGTGTGTGTGTGTATGTATGTATATATATATATATATATATATATATATATATATATATATAACACACACACACACACACACACACACACACACACAGAGTTGTGCTCATAAGTTTACATATCCTGGGAAGAATTTATGATTTCTTGGCAATTTTTCAGAGAATATGAATGATAAAACAAAAAACTTTCACTCATGGTTAGTGTTTGGCTGAAGCCATTTATTATCAATCAACTGTGTGTACTCTTTAAATTATAATGACAACAGAAACTAGACAAATCACCGTGATCAAAAGTTTACACACCCCAGTTTCCTAATAGCGTATATTGCCCCCTTTAATCATTAATGACAGATTGAAGTCTTTTGTGGTATTTGTGGATGAGACTCTTTATCTTCCCAGATGGTAAAGCTGCCCATTCCTCTAGGCAAAAAGTCTCCAGTGTCTGTAAATTCTTAGGCTGTTTTACATGAACTGCGCATTTGACATTCCCAGAGTGGCTCAATGATATTGAGGTCAGGAGACTGAGATGGTCACTCCAGAACCTTCACTTTATTCTGCTGTAGCCAATGACAGATCGACTTGGCCTTGTGTTTTGGATCATTGTCATGTTGGAATGTCCAAATACGTCCCATGCGCAGCTTCCTGGCCGGTGGATGCAAATGTTCCTCCAGTAATTTTTGATAACATACTGCATTCACCTTGCCATCAATTCTGACCAAATTTCCTGTGCCTTTGTAGCTCACACATCCCCAAAACATCAGCGATCCACCTACGTGTTTCACAGTAGGACTGGTGTACCTTTCATCATAGGCCTTGTTGACTCCTCTCCAAATGTAGCGTTTATGGTTGTGGCCAAAAAGCTAAATTTTGGTCTCATCACTCCAAATGACTTTGTGCCAGAAGGTTTGAAGCTTGTCTCTGTGCTGTTTGGCGTATTGTAAGTGGGATACTTTGTGGCATTTGCGTAGTAATGGCTTTCTTCTGGCAACTCGACCATGCAGCCCATCTTTCTTTATGTGCCTCTCCATATTGTACATCTTGAAGTAGCCACAACACATTGAATTAAATATATATTAATTTATTGAACTATGCCCATGTTTGCTTCTATACAGTACCTTCTTTATCATGTTTAAGTCTCATCCTGTCCTGAGTGGTGTGTTTCATATAAGTCCCAATGCCCCCCTGTCCTTATTTTCTTCCCCTTTTTATACAAACACATGTTTATAGAGAGTCCTGTATTTCACCTGAAGTTATTTGTGGGTTTTTCTATGTATACCGAACATATTCCTGGTAGTTGTGGCTGAAATGTTAGTTGCTCTACCTGACCGTGGTTTGGTTTCAACAGAACCCCTCATTTTCCACTTCTTGATTAGAGTTTGAACACTGCTGATTGGCATTCTCAATTCCTTGGTCATCTTTTATATCCCTTTCCTGTTTTATACAGTTCAACTACCTTTTCCCACAGATCCTTTGACATTTCTTTTGCTTTCCCCATGACTCAGAATCCAGAAACGTCAGTGCAGCATTGGATGAAAGATGCAAGGGTCTGTCAGGAGTGTAGAAACTCATTGATCTTTTATACACACACACTAATTACAAGCAAACAGATCACAAGTGAGGATGGTTACCTTTATTAGCCATTCAAACCCCTTTGTGTCAACTTGTGTGCATGTTATCAGGTCAAAATCACCAGTGTATGTAAACTTTTGGTCAGGGTAATTTGGGTAGTTTCTGTTGCCATTATGATTTAAAAAGAGTAAACACAAGTTGATTGATAATAAATTGCTTCAGCCAAAACACTAACCATGAGTGAAAGAAAGGCTTCTGTGTTATCTATCGTTCACATTCTCTGAAAAATGGGCAAGAAATCATAAATTCTGCCAGGGTGTGTAAACTTATGAGCACATCTGTGTATAATATATATAGATATATATAGATATATATAGATATAGATATAGAGAGAGAGAGAGAGAGAGAGAGGAGAGAGAGAAGAGAGAGAGAGAGAGAGAGAGAGAGAGAGAGAGAGAGAGAGAGAGAGAGAGAGAGAGAGAGAGAGAGAGAGAGAGAGAGAGAGAGAGAGAGAGAGAGAGAGAGAGAGAGAGAGAGAGAGAGGAGAGAGAGAGAGAGAGGTTATAAAATAAAAATAATTCTATTCCCTTTCCAAAGTAAAAAAAAGGTCAGGATTTGCTGCAATACTCTCCTAATCCCTGCTCATCTCTCGGGTTGAATAGTAGCTATTATCACCCAACCCTCTTCTTGAATGCCTAGGCTGTAATCAACCCAACAATGCCTTGTTATGAAGGTATAAGCTAAGATAGTTACATTTAGGACACACATACAGCTGCTAGGAAAGGGGCTTTTCAGCGATACAGTATGTGAATAAATGCAAGCTGTTTGTCTACAGGTTGTTCAATCACATCTAAACTGCTGCCTAATAATTGATGTGACCAAAGCACTAAAAAAGTTTATCATTTTTATTAGCCTTTTGAAAAAATATTTGTGATAATACCATAATTATTATGGGGATTTTTAATATTTACAGACAAAATTTTTAGGTGAAATGCATTGCTAAACCATGTCTGCCATCTACTGGCAATATGCAGTATTTTCCATTTTTGCTAAAACTTTTAAATGAATGTCTTAAAAAATACACTATACAATCTGATCTGAAACAATTTCCATCCAATTTCCTTTACAATTTACCAAGCTATTATAAACAATACTTTAAATTTCTATCCAAATCAAAACAGGCTCTTGTACTACATGGTTGATGGTAGGTCTAAAAGAGATTGTAAACTGTATGGTTCACACAGGTTTCAGCTAGTGTAAGGGCTCGTTTACGCCTGTTTTGCTTTCTGAAAAGCAACTTGTGTTCGGATTGCTCATCAGAGCATATGACAGGAATTAGGGAGGTGTATCTCCTCCTTAGTGCCTGTTTTAATCTACTAAATACTGAAAAACCACGCCACAACCAGGTTGGGGACGAGTATACTTTCTGCTGCGAAGCAAAGCATCGTGGCCGCAGTATGTGTACACCCCCGACCATTGCCTCTGCATAAAATTGGTTTTACTGCCCCCCCCCCCCCCCCCCCCATCATAAGTGTAAAAAAATCCTAACAGCACTGTGAACATTACATTTACGGCGCATGCCAGCAATGTAACTGTCACATTGGTTGTCAAACCATCCACTAGCAGGTGTCATAACTGATCACATGTGCAGCATCATGGCAGTTGTAGATCAAACAGAGGCCAAGATGGCAGCTTCCTTGGCTGGAAATGATTGGGGGGGGGGGGTTACTTCAGTTTTAAAGGCCCAACATTTAACCACTTCAGCCCCGGAGGGTTTGGCTGGCCATAGACCAGAGCACTTTTTGTGATTTGGCACTGTGTCGCTTTAACTGACAATTGTGCAGTCGTGCGACGTGCTCCAAAACAAAATTGATGTCCTTTTTTCCCACAAATAGAGCTTTCTTTTGGTGGCATTTGATCACCTCAAAATAGAGCGTAAAATTGGAAAAAAAAAGCAATATTTTTTACTTTTTGCTATAATAAATATCTCCAAAAAATATATAAAAAAACATTTTTTCCTCAGTTTAGGCCGATACGTAGTTTCTACATATTTTTGGTAAAAAAAATAAAAAATAAATAAAAATTGCAATAAGCGTTTATTGATTGGTTGTGCAAAAGTTATAGCATCTACAAAATAGGGGATAGATTTACGGCATTTTTATTTTTATTGTGACTAACATTATGGCAGACAGATCAGATACTTTTGGCGCCTATTTTGGGATCATTCACATTTATACAGCGATCAGTGCGATTAAAAATGCATTGATTATGTGTAAATGTGACTGGCAGTGAAGGGGGTTAACCAGGAGGGGGCGCAGCAGGGGTTAAGTGTGTCCTAGGGATGTGTTCTAACTGTGGGGGGGCTATGTGTGACATGACACTGATCACCGCTCCAGATTACAGGGAGTTGTGATCAGTGTCCTGTCACTAGGGCAGAATGGGGAAATGCTTGTTTACTTTAGCATTTCCCCATTCTTCCTCTCTCCGTGACACGATCGTGTATTATCTCCGCGGACATCGAGTCCATGGGACCCACGGTCGGACTTCATGGAGCTCGTAGCAGGCACGCACCTGCAATCCAAGCCCAGCGAGATCACGTAATATAACAAAGATTTCGCAGTGGAGCCAACCTGCTGCAGTAAAACTGCAGCGGCTGGTTCGCAACCGGTTAAAGAATGCATCTAGAAGCTTGCTGACAGCTTCACATATCTCTGTTTCACTCCTCTCATACAGGCTGAAGCCCATGTGAACAGGGCTTTACAGTGTTCTTGAAAAGCAATATCATGTAGGAAATAAAACATATAATGTACCCCTAACTGGAGGAGGGACTGAAATCTGAATATAATAAGCTCCATAAAGAGTACATATTGTGGCTTAAGTCTCCTACTGTCTGATCACTATGATATTCTGCATAGCTAAAAATTCTAATATACAAACAACTTAAAATAGGTTTTTGGAAGAAAGTTCCAGACACAGTGGTGCTAAATCTAACAGACATGACTAAAGTTCTGTTGAAGGTGTGGGAAAATATCTGTCCAAAGGGTGTCTTCCCTCTTTAAAAGGCTCGGTTCACACTGCCGGGACTTGTCATGCGACTTGAGAGTTCAAAGCCGCATTACAAGTTGTACCCCATTAACTGCAGTGGAACCATTCTAATTGGTGAAACTCAACTAGCAGCAACTAAAAAAAAAGGTTTCTGAACTACCTTGGGGTGACTTCAACACTACTTGCATTGACTTCTGTTAATGAAGTCGCAAATCGAGCCGCCATGAAGTCGTGTAGAAATATTGTAACTTTACAGCTGCGGCAGTGTGAACCAAGCCTTAGACCAAAATGGTCCAAGTCTCACTGTAAGGCTTAATGTACACGGGACGTTTTACAACTTTCTCTGAATGATTTCACTTGACAGATGTTAAACAATGTTTAAAAACATCAGTTTTGCCGCATTTACATGCCGCGTTTGCATTTAGAAGCGTTTTTTTTAAATAGTAAAAATTTATAAACGCCTGTAAACAAAACGTGGCTAAATGCGAGTTACCGCGTTTACAAGATGCAGGCATTTGGTGTTTCAAATGCTTCTAAACATCCATCCTGAACGCATTTTTTCTCTTTCCAAAAATGCTTCCAAACGCAACTGCCTGGAAACGACTATAAATGACCCTGTGTGCATGTACTGATAAAAATAACAGAGGAGAGTTCGGGAGAATTTGGGAAAAAAAAACGCCCAACTGCTCCTAAACGTCCGTTTACCAGCAGCGGTGTACATGAAGCCTAAATAACCAAAAGTGAACTGTGTGTCAACTAAACCAAAACAATGAGCTGGTAATAAGTGCAACACATAAAAAATGTAGCATTCTCTTAATAGACTGCAATGGCCAAATTTATTTAGGCTTCATGTACACGGAACGTTTTTACAACCTCTCCTGAACGATTTAACTTGACAGATAAAAACCCCGTTTCACGGTTCCCGACCGGCGCACGCCGATGTACGTCGGCAGAATGGCACGGGCAGGCATATTGGTGTATAGGCACGTCTCTTTAATGCCGCCCTGCCATCGCGAGCGCCGCCGCTGGCGCACTCACGTTCTGGTCGGGACCCTTGTGAGTCCGGTCGGGGGGACTTGATCGTCTCACGGGGTGGCTAATGGAGAAATGCCGTAAACAGCATTTCCCCATTCTGCCTAGCAACTAGTGACGCTGATCTCTGCTCCATGTGATTGGAGCAGAGATCAGTATTCACTAAATGAAAGCCCAGCCCCCCCACAGTTAGTAACACACCCCTAGGAACACTTAATCCCTACACACTGCCACTCCTGGTTAACCCCTTCACTGCCAGTGTCATTTACACAGGAATCACTGCATTTAATAGCAGTGATTGCTGTATAAATGACAATGGTCTCAAAAATGTTTGATGTGTCTGCCATAATGTCGCAGTCACAATAAAAATCGCTGATCGCCGCCATTACTAGTAAAAAAAAAATTATTATTAAAAATGCCATAAAACTATCCCCTATTTTGTAAACGCTATAACTTTTGCGCAAACCAATCAATAATCGCTTATTACGATTTTTTACCAAAAATATGTAGAAGAATACTTATCAACCTAAACTGAGGGACAAAAAATGTTTTTTTAATATATTTTTGGGGGATATTTATTATAACAAAAAGTAAAAAATAATGGGTTTTTTTTTCAAAATTGTCGCTCTATTTTTGTTTATAGCGGCAAAAAATAAAAACCACAGAGGTGATCAAATAGCACCAAAAGAAAGCTCTATTTGTGGGAAAAAAAGGACGCCAATTTTGTTTGGGAGCAACATCGCACGACTGCGCAATTGTCAGTTAAAGCGACGCAGTGCCGAATCGAAAAAAGTGGTCTGGTCTTTGACCAGCAAAATGGTCAGGGGCTGAAGTGGTTAAAATGTCAGTTTTGTCGCTTTTTCATTTAGAAGCGTTTGGAAAAAAAAATATATTTTTTCAAAATAGCCGGAAAAAAACCCCCACCTGTAAACGAAACGCGGCTAAACACTGGTACCACGTTTAGCGCTTGAAACGTTGGAAACATCAGCGTCTGAACTCATTTTTTGTCTTCAAATAAAGTCTATACATGCAACTCCCTAAAAACGACAATAAATGAACCAGTGTACATGTACACAAAGATAACATTGGATGAGTTCAGGGGCAGCTGAAAAAAGCTTCCAACTGCCTCTGAACATTTGTTTACCAGCAGCAGTGTACATGAGGTCTATATGCTCCATTAAAATATGCAAAAAGTGCACGGAAAATGTGCCGTTTGGTGCAGGTTTTGGAAATATGCTGCAAACCTGCATCGCGCTTGTGGTGCCATTAATTGTGCAGGTGTTAATGCAGGTTGCAATGCACGTTTGCAGCGTAGCAAATGTGCGATACAAAATTTGCCAAAAAAGATTTTGCAACATCTTGTGCCATTTGTCATGTATAGAGCAGCATATTCAAGTGAATGGGCGGCCGTAAGCATGACCAGTGGAAACGCTCCAAAACGTGCAAAAAAACATGCAAGCAGGAGCTCGAGTTTTTGCTATGCTCAGATGTGAACCCAGCCTTAAATAGGATTATATATTCCTAATATGTGCCTGCTGTACCATGTACTTGTATGAAAAAGCATCCTGTTCTCTTTGTATTAATTCTTCTGTGTGAAATCTCTGGTGTTCCTGCTAGTCCCTCTGCTTTTCTATTAGAAACTGACCACAGTAGGCATGAGAGCTCAGCGTTGTTAGTTCTTTAGCTATGCTGGGAACTTCGCTCCAATGATCTCCTCCAATGATCAGACTTGTCCTGACATGCCCCCGCTGCACAACCATTTACTAGGAAGTCCAGTGTTCTGTTGTTTCTCTCCCCCCCCCCCCCCCCCCCCCCAGCTCTAATGCAGCTGAGAACAGAGGGAACTGAGGAAATGTGATCATGTCATGTGGGCCACGTTTTGCTATCTTTGTGCCAATTTCTACAGAAGTCCCTTCTATAATGGCTGTAACCAGTCTTGGATGGGAATATGGAGTATCTCCATAAACACAAAAAGGCCCTCCAAGTTGGTCTTAAACCTCACAGTAAAAGAGGAATAAGCCTAGCGAATGATAAAAAAAAAATAAGCGCATAGCCCCATTTGCTCCGTGGCTGATTCAGTTTCACAGTTTAGGCAGCTCGATGTAGCGGTCTTGGGGGGTTGAAAACCACGCCGTTTTTTCTTCTCTCCCTAGAGAGCCCAGGACGGATCAGAGCAGTGGCATACGAACTGCGGCTGACCAATCAGAACCACTTTGATATGACCTGGCATCCTTAGGGAAAGAAGAGGAAGAGCAGCGTGGTTTTCAAACCCCAGGACTGCTACACTCAAGGAGGTAAGTCCATATGGTGTTCACATTTTTCAGAAAAGGTGAACAAACATTTTAACGTACTCCTTTACATAAAATGATCTAGATTTCTCCTTAAAGTTGAGACTCTGGTGTCTCAAATGTAATTTTCACATCACATCACTGTAATCTTGTTCGGTTTTTTTTATGGAACAAATATGCTGTATTCTAAAAAAAAAAAAAAAAGATTTATTATTGTATGTGTACATTGTGTGTTATAGTATAGCTGGGCACAATAGTGCATACACAATTTTCTCTAATACAACAGCGCCACCCAGTGGCAACAAACCGATGCTCCCTCATCTGCCTTTAATGTTTATTTTTACCTACAGTGCACTTTAATATGAGTGTTTTTCACATTTTATGGGGTAATGTGGGCTTTTCTTTACTTTCCTGGCTAAAGATGTGACAGTAGTGACAGTCTATACCAGTACAGACTCATGAATCACCCCATTCCATTCAATGCCAGATTTATTGTGGTCAGATGACAGCTAATAAAAAAATAAATAAAATGTTAATGGCTATTACTTTTCTGCATTAAATTGAGCAGAACATTGAGAAATGTCTAAGCAGGTGAACGTAATGTCTGTGTGGCGACTGCTGGGTGGGGATGAGGCAGTAAATTGACTTGGTAAGGATGGAAGTTCACAAAATAAGAGACATTAGATACATGAATTACAAAAATAATATACTTATTATGTCAGCAATAGTTTTTGGTGCCTGGAAAGGTTTTTTTTTTTTAACAAAGTTTATAACATTGACTCCTAGCACCAACATGTTAACCACTGTCAATATTTAGGAATTGAAAGGCCGTGTTAAGTAAATGTATTTTTTTTTTTCCAAAAAGAGACGCTATGCTGCTAGTTCCTGTTTTTCGTTGAAATCTTCCACTCTCCGATGCGCCCCCCCCCCCAACTTTGGCATGGCAGGGGTTAATAGAGCCAAGGAACTTTTTTATGCACTTATCAAGAGTGCCGACTTTGCCCTTCTATGGTTTCCATGAATGAAACGCAATCTTCAAATTAATATTTTAACTAAAACAAGAGCCAACAGCACAAGGGACACATCGCATTTACTGTAAGTAATGTCCCTAGTGCAGATTTTGTTTTCTTTTTTCACTAATCTTAGGATATAAGGGAATAGAATGCAAGCTAGACAGAATTGTTTCTAGCCTCCCTATCATGTTACACATACATTATTGCTTGTTTGAATGATTTGAGGAACACAAATAGGTATTGCCTCCAAATGCTCTAGATCCCAATCCATCGTAGCATCTGTTGGATGTGTTGAAAAAAAATTCCAATCCATTGAGGCCCCCACTTCACAATGTACTGACGGCTTGTTGCCAGATAACACAGCCTTTAGAGGTCTAGTGGCGTCCATGCTGCAACATATCAGGGTTGTTGTGGCAGCAAAAGTTGGACCTACTAAATTTTAGGTGGGGCATAATAATGGTTTGGCTGATTGGTTTATGCACATATTGTACAATATATATATATATATATATATATATATATATATATATATATATATATATATATATATACATATACACACACACACACACACACACATATATACACACACACATATATACACACACACACACACACACACTGTTTACCTGCCAAAGGATTGATAATTCTCTGCACATTCACCAATGCCTGCCAGACTTCAATCAATTTCCAACTTGTTAAAAGGACAATACCACTTGCCAACCACATAATGGTGTTTATATGACGGCAAAGTGGCTCTCCTGTGCCGGATCATGTACCTAATACACAATCCAGCACTTCCGGGTGGGGGTGCATGCGTGCCACTTGTGCTGTGATTAGTCACAGCACAAGCATATCAGCAGGTGCAGGCCAATGGATGACCACCGGCACCCTCTGATCGGTGTCAAGATGGACAGAACACAGCTTTGCCTATGTAAACAAGGCAGAGCACTATCCTATCAGCGAGGATAGACTGGATTTTGTTGCCCTACAAAGCAGGGAATAAAAACCGGCACTTCCCTTACTAAAATCACCACATAGTAAAAACAAAAACACTGGTTTGGCACATATTTAACCCTTTGTTTGCCCTAGATGTGTAATCCCTTCCCAGCCAATGTCATTAGTATAGCGACAGTGTATATATGTAGCACTAATCACTGTATTAGTGTCACTGGTTCACACAAAGTGTCAAAAGCGTCAGTTAGTGTCAGATTGTCTACCACATCAACGCAGTCCCGCAATAAGTTGCCGATTGCCACCATTGCTAGTATAAAAAAATAACAAAAAACTCCAGTATATATACCATAGTTTGTAAACGCTATAAATATTGCACAAACCAATTAATATGCTTATTGGGTTTTTAGTTACCACATATATGTAGCAGAAGTCATATTCAAAAAATCGATTTTTGCTATTTTTTTTTATTGTTTTATAGCGGAAAGTAAAAAAATATTTTTTGCTTTTTCAAAATTGTTGGCATTTTATTTATGTATGCATGACTGTGCAATTGTCAGTTAAAGTAACGCAGCGCCGTATAGCAAAAAATGGCCTGGTCATGAGGGGGACAAATCTTCTGGAGGTCAACAAACAGCAGCAGCATGGGTCATCTCTTAGCTCTCTCCCTTAGCATGTTTATTGCCAGCACATGTGAACTGCTGTAGAGCCTAAGTAAACCTTAGTCTAGGTTCACACCCATGCATTTATTTGTACAGTGTGCAAAAACGCACTACAGTCTAGTTGACATGTTTTCCTATGTGCTTTTCAACTGCTGCATTTTTGGAAAGGGTCAGGGACTTCTTTTCCCCACAGCAGATTGTACTTTGTGTTGTGAAAGCATTGTGTTTTTGATGCAATTTTGTTCTCCTTAACAAATTGTGAAAAGCCGGTTGTTCAGGAGCATCCTTAACAACCGATGATCCCCGCTGACAGCTGAATGTAAAAAAAAAAAAAAAAAAAGGAGAATTGCCGGCAAAGAAATAATGAGGGAAAAAAAAACGGCGTGCCCTATCCATACCAGGCCATATGGAGGAAAAAAATAAAATGGCGTGGGGTCCCCCCCAAAATCAATACCAGGCCCTTATTCGAGCACACAGCCTGGAAGGACAGGAAGAAAAAGGGGTGGGGGGGGAGAGAGACAAGTGAGCGCCCCTTCTCATTCACTAAAGAATGTGTCAATAGTAAATGAGTTATTTTAGAACTGTCAGACGGTGGAGCTGTCAGATGGTGGGAGTGGACTTGCATTTGTCCATATGATCTCTGCTAAACAGGAGGATTAGACTAGACTCTGATCTCCTCTTCAACAGAAATCACTTGTTTCAAAGACAAGGCTGAATGAAGCTAGGAAAAAAAACTTTTCTCTGGGAAAGGTAGCTATTTCAGTCTTTAAGAGTCTTTAAAAGAGATTTAAGTAACATTTTATCTTTAATGTGAGACAAAAGCTAGCAATTTAAAGTATAGCTATCCACCCTATAAAGTGCAGCAGCCATTTAATTAACATTCGGTAACTTGAAATGGTAAAAAAAACAAAAAAAAAACTTGAATGTCTCTGTAAGATTTTACCTTGTAAGGCTTTCTAATCTCATCAGTGTCTTCAAAATTGTTCAGTGAAGAGTGGTACTGGTTGGGTTTTCCTCTGTAATACGCACCCTGCAATAACCAAAGAATGGAGCATAACATAAAATACATGAGATAAAGTGTGGTATATTTGTACAGAGTACCGTGTCATAACACAATATCTGATTTACTTGAAAGGACAACTATATCTTTGGCACAGCTGTCATTTAATCAATTGCCCCCATGCCCCTGACTACAGCACAGTAGATCAAATACTCGCCTTCTTTTTGAAAAGTATTTAAGCTGATGGGGGGAATTGAATAAAGGACAGTAGAGTAGAAAAGGTACATATATCTTTTAGAGCAATAGAGATTGGTGTTTAAAACGTATTTAAGATTTATTGTATACTACTAAGGAAGTCTGCAGGACCTACATCATCTTGCAATTGAGTTTCTTTTGGTGCCAGAATTTCATTGCTTCAGAATGGGATTGCAAGTCCTTGGTGCAAAGGTTCCTGCTGCTGGATAAGAAGAGCATGCCGAATAGAAAGGAATTAGTCTTGGGGCTTCAACGTTTTTCGGATTAAAACTGAAGTTTTGATGTGGCTTTTTTTTTTTTTGGGGATAATTACATTGTTCCAGTCTTGACCAACATAAGCATGTGCCTTACCTAGTCGATTCCTAAGGTAAGGGGATCCCTTGAAGGCTGGCACACACACTGGAGGCGCTGGTTATACTGAATCTGCCTGGGGTTATCCAAATAATCGATAAACACTTGCATCATTAAGATTTACTTACCAAAGATCACAATATGATATCTATGGCTTTGTCCCTGGTGGTTGTCCCTTGAGCCAAATGTGGACAGTTTCTATAGTCCCTTGTGCGTTCATTGGCTGTTACTGTGGACTTTTTGGTGATTATAGGTTTGAGATGATATATTTTTTTTTATATTCTGACCCATGTTTTATGGTGACCTATCGAAGATATTCAAATACATTTTTTCCCTTGAAGATTTACAAAAAATAAATTGAAACGTGTTGTCTTCCTCTGGCAGGGGGTCTTTCATGAATAAATTGTATTGGTGAATCTATATGTATGATCCGCCCTGGCAGTGGGCATATGGGTATTGTGATGTGTCAGGGTCACCTTTTTGGTGAATGTATCAGGATGTCAGGGGTTGAACTGGATGGACTTGTGTCTTTTTTCATCCAGACTATGTAACTAAATGTCATTTTAAAAACAACTTTTGTATAAATAAAAAATGTATTGTTTTATACAACTTCTTTCTTCTTTGCCGCGAAAAGAGTGGGAGAATACTGTATTGTTTGAAGTACTTTGCAGCCTGCAATCCCAGCTATAGGTCTAGAATTGAGGTGCGGCTTCCCTTCTGGACACTGATAAGAACAGATATTACGCCTGATCTCAGCCAAAAGGACAAAAAAAATAGGATTTTTTTTTTATCATACTTACCTGTAAAATCCTTTTCTTTGAGTACATCACAGAGTGAGGCTATTATTCCTTACTTACCGAGTTATACTCCATCTCCAGGTGATTGGACACTGGTAGACCAAAGGTCTTTAGCCAGGAAGTGATCCCCTATATAAACCCTCCCATACAGGAAGTACTTTAGTTCTGTAGCAAGCACTTAATCCTCAAAAAGAGGGGAAGGATTTCTGTGTCCCATGTTGCGAAAAGCCCAGGAGGTCCCTACACCCCTGGTAGAATGAGCTCTCACCCTACAGGAAGGAGCTTTACGTTTCAGACTGTGGGCCTCAATGACCAACTGATGGAGCCAATGGGAAATGGAAGCCTTGAAAGCTGCCTGCACATTCCTGGGTCCTTCTGGTATAACAAAAATGGAGTCTGATGCTCGGATCTCTGCAGATCTAGACAAATAAACACTGACTGCGAGCACTACTTCCAAGGAGTGCAGTCGTTTTGCTTCAGCCAAATGAGACTGAGAGAGAAAAGTAGGCAAACTAATATCAATATCTTGATTCAAATGAAAGGCCGACACCAACTTAGGCAAGAAGGCTGGAACAGGTCCTAACACTACCCTGTTGTGGGGAAGGATCAAGTATGCACAAAAGGGCCGCCAACTCCGACACCCTTCTAGCCGAGGTGATGCCCATCAGGAAGGCTAGCTTGCGTGACAGCAAGACTAATGGAAATTCCTTGATAGGCTGTTTCTGTAACACAGACAGTACCAGGTTTAAGGCTGGATTCACACCTATGCATTTTTAGTTGCTTTTTGCAGATTTGCACTACCATAGGAAACCATGTTAAATGGACTGTAGTGCAAATCTGCAAAATGCACTAAAAATGCATAGGTATGAAACCAGCTTAAGTCTCAAGGACACATAAGCAACCTAATAGGGGGAAGCGAACAAGTTACCCCCTGCATAAAGGTCCAGATCAGTGAATGGGAGGCTAAGGGCCTTTGGAAGAAGAAAGGCCAAAATCTATCTCCTGATTGTACGCATTTATGTATGCATTTCAAGGTCAATAAGCACACAGGCATGTACCCCCAGGCAAACAAGCACCCAGGCAAATAAGCCCATATGCATGTAGTCCTATGCAAATAATCACATAAGTACAGTATCTCACAAAAGTGAGTACACCCCTCACATTTTTGTAAATATTTTATTCTATCTTTTCATGTGGCAACACTGAAGAAATGACACTTTGCTACAATGTAATGTAGTGAGTGTACAGCTTGTATAACAGTGTAAATTTGCTGTCCTCTCAAAATAACTAAACAACCAACCATAAATGTCTAAACCACTGGCAACAAATGTGCATACACCCCTAAGTGAAAATATCCAAATTGGGCCCAATTAGCCATTTTTCCTCGCAGGTGTCATGTGACTCGTTAGTGATACAAGGTCTCAGGTGTGTATGGGGGGCAGGTGTGTTAAATTTGGTGTCTCACTCCTCATACTAGTTACTGTGAGTTCAACATGGCACCTCATGGCAAAGAATTCTGAGGAGTTGAAAAAAAAAAAAAAATTGTGGCTCTACATAAAGATGGCCTAGGCTATAAGAAGATTGCCAAGACCATGAAACTGAGCTGCAGCACGGTTGCCAAGACCATACAGTGGTTTAACGGACAGGTTCCACTCAGAACAGGCCTTGCCATGGTCGACCAAAGAAGTTGAGTGCATGTGCTGTGTGTCATATCCAGAGGTTGTCTTTGGGAAATGAGTGCTGCCAGCATTGCTGCAGAGGTTGAAGGGGTGGGGGGGGGGGGGGGGCAGCCTGTCAGTGCTCAGACCATATGCCACACACTCCATCAAATTGGTATGCATGGCTGTCATCCCAGAAGGAAGCCTCTTCTAAAGATGATGCACAAGAAAGCCCGGAAAACTGTTTCCCGAAGACAAGCAGACTAAGGACATGGATTACTGGAACCATGTCCTGTAGTATGATGAGACCAAGATAAACTTATTTGGTTCAGATGGTGTCAAGCATGTGTGTCAGCAACCAGGTGAGGAAACAAAGAAAAGTGTGTTTTGCCTACAGTTAAGCATGGTGGTGGGAGTGTCACGGTCTGGGGCTGCATGAGTGCTGCTGGCACTGGGGAGCTACAGTTCATTGAGAGAACCATGAATGCCCGCATGTACTGTTACATACTGAAGCAGAGCAGGATCCCCTCCCTTCGGAGACTGGGGGGCAGGGCAGCATTCCAACACGATAACGACCCCAAACACACCTCCAGGACAACCACTGCCTTGTTAAAGTAGCTGGGGTAAAGGTTATGAACTGGCCAAGCATGTCTCCAGACCTAAACTCTATTGAGCATCTGTGGGGCATCCTCAAAGTGAAGGTGGAGGAGCTCAAGGTCTCCAACATCCTCCAGCTCCGTTAAATCATCATGGAGGAGTGGAAGAGGACTCCAGTGGCAACCTGTGAAGTTCTGGCGAACTTCATTCCCAAGACGGTTGAGGCAGTGCTGGAAAATGATGGTGGACACACAAAATATTGACATTTTGGGCCCAATTTGGACACTTTCACTTAAGGGTGTACTCACTTTTGTTGACAGCTGTTTAGACATTAATGGCTGTGTGTTGGGTTCTTTTGAGGGGACAGCAAATTTACACTGTTATACAAGATGTACACTCACTACTTTACATTGTAGCAATTTAGTGTTGTCACATGAAAAGATAGAATAAAATATTCACAAAAATGTGAGGGGTGTACTCACTTTTGTGAGATATTGTATGTAGCCCCAGGAAAACAAGTACATATGTATACAGCTTATTGTAAATAAACATACGTATGCAGTACAGATGAAAACATACCAGCATCTATTTAAGCAATATGCATCTATGGAAGCATGTGCTTATGCAACTATGCATTTAGGCAAAATATAAAAGCGTGCGCTGTACACACGCATTCATGCAACATATGCTAATGGAAACAAGCATTTTCACAATAAGCAAGCATTTGTTTATGAAACATTACGCAACATATATCTATGCAGACATGTATAAACATGCATCTTCATGCGATCACGTATCCCAATGCGATCATGTTTCTTTATGCCAGTGTTTCTCAATTCCAGTCCTCATGGCCCACTAACAGGTCATGTTTTTAGGATTTCCCTTAGATGAAACAGCTGGGGTAATTACTAAGGCAGTGAAACTGATCAAATCACCTGTGCAAAATAATGGAAAGCCTGAAAACATGACCTGTTAGTGGGCCATGAGGACTGGAATTGAGAAACACTGCTTTATGCGATCAAGTATCTAGCTCCCAACTGTCCTGGATTTCGAGGGACTGTCCCTCATTTTGGTCTCATCTATATAACTGTATATAAAATGCACTTTTTATCTACCAAAGAGTGTTTCTCAGCACTAAACCTTTCATCTGATTTCTAAATTGCTGCATTTGTAAATTCCAAAAGCCAATATAAAGGAATAATAGTGGTAAAAAAGCACTTGTGGGTTTAACCAATATTTTGTTTTGTACAATTTTCCTTTAAGGGGGCGTGGCAAGAGGTATGTCCTATACCTATAAAAAGGTGATGGGAACGTATGGCTCCACCCTCAGAAGATGTCAATATGACGAAACGCGTCAGGGTGGAACCATACGATACTAGCACAGCAGGATTGACAGGAGAGAAGGAGGAGAGGTGTCCAGACCGGGAGCTATCAGCGGGGAACAACTCACAGCTGAGGGCGGTAGGACTATCCTTCAACCTTGTTGATTCAACAAGCTGTATATATAAGAACCAATGCTCTGAAAGATTTTATGTGTGTGAGTGCAATGTTTGACTTTTTTTTTTAATTAAATAAAGCATTTTGTTGTGTGATGGAATTATACTATATGCGTTTTTTATGATTACCCTTCTCTGAGATCTTGAACGCATGACATATAACGGTGATGGAGACCTGAACTAAGAACCAACAAGAGTTTCCGATAAGGCTTGTGTAACCAGGTGAGTCTGGTAAGAGTAATACCAAAGGGGGACTTCTCACTATCACAGATCCTCCGGTGTGTTGTGTGTGTGGGAGTGCACGCGTGGAGGTGTATTTCGGGCAGAGGTGCGATATATGTCAAAAGTCTAAAGAACTGTATCAGATCTCTCCCAGATTGAAATTTACCATCAGGGGATAACAATTGAATATTGGAGATGGACTACATGATTGGATACAGATTTTGAATTTATGGACTAAATGCACACTATGAGTTCATGCATGATTATTTTGGATTTCCTGATCATCTATTGCACTTAATAATCATTTCTTGTAAATGTAGTATTATGCGCTGTTTTTTCTATTGGTGGATTAATCTATCGTTTGATGTATTGATTCATTTTATAGATTTTTGTGATACTGAGTGGGTTTTATTTGATATAAAATCTTATTTAAAGCAGCTGCTGAATAGGAGTAAAATAAATTCCGCAGTCCCCAGAAGAAAAAAACACAATTTTGGGGTGTAAGCGCTTGTGTTTGTGCATCTAACCGGGCGGTTGTTATATGTAACAAAGTTGGATAAGATCGTATGTCCTATACCTGCATACTTTTGCTGATATGTGTCCCTCATTCTCATCTCAAAAAGTAGTGAGGTATGCTACAGAGCTGTCAACAACACTTTAAGGTGAACTGTTAACCATCCAGTGGTGTATCAACTTACAGTTGTACAGCCCCCCTGGATCAGTAAATATGCAGCATATAATCACGACTTGTCTTTCACTTAGTTCTCCCATAGTAAGTACTCACACCTTGTTAGTATCCATGTGCTGCTGCTATGTCTCAGAAGGCCTACTGAACCTGTCGCTACATGGCCAACCTTCCTGCCTATATAAAAATAGGCCATACTGAGTGAGCCTGTACCCTCTAGTGGCTGAGGAGAAACAGCAGTGTAAGAGTACATAGCATGATTAAACAGCACACTGCTCCCAGTGGCCATCTGGTGGCAGATAGTCAGAACACTTTTTTTAAACTGCAAACAAATGTAGACTTACCATTCCTGCTGCAGGACTCTGAACATAACAGGAGTCCAATCTTCACCCATCACAGCGAGCTTTGTCATAAAAGCCCTTCAGAGACTGGGTAACCCCTTAATCTGGGGTCTACTCCCCTGGACCTGTATAGCACCCTGCCGGAAAGAACCCTGGTCAGAACAAACACTGCGCAGGGTTCCATTACACAAGGTCCAGCGCCGTAAGGCTGCATTACAGGCAAACCTCGAAGAATCTTTTCTCCTTCCAATGAGGCTTGGGTAGCACGCATTTTGTCTGACAGCTTTTCCGAATGGACCTTCAAGTATGCTGCAAGAGCACATGTATCACATCAGTGACCACCACCTTACAGACACTGGGGAAACTGAGGTACTTCCTGTGTAGGAGGGGTTATATAGACTTGTCTTTTGGGTGTGCCTGTATTTTGGGTGTGTCTTTTGGGTGTGCCTGTATCCATTCACCTATAGGTTGGGTTTAACCCAGATAGTAATTACTATAGCTGCTCTGTGTCCCGTGATGTACGAAAGAAAAACAATATATAATGTTTGGGGGTTCTAAGCACTTTCTAGTAAAAAAAAATATTTTAACTTGTAAATACCAAATCTCAGAAAGAGGCTCGGTCCTTAAAGTGGTTGTAAACCCTTAGAAACCACTTTGACCTACAGGTAAGCCTAGATTAAGGCTTACCTGTAGGTCCAAGAAATATCTCCTAAACCTACACGGTTTAGGATATATTTACTAAAAGACAGTCACAGCTGTCTACGGCGCATGCACCGTAGACAGCGGCACGCAGGCGCACTATCGCCGTTAGCAGCATGGCACTGATAGCGGCGATATGCCGTTAGTGGCGGCTCCCGTGCGCATGCGCAGGAGTGACGTCATCGTTCGGAAGAAGATGGATGCTCCGGACTACAGGGGACAGCGGCGGCATCGCTGGCTCCTGCGCCAGGTAAGTGACACATAATGGGCTACTATGCAAGCACCGCCCAGGGGTCTAAGGTGCATGGGGAGCCCCTGAAGTCTCCCCCCCCAGCAGGGGGAAACGCATGTGGACACTAGACAGAGCAGGGGATCAGAGTGGCAGATGGGGAAAATAACGGGAACTGATCTTTTGTAGTTCACCCTGCAGCTTCTGAAAGTCGGCTGCAGGGTGAGCCACAAAAAAAAAGAGATTCTAGCCATTTCCCCCACCCACAGCACTGATCATGATTGGATTTCACTCGCTGCCTGGGCCCCCCTCCTGCATCGCTGTTGACATTCCTCCTCTCCCAAAGCCAGAAGCTGCAGGCACACAGGGAGATTCACAAGATATTCTGGATGGAGCGTGAGGAAGGGGCCAGTAAAAAATGTAATTTAACGGCCATTTCCTGTTCTAACTGAACACAGTGAGTGATCAGTACCGATCATCCACTGTATTCATTCATAACTGAAGCATAGTAAACAGTGTTCACAATCCTTCCGTTTATTAATAAATAGTAGCCTCTGTCCCCTGGTAATTCATCTGCAGTGCAGCTGAGGCTGCAGAGACAGGGACTGGGGAATGTTTCCACAGCACCGTTCTCGGTCTCAAAAGTGAGACATCAGGGGTCTGTTTAGACCCCTGATATGTCACCAAAGACCCCGCAATAGCGCTGTGAAAAAAATACAAAATATACATTACATTAAAATGAATTAAAAATTGTAATTAAAAAAAAAGAAAATTAATTGTAAACAATCAGAAAAATTATTAATCACACCAACAGCCAAACCCAATTTGTAGCATAATTTAGCCACAGCACGCTATGTGCGACTCGGGTCATCATCTCCCTGGTAGGGGCCCTAGTGCATTACTTTGCGCAGGGGTCCGTGATGCTATTAAGGCGGCACTGCATAAAGAATGGGCCCATCCAGGATGATCAAAAAGCAGTCAAAAGCAAATAGATGGGAGACACAGCCTGAACCATGGTCTAACAAGGAAAATAAGCTCATCTTGGTGAGTTGGGGCCAGACAAACTGACTGAGCACAATGATCTGGTTGTGAAAAGGATCAAAATTGCTCTAAGCTGGTCAGTAGAAGGTCCTAGGTCTCAACTCCTGATTCCATTACAGGCCCAGACATGTTACAAAAACCAGAATAGTACAAAAAAGCTAGCCAATATAACTGGCCTTTGCAGCATTGGAGGGAAACGTATGTCAAAAAAAGGCGAAGGAAAAATCCAAACTCTACTTACTTGACCAGCCTGCGACCAATCAAATTAACCTGTCAAACAGTATGCGTTAAAAACAGGGGTTTAGTCGGCACACATTTGCAAATACAGTGGGGCAAAAAAGTATTAAGTCAGCCACCAATTGTGCAAGTTCTCCCACTTAAAAATATGAGAGGCCTGCAATTGTCATCATAGGTATACCTCAACTATGAGAGACAAAATGTGGAAACAAATCCAATCCCATTGTGTAATTTTTTAAAGAATTTATTTGCAAATTATGGTGGAAAATAAGTATTTTGTCAATATCAAAAGTTCATCTCAATACTTTGTTATATATCCTTTGTTGGCAATGGCAGAGGTCAAACGTTTTCTGTAAGTCTTCACAAGGTTGTCACACACTGTTGCTGGTATGTTGGCCCATTCCTCCATGCAGATCTCCTCTAGAGCAGTGATGTTTTGGGGGCTGTCGCTGTGCAACACGGACTTTCAACTCCCTCCAAAGGTTTGCTATGGGGTTGAGATCTGGAGACTGGCTAGGAAATTGAAATGCTTCTTACGAAGCCACTCCTGTGTTGACCGGGCGGTGAGTTTGGGATCATTGTCATGCTGAAAGACCCAGCCATGTTTAATCTTCAATGCCCTTGCTGACTTGAGGTTTGCACTCAAAATCTCACGATACATGGCTCCATTCATTCATGTACATGGATCAGTCGTCCTGTTGCCTTTGCAGAGAAACAGCCCCAAAGCATGATGTTGCCACCCCCATGCTTCACAGTAGGTATGGTGTTCTTTGGTTGCAACTCAGCATTCTCTCGCCTCCAAACACGACGAGTTGTGGTCTACCAAACAGTTCTACTTTGGTTTCATCTGACATCTGACCATATGACAATCTCCCAATCCTCTTCTGGATCATCCAAATGCTCTCTAGCAAACCTCAGATGGTCCCGGACATGTACTGGCTTAAGCAGGGAGACACGTCTGGCACTGCAGGATCTGAGACCCTGGCGGCGTAGTGCGATACTGATGGTAGCCTTTGTTAAGTTGGTTCCAGCTCTCTGCAGGTCATTCACTAGGTGCAACACCCGCCCCCCCCCCTGTGTGGTTCTGGGATTTTTGCTCACCGTTCTTGTGATCATTTTGACCCTACCTACAGGGTGAGATCTTGCGTGGAGCCCCAGATCGAGGGAGATTATCAGTGGTCTTGTATTGTCCTCCATTTTCCAATTACCCGTATATACTCGAGTATAGGCCGACCCGAATATAAGCCGAGGCCCCCAATTTACCCCCAAAAAAACTGGCAAACTTATTGACTCGTGTATAAGCCGAGGGTGAGACATGCCTGTCCATCCCTGTGTGTGTGTCCGTCCATCCCTGTGTGTCCGTCCATCCCTGTGTGTCCGTCCATCCCTGTGTGTCCGTCCATCCCTGTGTGTCCGTCCATCCATCCCTGTGTGTGTGTGTGTCCATCCATCCATCCATCCCTGTGTGTGTGTGTCTCCATCCATCCATCCATCCATCCCTGTGTGTGTGTGTCTCCATCCATCCATCCATCCATCCATCCCTGTGTGTGTGTGTCTCCATCCATCCATCCATCCATCCCTGTGTGTGTCTCCATCCGTGTGTGTGTGTGTGTGTGTGTGTGTGTGTGTGTGTGTGTGTGTGTGTGTGTGTGTGTGTGTGTGTGTCCAGCCTACCTTTGTCCCGAGCCTCCGTCCCGTGCCTTGCCTCCTTGCCTCCGTCCCGTGCCGGGCCTTGCCTCCTTGCATCCGTCCCGTGTCGTGCCTTGCCCCCGTCCCGTCCCGTCCCGTGCCGTGCCGTCCCGTGCCCTCTTCGTCGGCGGCCATTGTAAGTTCAAAAGCTGCGCCGCCGCCTTCGCCTGTGATAGGCGGAACACTGAATTTCCCAGCAGCCTGTGTTCCGCCTATCACAGACGTCGTATCATCCTCGTCCGTAGTACGAGGATGATACGACGTCCATGATAGGCGGAACACAGGCTGCTGGGAAATTCAGTGTTCCGCCTATCACAGGCGAAGGCGGAGCCGGAGGCGCGGCTTTTGAATAGAATGGCCGCTGTCTGTCTGCTCGACACGCTGATCGAGCGGGCAGACAGCGATGACTCGAGTATAAGCCGAGGGGGGCACTTTCAGCCTCAAAAAAGAGGCTGAAAATCTCGGCTTATACTCGAGTATATACGGTATTGCTCCCACAGTTGATTTCTTAACACCAAGCTGCTTGCCTATTGGAGATTCAGTCTTCCCAGCCTGGTGCAGGTCTACAGTTTTGTTTCTGGTGTCCTTCGACAGCTCTTTGGTCTTCACCATAGTGGAGTTTGGAGTGTGACTGTTTGAGGTTGTGGACAGGTGTCTTTTATACTGATAAAAAGTTCAAACAGGTGCAATTAATACAGGTAATGAGTGGAGGACAGAGGAGCCTCTTAAAGAAGAAGATACAGGTCTGTGAGAGCCAGAAATCTTGCTTGTTTATAGGTGACCAAATACTTATTTTCCACCATAATTTGCAAATAAATTCTTTCAAAAATCAGACAATGTGTCTGGATTTGTTTCCACATTTTGTCTCTCATAGTTGAGGTATACCTATGATGACAATTACAGGCCTCTCTCATCTTTTTAAGTGGGAGAACTTGCACAATTGGTGGCTGACTAAATACTTTTTTGCCCCACTGTATATGCGTAAGTTACAGGCCCCACCAAGATACCGTTACCTGTACTTCCTACCTCTGACTTGTAAGAGGCTCCACAGTGGAAGCACATGCATTCTGATGGATAGATAGAGGGCAGATGGACTGGAGGAAGCCCACCCCTTTTTAAAGTTACAGGGACACACTGAACACCCAGCACTTAGCACATGTCGGGGCCCGTAGCTTACGCATGTATTTGCAAATATGTGCAGACTAAATCCCTGTTTTTAACGCATACTGTTAGACAGGTTAGTTTGCTTGGTCGCAGGCTGGTCAGTAAGTAGAGCTTGGATTTTTTCCTTGGCCCTTTTTTGAAAAACCAGAATAGGTCTTTTGATGCATCCTCAAACACTTAAAATTGGCCAATCATTCATGTCTCTGACAATTGATGAGGCAGCAGATACAGGCCTACTGGCTTATCTCCTAGTAAACAAGAGTGGCATGGCAACCCAGGAGGGAAAGATGGAAGTGTCTATTTGTGCCATAAGAGTTGGTCACATTATGCACCATTTTTCGGCAAAGCTCATTGCTTGCCTATGGCCAAGTTCAGAAAGGCATATCAGGTTAACAGCATTGCATCTTTGGAGCCAAGTAAGGAACAGGACAAGGTCTAAAAACAAGCTACAACTTCACAAAGGCTGCTATGACTCATTAATAGGTGGTATCCAAAATGATTTCACTATGCCATGCTACTAAATTCTGAAATGACGTCCCGCACCATAAAATATGATGAATATTGCCGCAGAAAAGGAAAGACTGAATATGACTACACTTCTTAGAATAAAATACAGGATATGTCTGGGTGTATCATATGTTTGTCATTATGGAACAATCAGATAATTTTTAAAGAATTAGAAATGAACTGCAATAACCTAAGACGAACATTTTTCCATACTAAATATCAATCATTTAACGTTTAGATAAACAAAGAGCTCCATTGTTTGAGGGCATATATACAGGTAAAAAAAGTGTGACCTAACTTGATATCCCAGACTCAGGCCAAATGATGACCTAACTAATTTCCATGAAAACACAGGAAGAAACTTTGTTTATTGGTTAACAAAAAACCTCATAAAATATTATAGGCTATGCCAAGGTATATAAGTCTATCTTCTGAATATGAACCCTTTTCATACAAGACTACTAAAGTCTGGCCCTGTATTCATTACAGTTGGAAAAAGAACTCTTGCAGTGAGACAAGGGTTAAATGTTTGTTTTGTGGTCAACAGTAATTGTCCCTGATCACCACCACACCAGTTTTATGATGATGCTGTGTTGCAATGGTGACAGTATGTAAAAAATAAATAAAAACTTGTGAACATTTTTTTTTTCTTTTTACATTTCTTCATTCTCCAAATAATTATGACAAAAAATGACAACTTCAAAAACGTTGGAATGCAGCACTAAATACCTTGGGAGTGTGTACTTTCCAAAAAGGGTCATTTGGGGAAGTTTTGTACTGTCTCAACATTTCTGAACCGCAAGAAATTAGGCGGTCACCAGTACATCACGACTGATCGATTTTCATATATACTGTATATCCCATAATTTGTGGATTCCATTACTTTCCTACAGACTAAATATACACTGATTTGAGTTATCACCAAAGAAAAGTACCAAAATAAATTTTGGACTAAATTTATGAAGAACTATTATTTACTTGCAAAACCTTCTAACAAAAGTGAATAAAAACTTTTTTTTTTCGTTTGTTTAGCAAAAAATCTAAATCCCAGTGGTGATTAGATAACACCAAAAAATGCTCTATTTGTGTGGAAAAAAAAAAAGGATAAAAAAAAAAAGAATTTTTAAAAACAGCTTACCTGTATAATCCTTTTCTTTGAAGTACATCAGGGGTCACAGAGCCATAGTAGTTACTATGTGGGGTTATGGGCCACCTTCAGGTGATGGATACTGGCACGCTCTAAATTAAAAAATGCACTCCCTATATAAACCCTCCCACTGGTGGGAGCACCTCAGTTTTGTAGCAAAGTAATATAGGTGTATACCAAAGAAGGGAGGGACCTCTGTGTCCCCTGATGTACTTCAAAGAAAAGGAAGTTACAGGTAAGCTGTTTTTAAAAATCCTGTTTTCTTTTCATACATCAGGGGACACAGCAATAGTAGTTACTATGTGGGATGTCACATAGCAATGCCAACTGAATGGAGGGAGATACAACAATAGTAAGGCACCAAGAGCCTAGAGGACTCATACTACAGCCTGCAGTACACTGCGCCCATGATCTTTTACATCTACTTGATAGAATCTGGTAAATGTATGGATTGAAGACCAAGTTGCAGCCTTGCAGATCTGAGCCATGGAGGCTTGGTGATGCACTGCCCAAGAAGCACTAACGGCCCTGGTGGAGTGCCTAACTGGAGGATTAATCCATGTTGCCCCCTGAATAAGTTACGAACCAACACCTTAGACACAGCTGAAAAAATGGAGGTACTCGCACCAGTGGGAGGGGATATATAGGGAGTGCCCTTTTTAATTCAGGGAGTGCCAGTGTCCATCACCTGAAGGTGGCCTATAACCCCACATAGTACCTACTATGGCTCTGTGTCCCCTGATGTATGAAAAGAAATGTAGTTTGGGTACAGTGTTGCATGACTACGCAATTGTCAAAGTGTGACAGCACTGAAAGCTGAAAATTGGCCTGGACAGGAAGGGAGTAAAAGTGCCCGGAATTGAAGTGGCTAAAGTTAAGCCCCATACACACTTTTTGATTTTCTCCTTCAGATTTACCAAAACCATATAATATGAGGTCAAACCTTAGGAGTTTAGATTTGTATGCAATCAGGCAGGCCCTTGCACTACATGGTTTTGGTAAATCCGAAGACAAAAAATCATCAGAAAATCTGATAGTGTGTATGGGGCTTTAGCCTCACACAGTAAGATTTTACAATGTGAGGGACCTAAACAATCCATTCAATTTAGACCCCAACTGGATACAGTTATTAGGTTGTCGTGTTAATCTGACAAATCAAATAAGGGTCTGTGCTGGGTAACTTCCACTGCATGTGAGAGACTGTAAGGAGCATACAGCAGATATGTTTGAGAATACATCCATGCTCCCTACTGCACCCAAGCAAGCAAAAAGTAAAGTAAAAAAAAAAGGGGGGGGGGGGTTCTCAAATCAACAGGAAGAGGTAATGGGGTGGACTGGTATACTACTACAACACAGAAAAAAAAAAAAACAGAAGCACTGAGCAGGTAGGTAGGCACGCTAATGTGGGGTTTTCTGTATGCATTGCAAGGCTTAATTTCCAATTTTGGCAGGAGTAATAATTTAAGAAAATTTAAAAGTAAGGATTTCTACCCTGTAGAAAAAATATTAACTCACCCTAAATGGAAGCCTTCCTGTTGATATTCGGAAAGGTGGCCTGCTCACCCTGGATGAACTCTGAAATTCTCTGGTTTCCTGGTACGGATGTGTATAACAGCTGCTTGAAGCGTCACTTCAAAGTACAAAGGGAACACTGTCAGCTCTGTGCAATTGATATATTTTACAGAAACACCAACAGAAAGATAAGCATCTCAAGGGATTAAACCTTTGCAGAATGAAATTTAAATTACCACCAGAGCACGTTGATAAACAATAGCATATATATTATATATATATATATATATATATATATATATATATATATATATATATATATATATATACACACACTAACACATGCGCGTGCACACACAAGGTGAGCCCAGTGTCTGCAGATTGTGACAAATTCCAGCATCATCGAACTATGTGGAGGGTTAACAACAATGCCATAATGTGATGTTCAGAGCTCTGGGCTTCAGAAATGCAAGCTTTGCGATTTGGTAGATTGGAATACACATTCTTATGAAGTTCCCACTTAATTACCAAACACCTGCACTGAATGGCATACAGGTTTTCAGCAGAGATGGCAAATTCCTGAACGCATACAGCGCTAAACACGAGCATCACCCAGTACAGCGTTCAGCCCCGTCAAGCTTCAGTGTATTTCAGCCTGCCATAGACTTTGACAGGCTGTGGGCAGTAGGGCTGGATACTGCACCAGTTATTTTCCAGCGTTTTAGTGCACCCAGACTGGACACATAGGGGCTAGATGCCTAATGTGCAAGAGCCCAACCTATATAAATTTGTCTTTGCACCTCAAGCTTCTTACTATATCATAGGGGTGCTGAAATTAATTGTAGCGTCGATGCATCACGATTTGGGTGTCCCAGATGTGGCATCGATGCTGCGACTGACATAATCGATTGGTGGGTGATGTCATCCTGACTTGCCCCCACCCCTCCTGGGAGAGAGCTCCGAGCATACTCTATAGGTGTTAAAATAACTCTGTCTTAATAAATCCTGTGTTAGAATACATTAAGTGCCCCACTGTGCTTTTTAAAAAATATGTAGTTATATACCGCATTTCAGTGTCCACGCCGCTCATGTGACTGCCCAGCTCGCCTCGCTTCTGATCTGATAGCTGCATTCAGCGCGCGGGGCTGAGAATCCCCTGTGACGTTAGCTAGGATGAGAGGAGAGAGGCGGGCCAGGTAGTCACATGAGCCGCGTGGACAATATGAAAAATTCAGTATGTAGATACACATTTTTTAAAAAGCACACACAGTGGGGCACTTAATGTATTATAACACGGGATTTATTAAGACAGAGTTATTTTAACAGCAGTAAGTACAGTACATATGAGTTTGTACTCTACATACGTCCGGTACACGCTCTGTGCTGACAGTTTGCCTGGGCTACCCTGTTTGCACATTCCACTGTGTTAACTCCTAGTGTGCTGGAATGTGCAAACAGGGATGCCCAGGGGAGCTCTCAGCATGGAGCCAGTAACGTTAACTTCACAAGGCTGTTGGTCAGCTGTGGATTCTATCCCTCCTGACCTCCCAGCAGCAGTGTGTTTCCTCCTATGTGAAGCCTGTACCCTGTAGTGCATCAGATTAGTGCACTTTGTCAGTGAGATTATTTTTAATTCAAAGCGGAGTTCCATTTTTTTTTTGTTTATTATGGGCACTTTCACACTGAGCCATGGGCAGATTTAGAGGTAAAGCGCTGCTAGTTTTAGCGGCGCTTTACCGCTGTTTTAGTGGCGCATGTTTAACCCCCACTAGCGGCCGAGGAAAGGGTTAAATGTGCCCGTGTAACGCCACCGCCAACAGGATTTGCAGGCACTTCGGCAGCGGTGCCATTCCTTTCAATGTCAGGAGTGGTGTATACACCGTTCCTCCACCACCCCAAAGATGCTGCTTGCAGGAGTTTTTTTTTATGTCCTGCCAGCGCACCACCCCAATGTGAAATCACTCTGGCATTCATATTGGGGTGGCAGGGGAGGCGTTTTTCAGGCGCTATTTGTAGCCCTTTAGTGCCTGAAAAACACCTCAGTGTGAAAGGGGTCTAAAAGTCAGCAGCTACAAAAAGTGTATTTGCTGACTTTTAATTAAAAAAAGACACTCACCCATCCCAGGATCCAGCGACGTGGCCATCCAAACCCTCCATTCTCTCCCCTGCCTGTCCGCGGCGCCAGCAATACTACTGTGGGTACCTAGCTTTGACAGCTTGCAGCTTTACAGCTGGGTGCACATGTCTCACTGCGCTGTCCTGAATGGCCAGGCAATCTACTGGGACCTGTGATGTGTCCCAGAAGATTGCAGTGAGGGAGGACCCGCCTAGACAGCCTGAGCAGAAGTGGAAGCAGGTACATGTCAAAACTATCTACTCCCCTCCCCCCACCCTCTCCTCCAAAAAAATAAAAAATTACATACCAAATGTGGCATGTAAGGGGTTCAGGACTTAAAGCGGAAGTTCATTTTTGGGAGGAACGCCACTTGAACAAAATATGCTTATACAGAAAGCACTATGACATCTCCAACCCTGCACTCCAGGAGGAGACCATCACACCCCCAACCCTGCCATGTACCCTGCAGGATTCCATGATGACCAACTTAACATTCCTCCCTTTGATTCTTCCATCCTTCTGTGCCCCCTTCACCACCACCATTTTTATCTTCAAACTCTTCCATACTTCTGTTTTTATCCATTAATTCCTCCATCTCCATCCCCAGACTCTTCCATCCTTCTGTTCCTATCCAATGATTCCTCCATCTCCATCCCAGCGTCTTCCATCCTTCTGTTTCTATCCATGGATTCTTCTATCTCCATCCCAGCCTCTTCCATCCTTCTGTTTCTAGCCATGGATTCCTCCATCTCAATCCCCAGACTCTTCTATCCTTCTGTTCCTATCCATGGATTCCTCCATCTCCATCCCCAGACTCTTCCATCCTTCTGTTCCTATCCATGGATTCCTCCATCTCCATCCCAGCCCCTTCCATCCTTCTGTTCTTATCCATGGATTCCTCCATCTCACTCCCCAGACACTTCCATCCTTCTGTTCCTATCAATGGATTCCTCCATCTCTGTCTCCAGACATCTGAAGACTCCTGCGAGCCGCGGGAGTCCCCCGCATATGGTTGTGGGCTCCTGGACACCCACGAGTGCAGGGGGATCTCCTGGCTGGACCTGTCCCTCAGCCAAAGGCAGACAGAGCAGCCTGAGTGGCCAAATGGCGTATGGCTGCTCTGTCTGTGGCTGAGTGACAGGCGGATGTAGGCTGTGAGCTGAGACAGAGGGGAGACAGCCCATACTGCTGCATGGGTACTTTTTTTTTTTTCAGGTCGGGTAGATCCAGCCAATACAGCAGGGAAAGGAAGGAGGGGGGTGGACGGAGGCAGAAAGAAGTCTGCGCGCCACCCGTGATCTGCAAGCTGTAGCAAAATTTTGCCCTGTCAAGCGGACTCTTTCTCCACTTTCGGGTGTCGCTGCGCAGTGATCTCCTGTGCGACAAGTACATGCAGATAAAAAGAAGTTCTCTTAAATGCCTGACATTTTTTTGATAGAAACCATTGTCAGTAATCATGATGCATCGCGGAATCGAATCGTATCGAAACGTTGACCAGGTGATCATAATCGAAACGAATCGTGAGACCAGTAAAGATGCGCACCTCTACTACATCATAGATATTGTTTCCATACACTGCACTGTTGTTAGTCAACACGCCTGAAACAGCTGCATGCAGTTTGGAATAAATGGCTTTATAATATTAGGCTATATCTGTACTATATACATTCACAGGGCCATTAATATTTTACTGATGTTATTACACGTGTATTTTCTAGGAGAAAAGTTCCTGCATAATCAGCAGTAAAATAATTGCGTTAAGATGCGTTTAATGCGTGCATTTAATGCATACATAGTGATAATTTATTTTGTCCCTCTGTGACTTAAAATGGTTGTATAGGCTTAAGGTTTTTCACATTCATCTAGCTCCCCCTAAAAAAAACTTACCTGAGCCCCACCTAGATCCAGCAATGTGCATGAGAGCTTGAGCTCTCCTGGGCTGCTCCTTCCTCATTGGCTGAGACAGCAGTGGTAGCCATTGGCTCCCACTACTGTCAATCATAGCCAGTAAGCTAATGAGGAGAGAGTGGGGGCAGGGTCCGAACTGAGCTTTGTGTGTGAATGGACACAAAGAGCAGTGGCTAGGGAGTGAGCCTACTCGGGTGCCCCCATAGCAAGCAGAAAAATTTGCTTCTGAAAATTGTGATGGAAGTTAAACAAGTTGATACCTTCCGTTTTAAGAAGGCTTCGCTGTGCTTCATAAAGTGGAAAAACAAAAAAATATACATATACATACATATATATACATATATATAGTTGAGTACTTCTCAAAAACATAAGAAGCAATACAAAATTACACGTACATGTTATAAAAGTACACAAGTAGAACTGATAAGGATTATATAACATATGTGACCAGTCGTCAAGGTTGAGTTGTTTGTAGATAGATAAGACTAACCTGCTACCATAGCTAGTATCTGCAGTACCATTCTGTTCACTGTGCAGTCTCTGTTTGCGCCTCCTCTCTATATCATGCCGTAAGTCATTTGGATCTTCAATTAGTCTGTGGCTTTCCTAAAAACAAAATATCAGAGGAAAAAGATAAAGTGTATGCAAACTCAATCAGTAAAATCTCATAGAAGCTTTAACATGCAGAATTCATTAAAGCAGCCTTTCTCCTCAACTAGGGTTGTGTGGAATTCTATGGTTCATCCCGAGGTTGCTAGGGGTTCCTTGAGCAAATAATTTCGACCTCTCATAGAAATGACCACTGACACATAGCTATGTGTATAGGAGGCATTCTTCTCAATGACCACCAGCATAAAGGGATCTTTCTCCCACTGATCACAAATGCAAAGCAAAACTTCTTCCACTTAACACCAATGCAATAGGGTCCTTTTCCCACTGACCACCAGTTACAAAGGTTGATCCTGCCATGGGAGTTATTGTGCAGGTACTTTCTGCTACAGGGTGACAATTCTCTGTCTTTATCCCAATTGATCTCTGAAAAAAGTCTACCTGTGTCACACTCTCCCAATTTAGGCAAGTGACTGTGCTGCAACACATTATGAAGGTAAGTTCCATTGTTGTCACCATCAAGAATCCTGCCCTGAGAAATGACATGCAGCAGTTGCTGGAGTACATGCATTAATAGAAAGTGGCTGAAAAGAGGCTGTGGAAAATCAACATCACTGAGAAGTAACCAAGGATGGTCAGCTACCAAGAAAACCTCCTTCAACATTTTGTCTACAAGAATTTATTTTAGGGCCCATTCATACTAGAATGAAGGGCTTCCCGCACCGCATTTCAATCGCATAACCTTGCGATCTGCTGCAGGGGTCAGTGCAAAGTTAATGACACCCCAAAAGCAGGTTGCAAATGCAGTGTGTTTTCTTACACCGGATTGCATTGTACAAAAGCCTTGTGCTTCAAAAAGTAGTTGCATGTATTACTTTCCATGCGGTGATGTTCCTGCCCATTCAAAACTAACAGCATTGAAATCGCACTGCACAGAACTGCATGTGAATTGCAGAGGAAAACTGCATTCAGTTTCTAACGTGAATGGGCCCTTAAAGTTATTTTTCAATGCCACGAAGCAGAAAATTGCTCATTCATGGAAATCCCCTCTACTGAACTTCTCCGCTTTCCCGAAAAAGACACCATAATAAATGAGAAACTATCAGCAATTTTTTCTGATAAACATGAAACATTCCTGAATACCCCTGGATTTCACACACCCAAGCTAATCTGCGAGAATAATAATCTTTTTAACATGATATCTTATTCACGTCATCTGTGGGGGAAGGGAGGGTATGACAGCTCTCTTGCCCCAATTCTTCCTCCCCACCCCCCCATCCTTTTTTCTCTTTCCATTCCATATTTTATCCACCGCTCTTTTATCTTTGTTTTTTTGACTCTTACTCTACTCTCTTCAATCTCATAGTCCTGGATGTGTCCTAAAAATACTACTGAAATAGCTTTTGATAGTTAATATTTTTCTCTTTTCCTAAACTGTACTGTAATGGGCTGCAGCTGCTAAACATGTTGACCTGTATTTTATAATTAGGACATGCGCTGTATTATTGTGCCTACTTTTGTCATAAGAGAACATGGGATCAATTCACTAAAGGTTACCGCATGCGGTATGAAGGTCAGGTGACTGATTTTACAGAAATAACGCATGAGATAATAAGAGAGAGTCAATTCGTCAACGTAAAATATTATATGGTAAATACCGCAAAAAAGAAAACAAGATGATAAATCATTAAATTCAATTCACCTTTTGAGCACAGTGTGCCGAAAAATGTTTTCAAAGGAAATGGAGCGTGCTGATTTTCTAACAAAAAAAATTTCAACTTCACACTCTTAATCACAAAAAAGATGTTTTATAAAATAAATGCTGTAAACGACTTTAGTAGGGAGAAATTAAAGAGGGATTTCACTGGAAAAAAAATTAAAAGCCAGCAGCTATAAATACTACAGCTGCTGACTTTTAATAAATAGACACTCACCTGTCCCGGGGTCTAGCGATGTCGGCAGCCGAGGCCGATCAATCACTCGGCTCTTTAACTCAGTTCTAGGTGAGGGAATCAGGAAGTGAAGCGTTGCGGCTTCACTTCCCGGGTTTCCATCTGCGCATGCGCGAGTTGCGCAGCGCAATGTCAATGGTCTGCGCTGTCTCTGGGATCAGTGTGTGTCCCAGCAGACATTGTCCTGGGACAGGAAGAGGCATAGACTCCCGTGGGAGTCTATGCCTGGAAGTGGGTGCAAATACCTGTCTTAGACAGGTATCTGCACCCCCTCCCCCTGAAATGTGCCAACTGTGACACCGGGGGGGTTCCGATGAGCGGAAGTTCCACTTTAGGGTGGAACCCCGCTTTAACATCCTGCACTCACGCCTCAGATCAACCCCAATTCCTGCAACTCCACACAGATCAGTCACAATTCATGTACCTTCACACCTGAGATCACTGTCCCCCCTGCACATCTGCCCCCACACTGTACTACCCTGCACATCTGCCCCCACACTGTACTACCCTGCACATCTGTCCCACCACTGTACTACCCTGCACATCTGTCCCACCACTGTAGCCCCCTGCACATCTGCCCCATCACTGTAGCCCCCTGCACATCTGTCCCACCACTGTAGCCCCCTGCACATCTGTCCCACCACTGTAGCCCCCTGCACATCTGTCCCACCACTGTAGCCCCCTGCACATCTGCCCCACCACTGTAACCCCCTGCACATTTGCCCCACCACTGTAACCCCCTGCACATCTGCCCCATCACTGTAACCCCCTGCACTTCTGTCCCACCACTGTACTACCCTGCACATCTGCCCCACCTCTGTAACCCCCTGCTCCTCTGTCCCACCACTGTAATCCCCTGTACATCTGCCCCACCACTGTGCCACCCTGCTCTTCTGTCCCACCACTGTAACCCCCTGCTCATCTGCCCCAATGTTCCCCCTTTCTCATATGCCCCACCACCAGTTTTTTTGAGCATGCAAACAAACTGAAAAAAAAAAACATCAATTGCAGCTACTGTGCCATCAAACGCAGCCACTGTGACCATCAATTTCTGCCAGTGTGTCCATCAATTATCGCTACTGTGCCACATCAGATGACGCCAGTGTGCCCCATCAGATGCCGCCCGCCACTTACCTGTCACGGAGCGGGTCATCAGTGGTCTCCTTCGCATCCTCCATATCTTCTTCTGTCCTCTCTCAGGCGTCCAATCGCAGCTCCTGCCTTTTCAGCCAATCAGGTGACCAGTAACAGACCTGGCAACCTGATTGGCTGAGAGGCGGATTCAGTGTTAGCAAAGCAAATTCCTTCACTTTGCTAACACACAGCTGAGTGAACAGCGAACGCACAGCATTGCGCCCGCTGTTCACCTTTTTGGGCACCTATGGCTCTAATCAGGTGCTTGCAAAAAGCACACCCACCGCTGTAATTCAGATGCCCGGCGCCCGAAAACGGGTCGGTCACCTGAATAGGGGGTGTCAGCAGAGACTATAGCTAGATTCATGCAACGCATTAATCTATCTATGGTGATTAGAGCGGTGCAGGAGAGGGGGCAGTGCCCCTGCGCCCTTTATAGATGCAACACCATGCCCACCACTGTACCTCCCTGCTCATCTTCTCCACAGCTGTACCTCCATGCTCTTCTGTCTCACCACTGAACCCATCTTCTAATCTGTCCTAACACTGAACTTATCTGCTCATCTGCCCCACCACTGTAACCCAACTTCTCATCTTCCCCACCACTGTACCTCATGCACATCCGTCCCACCTCTGTTCCCCCTGCTCTTCTGCCCCACCACTTTAACCCCCTGCTCATGTGTTCCCCCAATGTACCTCGTTTCTCCTCTGCCCATTGTACCCCCCTGTACATGTGCCCCACCTCTGCATAAAAAAAAACAAAAAAAACATGGCGACTGTTTATGACACATTTCACCTTAGAAAACGAAGGGTTCACATGTACTTTAATATTTCTAATGTGAAAATTTAGTACAACCCCAAACATCATTTTGGTTAATTTTCTGGTGATGTGAACACAGACAGTCAATATCTGAGATACAGTCAATATCTAAGATAAGAATAGCACAGACGACCAATGTTCACATATGGTATACTGGGAATTTTATTAAAATTATTTAAAGTAAAGTAATAAATAATAAAATCTTAATCACATTAGTTGGCACAAATGGGAGTCATATCAAGAGGAGCGGAGGGTAGAGGACAACGCCCGTGCTTAATTCTGGCTTACCCACACTTTTAATCCTCTATGGCAAATTCCAAGGAGTCCGCAGTCCCAATGGGGATTTGTAAGTCCTATAGAATGCCCTGAATCCTATATAAAGTCATGTAGAATGATCCCAGAAGCCAACCTACCAGTTTTTACTCTGTTCTGTTTCAGTCATCCTGAAATTGCTCATTTCACCATTGAAGTTTCACACTGGGCATCAGATAAAACTCAATATATGCAGAAAGATTATTCCTAGACACATACCGTACATTAGAGATTGATACAGAATCTGAGGCTTCTTTTATCCAGTTTTTCTACACAGCAAAGCACATTTTCAACTAAATATTTATGGGAGCTGCAAGCTTCAGCATTTGCTCCGTGCCAGATATCAATATCAGCATTTATTATTTACACATACAGAATATTTTGACATTCAATTACTACTACACGTTGCATAAAATATATCAGTTTCTCATTCTGACCTGACAGTTGTGACAAACAGAAAATAGCAGCCATGCTATTTAAACTTACCTAGGGGGATAACCAGTAAAACTATTTCTAATGGCATGCTTACTTTATTTCATTTGGCTAAAGGGCAAATTTCAGACATGTTAAGTTGACATATAAAAAGCTAAAGAAGTCACTTTGGCTCAAGTCATACGCTGATGTCTAACCAAGTGTATAGGCAGCAAGCTGACATTCTCTGTTAAGAAATGCATGACATGATATGTCTGATCGCAGCTACAGTATATGGTTATGTGTAGATAAACTGAAGTACATGTGTCAGTCGCGCGCCATACCGGTCAATTACTTTTAAATTATTTGTGGGTGCTGTAGTGTGTTAGGGGATGTGAAATAAAAAAAAAAATTAAAAATAGGCCTCACTGGCATACCTTCTTCATAAATAAGGATTACTCTATATTACAAAGTCACTAGAGAGAAAATATCACCAACCAACATTTCGGGACCTCGCAGGGCCCTTTCTCAAGGTTAAACAATGAGATAGGGGGGGGGGCATGTCCAAGATGGCGCCAAGAGCGGATGCTTCTCTCAGAGCTCCACGAGATGCTGGCTTTAACCTGGATCATTGGTGCCTAATACCCTGCATTTCCTCCGGCGGAGACTGCTCCACGAACGGATGATCCAGGGCTGCGGCTGATGGGCGACGAATCGGCAAATTGTGACCGCTACAGGACTTTATCCTCCCGTTCCATCTTCCCCACGAGGCGCAGCACAAGGAGCCCAGCATGCATGAGGCCTCAGGGCCACCTGAATGGGGCCACCGGCGCACCACACACTCCAAAACAAGGTGAAAGCCTTGGAGTATAGGGCTAAAGATGCCAAAAACAGAAACAGACGCAACAACCTTCGTATAGTCGGTCTGGCGGAGGGTTCTGAAGGTGTAAACCCGAAGATATGCTGCGCAACCTCCTACCAGACACCCGCCTTTCTCCCCACTATGCGGTGGAAAGGGCGCACAGAATTCTGCCTAAACCTGGCCCCCCGGGTGCCCCTCCATGAACCTTCATCCTAAGACTCCTAAAATTCTGGGACAGGGATGAGATCCTCCGTGCCTCCAGAAATACACCAGTGGGCAATACAAGACCATCATAGCCAAGCTTCGCAGGGAGAGAAGGGCTGACTTGAGTAGTGCAGAACTGAAGCCGGGACTGCAGGAAGCAAAATTTGTATGAACCAGGGACCTCAGGACTATGACGAACTACAATCTCTGACTGGCGAGGCGCTACGAATTCATACCTCTCTCACTTGGAAACGTTTGCTCACCCAATCGCAGCGCATCTTTGAACATGGGGGAAAGGTTGGGGAAGCTGTTATCCTGGCTATCACAGGAACAATCGGGAGGAGAGTGTGCCCATCTTATACAGGGCCCTGGTGGGGACCTCGTATATGCCCCTGATGAGATAAATAGTTGCTCTGTCTCCTTCTACCAAAATCTATACAAATCTAAAGCAGCATACACTCAGGATGAGGAACTCCCAGACTCTCTGAGTGAGGCAGTAGTGGTGGAGATCCCCAAGCCAGGCAAGGACTCATCCTTGTTCTCTTCATACCGCCCTATTGTGTTGATCAACGTAGATGCGAAACTGCTAGCCAAAGTGTTAGCCAATAGACTTTTCACTCAAATGGCCAGGGCACACTCGGAGTCAACGGGAGTAGTGGCCTCACTCGATGCTGAAAAAGCCTTCGACTCGGTGGAGTGGGAGTACTTGTGGGGGATACTCTCAAAGTTCAGTTTCGGTTTGAGGTTCATGACATGGTTACGAATGCCCTATGCCAACCCAAGAGCCAGGGTCCGCACAAACGGCACTCTGATACTTTTCCCTTAGGAAGGGGCAAGCGTCAGGGATGCCCCCTATCACTGGGGCTGTTTTCTCTGGCAGTGGAACCTTTAGCCATTACCTTGGGGACAGAGACAGGGGTGAAGTGCATAGCGGTCGGCACGATAGAGAAGAAGGCATCCTTATATGCGGACAACACCCTACTCTATCTTGCAGATGCCTCAATCACTGGGGAGGGCGTTGGACCTATTTGAGGAGTCCCAACTCCTTTGAATTTAAATACTGGTAACTGAGACATGTGATGAGGGCCCAGTTCCCAGATATACTGACTCTGGAACCAGACACAACTGAGCGGCTGCTGACCTCTATTGTGATGGGGAAACCCCTCTCCACTCTGTATCTTTACCCGACGGTAGCCCACAATCCCAAACTCACCCGCTCATTGGACAAATGGAAGGAGGATATCCCAGCTTTGGGGGAGAACGAATGGCAAGACTGCATTTCCACCTTCATTCCCTCTATGATAGCAGCCAAAGACAGATTCACCCAGCTTAAATGTATACATACTTACTTCACCCCACATAGAATGGCCAGTATATACCCGCATCTAGACCCATGTGGCCCCAGATGTAGAACTGAGGAGGGGACATTCTGGTATATGTTGTGGTCCTGCCCCAGGCTCCGAGCATATTGGGAGGGGTTAGCCGGGTTACTGAGCGACCTGGGGGGGACACGGGTACCAGCGGAGCCCTTGGTGCTCCCTGTTGAGCTACCTGAGGGAGGTAGAGGGGGACAGATACACCAAATGTTGCATTACTTTCTCACAATTTTATGCCAGGAGGGAAATAATGTTGCACTGAAAATTGGCCAACCCGCCCACTCTTGAATCCTGGCGAAGAACGGTTGACTCCGTACTATCCTTGTACAAACTCACTTAAAGTAGGCTATGGCCCAGGGGGGGGGGGGGGGGGGGGTTGGAGTGTAGCCTCCGATTTAGGTGATTGGATTTTGCAATCTGAAAAGCATGAGGATTAGCCACAGTGAGGAACTGTAAATGATTATCCAGTTTCCATGTGACACGGTATGGACCTTACTCCTATGCTAGGGTAAATTGTACAATGTATTTACAGATTCGCAATCTCCGCTTATTGTTTTTCCCTACAAGACAATACATGTATGGAAACGGTATAATGTCTGATGATGATTGAGGTGTAGTGCTGATTTGTTCAATAAAATAATTTCTGCTAAAAAACAAAAACAAAACAATGATGAGATATGGACTGAGCGGTCCTGAAATGTTGGTTGGTGAGATCTTCCCTCTGATGATAAAATAAAGAACAATCCTTGTTTATGAAAAAGGTATGCTAGTAAGGATTGTTTCCTATGTGTAGCTAAACTCTCTTCTTTGCATTTATATTATCAAGCATTACATACTGTATGTTAACATTTATTTTTGGTGTAAAATTCAAATAAAGCTGTACCGGCTGTGGAACTCATTAGGAAAAGTATCTGGAACAATAACGGTCATACATACCCTTAATGTTTCTTTCTGCTATTCTTTCATATTGCACAGACTGTGATGGGAGATTCAGACAGTTTCTGTTCTTTGATAAATGAGGGCCATGTGTTGTTGCTTAAAGGCTAGTTCGCCTTTTACAAAAATTAGCCTATGCAGTCAAAGGGCCCAGGGCGGTAATAAAAAAAAAAAAAACTGTGCAGCTTTTGAAATGTTCAATAATGTAAATACAATACCTGTAGACTATTTGCAACCCCCCCCCCCCCCCCCCCAAGCCCACAAACCTGTCCGAAAAACACCCATAGCTATCTGTTCTCCATTCTGTCCTACTCCTAGGATGCTGTAGCCATTCGTCTCTTGCCTCAGCATCACTGGTGTGTATTATTTGTTCAAATACATGCACATGCGCTGCACGCTCTCTACTAAGAATGGGCTCGGGCACGGATCGAACCCACCAGGAAGCCGACACTGCACACCACCAATCATAGGCAGCGTGTGTATGTGTAGCTGTCTGTCAGGAAATGCCTCACTGCCTATGATTGGCGGTGTGCAATGACGGCTTTGTGGCGGGTTAATTTGGAACATGCCTGGGCCCATCACTACTCTCTATAATCACTGCTAAGCTAAGTTTGAATACCTGATAACTCCATTATTTATAGAACTGTCAATATCGCAATTTTAAGACAATGGTCTCTAATTTCTACGAAGTGTCAAGCTGGGTGGTGTCGGGCGTGACCAACTTAACTCCCCTTTTACACAAGTGGCAAACTCTACCGCCAACTCTGCGGTGTGTGGCAGAGCAGCAGCTTCCAGGCAATCCTGCCACCTTCTGAATGCATGGTTTTTTTTCCCCAACATGGTTTTTGGATTGCATTACAATCATTACAATCACAAACTAAGCATCTGTGCTGCAGATCCATTGAGCTTAATGAGCGAGACTGACAGGTGCTCCCATCTATCAAACTAGACAAGCCCAGTTAAAATTTGTTGTGCCATGTTTACCATCCCTCCAGGTGCCATGGTAGCTTTAGGTGGGTGGTCAGGGTGCAGTAACAACACAGGTCAACCGTCTGGTTTTTATCAGTCATGGAAAGACCCAAGAAATCTAACATTTCCATAAGACTGATAGAAAGTGAAAAACCAAATGCATATATTGCCTGCATTTCATAAATGTGCACATATAAGGCCCCGTTCACACCTCACGTAGCATGAACGCAGGTTCTCACTCACAACTTTTTTTTGTAAGATTTATATACGCCCGAGTGTGTTGCACATAGGGCAGCCCATTCACTTAAATGGGCTGCCCCATGTGCATTTGTCGCAGCAAAGAAGCTTAAGGACCAATCGTTGCCCCTGAGCCAGGTGCGTTTTTAACAAGAAAATTTTGCTGCAATTCTTGTGCTGTGTGACAACTGTGGCAAAGTTGCACCGCGTTTGGTGTGCCATTAAGGATGAATGGCAGTCAAACCTGCATTGAGCGTTTTGCTGCAGTTTTAGCACCATTTGAAAAGTGGGCAGAATCGTGACGATTCTGCCCGCAATTCCAAACCACTAAGGGTGGATGGGGCCTAAAAGAACAGAAATATATGTAAAGATTAGTGTGACTTGACTGTTAACACTTATTCTAGTACACACTTCTTAATTGAATAAATATAAATAGAGAGAAAAGAAAGGGAAAGGGAGAGAGATACTGTGGCTATGTATAAGATCACTTGGTATGCGTCTTTACACTGATGCTAAATATTTTACAAATACTTACTGGGGCAACTTCCACTGTTTTGTGGAGAGATTTGCTCTGAAGTTCTTCCAAAGAAATATCAATTCTCCTAAAAGATAGAGAAAAAAAATATAGCAAAGGTTTATTGGGAGCAACGTACTGATATTTCTTATCCACGAAAGACTTGTGTCTAAATATTGTTAGGACCATCAACAAAAAGGAGGTGAATATAAATTATCAATAAATAATTAGTTTCACCTAGCAAACTAGGTATATTCCATGTACCAATACCATTGCGATGCGTTTTGAGCCCATACAAAATGAATTGGCTCAAATTGCACTGTAAGGAATCGCATACGTTTTGAACAGGAATGCACTGGTTTTCCCCACCACTCCTGTGTGAACCCAGGCTGAAGTCACTATGACAAGAACCGAATGCGATTCAGACAATTGCATTGCACCGCAAAGGTATCCGTTTAAGGTATCAGAGCATTCTCATGAGTACTCGTGAAAATACTCGGTATTGGAGCAACCCTAATATTTTTTATTCAAGCTGTACATCTTTGTTCGATTATTGTAACATTTCCTTTATCTCACATGTGGCAAATACATCTGCGAACAGAAAAATTCACAGAACATTTTTTTTTTCAGATTTATAAATAATTTCAATTTGTTCCAAGCTATGTTATTATGGACTGACAGCAATCTGTTGGCAGGCTACTACTGCTGATTAATAAACACTGGGGTTGATTTACTAAAACTGGAGAGTGCAAAATCTGGTGCAGCTCTGAATAGAAACCAATCAGCTTCTAGTTTTTTTTTTGCCAAATTTTAATTGAACAAGCTGAAGTTAGAAGCCGATTGGCTACCATGCACAGCTGCACCAGATTTTGCGCGTTCCAGTTTTAGTAAATCAACCCCATTATGCCGTATTACATATTGTCGACTCCTCTAATTTTAGAGATTTATATCTCACAAAAGGTAGAGAATCCATCATTTCTGAAATGAACTATCACTAGGGGGAAAGTCCACCACAATCTCAGCCACCCTAGCAGAGGTCATACTTTTCAAACGCCATTTCATAAACACTACAAGAACAAGTAAAGGCAGACTTAGGGTCCTTTCACATTGACGTTCCGTTCAGGCCCGCCTGTCAGTTTTTCAGGCGGACCTGAACGGGTGCTCCATAGAGGTCTATGGAGCGTCGGATGTCAGCGGTGACATGTCCGCTGACATCCGACCCGCTCCGATCCGAAAAAGTGTAACGGAGGAAAAATCTATTTTTCCATCCGTTTGCGGATCGGATCGGATGACAACGGGCACTGCGGTCCGTCGTCATCCGATCTCCCATAGGGGAGAGCGGCGCTGTGACAGGTCCGTCCCTGCGCAGTATGCAGAGACAGACCTGTCATCTCCCTGCTCAGCGGGGATCGGCGGAGTGATCCCCGCTGAGCAAACGGATATCCACGGGGCGGATCAGAACTGATCCGCCCCGTGTGAAAGGACCCTAAGTGCATAAAGCTGATATTACAGAGCTCTGTTTCTAGGCATTGTGGTGTTGCGTGTTCCCCCGGATCAGCTTACCTGTGAATCTCTGGATTGAGTTGTGGTGTAGGGTTGTTAAGGTTTAACTCCTGTTTATTGCTCTCTTCTTGCAGCTTGGAGAAGCGTTCATGAAGTGACAATCCAGTTGACCTGAAATTGTTTGCTAGAAATCGAAGGGCAGAAAAGAAAAAACAAAAAAAAACACATTTATTTTTTCTTCAATATTTTTCTGAATACCCAGTCTTAAAGTGTATGCAAACTCTAATGCCGCATACACACGATCAGAATTCTCGGCGGAAAAAGCTCTGATGGTTTTCCCGACGGAATTCCACTCACACTGTCTTGCCTATACATGGTCACACCAAATTCCGATCGCAGTGACGTACAACGGGACTAGAAAAAGGAAGTTCAATAGCCAGTAGCCAATAGCTTCCGTCTCGTAGTTGAATCTGAGTATGCGTGATTTTTGGCGTGTCGGAATTGCATACACACGATCGGAGAACATGCCATCAATTTTTGGCTGGCGGAAATTCGGACAGCTAAATTCCAATGGAGCATACACACGGTCGCATTTTCCGATGAAAAGCTCTCATCTGTCTTTTTCTGGCCGGAAATCCGATCGTGTGTATGCGGCATAACAATAAACCTCTCTAGCGTGTTCCCCTTCTCTGGTAAGCATACCATTGAAAGGGTTTTGTTATATTGGTTCAATAAGTACAACATATACCTGTTGATCATGACGCAAAATCTTGTAGTATTATTCTTCCCAATTCTCTTTGTTAAGTATAGAACAAACCTCCCCCTTCCCATGTCATGGAGAGGAGGAGATGGGGAGGTGCTCTGTAGTCTTAACACACTTCCTATCCTCCTGCGATGATAGTGCTGCTCCTTCATAGATACAATACAAAGAGTATATGTATATGTTGTCACTCTATGATAGCAAATGTGTTACTGGCATGATCATGAAAAAAATTTTAACAAAACTAATTCAACCACCAACAACTGGTAAACTACAATAAGTAACATTTTTGCTCTTTTCTTTTTGGGTGTCAAAACCCATTTAAAGTAAATGGCCGGCAATTTTTTTTTTTACCTGCAAGGCAAAGTTGTGCTAGTATGAATCACATACTAGCACATTATGTGAAACAGGTGAACAGGAAGGATTCCTTTGGAGTGGGGGACAACCTTATATTTATATGCTCACTGTGATCCTCTGTAGTGGGGGATCATGAAGTTCCGGTAAGAAGTGACTTCAGATACATTGTGGTGGATTGAACACTTTTTGTGCATAGAGGACTTTGCTTGTATCTAATCCTTTAAGGACTGGACTCTTTTTTTTTTCATTTGTTCAATATTTTGTGTTTATTTGGAGAATTTTTAGTTCACGGGTGTCTTTAGATGTGATCACCTGATATATGATTTATATAATTTTTGTACACTAAATTGTGACCTGCCCACTTAAGGGTGTGGCTGGGAAGAACATCTATATTGCTTAATTCCCCATTGGCTGGGGGTAGAATAACACTGTCTTTATATTGTTTTTATACCGTCACTTTAATCTGTTAGAGTGCACTTAGCGCGGCTCTATATATATATATTTTCTCTCATTATGTGAAACTTACCTTACAACAAAGCCCCTTCTAGAGGCAAGTTGTCACCGCTGACAGGGCTCCCATCTTCACCCATCTTCCTTCCGGGTTCGCGGACTCCGGCTGTGTGAGTGGCCAGAGCCACAATGACATCACTCCCACACATGCGGCACAGGACTCTGAAGGAACAACCTGGGCGGTCCCTCAGAGTGCATGCGCCGGTGATGTTACTGGCTGCATGTACAGTGAATATCTCCTAAACGGTGCATGTTTAGGAGATATTTACAGTACCTACAAGTAAGCCTTATTATAGGCTTACCTACAGTCAGGTCCATAAATATTGGGACATTGACACAATTCTAATCTTTTTGGCTCTATACACCACCAGAATGGATTTGAAATGAAACGAACAAGATGTGCTTTAACTGGTATTTACATTCAAATCAGATGAACGTTGTAGGAATTACAACATTTTGTATATGTGCCTCCCACTTTTTAAGGGACCAAAAGTAATGGGACAGATTAACAATCATCCATCAAACTTTCACTTTTTAATATTTGGTTGCAAATCCTTTGCAGTCAATTACAGCCTGAAGCCTGGAATGCATAGACATCACCAGACGCTGGGTTTCATCCCTGGTGATGCTCTGTCAGGCCTCTACTGCAACTGTCTTCAGTTCCTGCTTGCTCTTGGGGAATTTTCCCTTCTGTTTTGTCTTCAGCAAGTGAAATGCATGCTCAATCGGATTCAGGTCAGGTGATTGACTTGGCCATTGCATAACATTCCACTTCTTTCCCTTAAAAAAACTCTTTGGTTGCTTTCGCAGTATGCTTCGGGTCATTGTCCATCTGCACTGTGAAGTACCATCCAATGAGTTTGCCGAATATGAGCAGATAATATTGTCTAAAACACTTCAGAATTCATCCAGCTGCTTTTATCAGCAGTCACATCATCAATAAATACAAGAGAACTAGTACCATTAGCAGCTATACATGCCCATGCCATGACACTACCACCACCATGCTTCACTGATGAGGTGGTGTGCTTTGGATCATGAGCAGTTCCTTTCCTTCTCCATACTCTTCTCTTCCCATCACTCTAGTACAAGTGGATCTTGGTCTCATCTGCCCATAGGATGTTGTTCCAGAACTGTGAAGGCTTTTTTAGATGTTGTTTGGAAAACTCTAATCTGGCCTTCCTGTTTTTGAGGCTAACCAATGGTTTACATCTTGTGGTGAACCCTCTGTATTCACTCTGGTGAAGTCTTCTCTCGATTGTTGACTGACACACATACACCTACCTCCTGGAGAGTGTTCTTGATCTGGCCAACTGTTGTGAAGGGCGTTTTCTTCAACAGGGAAAGAGTTCTTCGGTCATCCACCACAGTTGTTTTCTGTGCTCTTCCGGGTCTTTTGGTGTTGCTGAGCTCACTGGTGCGTTCTTTCTTTTTAAGGATGTTCCAAACAGTTGATTTGGCCACACCTAATGTTTTTGCCATCTCTCTGATGGGTTTGTTTTGTTTTTTCAGCCTAATGATGGCTTGCTTCACTGATAGTGACAGCTCTTTGGATCTAATATTAAGAGTTGACAGCAAGAGATTCCAAATGCAAATAGCACACTTGAAATTAACTTTGGACCTTTTATCTGCTCCTTGTAAATGGTATAATGTGGGAATAACACACACCTGCCCATGGAACAGCTGAGCAGCCAATTGTCCCATTACTTTTGGTCCCTTAAAAAGTGGGCGGCACATATACAAACTGTTGTAATTCATACACCATTCACCTCATTTGGATGTAAATACCCTCAAATTAAAGCTGAAAGTCTGCAATTAAAGCACATTGTGTTTGTTTAATTTCAAATCCATTGTGGTGGTGTATAGAGGCAAAAAGATTAGAATTGTGTCGATGTCCCAATATTTATGGACCTGACTGTATAGGTAAAAGTCAGAGGTGGGAGTTTACTCCCACTTTAACACAGGCTCCAGTTGTTATATTGCTTTTGGCATCGATCAAAGTAGAGGTGAAAGCATATCAGTGTCCCAGAGCATGGGGTGCAGGCTTGTCCTAATACCAGTCAAGGGGGTTAGTAAATAGGAAAGGATCGGCACTAATCCTGACCAGCCCAGGTGAATAAACAATAAGGCGTGGCCTCAGCCTACATGTCTCCACCAAACCACAAATTCTGATGCATTTCGACCCGGCCACCGGGGCTTAGTCATAGGCTATGACTAAGCCACAGTCGGCTGTAGAAATGCATCAGTGTGTGGGGTAGGGATATACAGATATTGGTGCTGATACTAAGCAGTATTGGTACTCGTGCAAATGCGCCAGTACCTGAAACTGATACCTTCAGGTATGGCTCTTTCATCTGTAAGCACGATTCCCCCGCTGACAGATGAAATGTATGCAAAAGAATACAGGCAGTCATTAGTTGTTGCGAAAAAACGGAGATACTCCCGGTATGGGAGGGGTTATATAGGGAGGGGCACTTCCCGTTTTCATTTTGGTTATACCAGTGTCCATTCACCTAAAGGTGGCCTATATCCCATATAGTTATTACTATAGCTGTGTGTCCCGTGATGTACGATAAAGAATAAGGTATCGGTAATCGGTATCCCTGAGTACTTGAAGAAAAGTATTGGTACTCGTACTTTGTCTTAAAAAACTGGTATCGGTACAGCCCTAGTGTGGGGTTATGTGGAGACATGTAGGCTGAACCGCTCCTTATTGTTTATTCAGTCCAGTTGTAATACATTCATACATTCTACTCTATGCACCATATTTATACAAAGAACGAAATCAAAATGATGTCCTATGTGATACAAAATAATTTGTGAACGTTAGCAATTTAGTTTTGTGTTCTACCTATTGACTGTTTTGCTATACGATTGTGCTAGCATATTTGTAATTTTTGTACAGTGAATGTTCCTGATTTTAATCTATGCAACCTCTGCATAGCAAGAGAGCATGTGCCTACAGGCTGGGACTCTGATAAGAAAATGTGTAAGCTCTTGGAGAACATATCTCTCAAATGTAGAAGATCTTGGCTGTGCTATCAAACACAAAGCTCTTACCGAAGCAAAACAAGATCCTGGCTGCAGAACCTTTCCCGGGTGTTACCTAGATGTCTCACCCAAATCTGCATGGACAATGCTTCTGTGAAATTGCTAAACAAAGGCCACTACAGCTCAAACCATGGAACAGGAAACTAGCTGGGCTACATTACAGAAGGGGGGGGGGGGGGGCGTCCCTGCCAGGAGAACATAGTGATTATTGAAAGTGGCTACATTCGCAGGCAATATTCGCATGTTAGAAATCAAACATGCTGGTTGTGCCCAAGTAGATAGGTGGATTGATTTGGGTACAATCATCCTGCCCAATACATGGATTGGCTCTTGGCCGGTCCATGCTGTATAAGCCAAAATTCAAACCATTTTCTTAGATTGTAAGCTCTAACAAACAGAGCTCTCTGATCCCTACTGTATTAAAATGTATTGTAGTTGTAAAGCACTGCGTAAACTGTATAATAATAATCTATTGCCCTCTACTTGAACATGGATGGAGGAGAGAAAAGAACCACAGTTCAGGCTTGCAAGGACTTTGTTAACCAGAAACATAGATCATGATGGTGATTGCTCTTCAAAATCTTACTCCTGAAGTCAAATAATAAAAATTTTTTTGCAGAGGATTAACCCCTTAGGTTCCACCGTGAGTATAATAAGCATGCTCTACTGCATACACAGACTGATTTTACTGTTGTAGGTTTAGTAACACTTTAAGCTTTTGTAGTCTACCTGAACATATTTTAGATATAATTTTCGGGGCATATGGGACCTAATAGCAAATTTGGATACATATGTTTTTATATACTGTATGTATTTTGTATATATTTGAATATATATTTATGGTAGTGACCCTATGACCAAGAAAGATATGGATCACATAAACACGTAACAAGACTTACAACATAATTAGACCTGAAGTGTGCCTTGGTGGTCTGGTCGATATGTCAAGTAAATGGGGCATACCCAAGATAAGTAATGGTTAGTTTATGGAGAAGGATGTGCTGAGAAATACATCCCTCACATTTTTGTAAATATTTTATTCTATCTTTTCATGTGACAACACTGAAGAAATTACACTTTGCTACAATATAAAGCAGTGAGTGTACATCTTGTATAACAATGTACATTTACTGTCCCCTCAAAATAACTCAACACACAGCCACTGATGTCTAAACCAATGGCAACAAAAATGAGTACACCCCTAAGTGCAAATGCCCAAATTGGGCCCAATGAGCCATTTTCCCTCCCCAATGTTATGTGACTCGTTAGTATTACAGGGTCTCAGGTGTGAATGGAGAGCAGGTGTGTTAAATTTGGTGTTATCGCTCTCACTCTTCATACTGGTCAACATGACACATCATGGCAAAGAACTCTCTGAGGATCTGAAAAAAAGAACTGTTGCTCTACATAAAGAAGGCCTAGGCTATAAGAAGATTACCAAGTCCCTCAAACTGTGCTGCATCATGGTGACCAAGACCATCCAGCAGTTTAACAGGACAGGTTCCACTCAGAACAGGCCTCGCCATGGTCGACCAAAGAGGTTGAGTGCAAGTGTTCAGCGTCATATTCAGAGGTTGTCTTTGGGAAATAGACGCATGAGTGCTGCCAGCATTGCTGCTGAGGTTGAAGGGGTCACAGCATCAAATAGGTCTGCATGGCTGTCGTCCCAGAAGGAAGCCTCTTCTAAAGATGATACACAGGAAAGCCTGCAAACAGTTTGCTGAAGACAAGCAGACTAACGACATGGATTAAAGGAACTATGTCCGGTGGTCTGATGAGACCAAGATAAACTTATTTGGTTGAGATGGTGTCAAGCGTGTGTGGTGGCAACCAGGTGAATAGTACAAAGACAAGTGTGTCTTGCCTACAGTCAAGTATGGTGGTGAGAGTGTCATAGTCTGGGGCTGCACGAGTGCTGCTGGCACTGGGGAGCTACCGTTCATTGAGGGAACCATGAATGCCAACATGTACTGTGACATACTGAAGCAGAGTATGATCCCCTCCCTTCGGAGACTGGGTCACAGGACAGTATTCCAACATGATAATGACCCCAAACATACCTCCAAGATGACCACTGCCTTGCTAAAGAAGTTGAGGGTAAAGGTGATGGACTGGCCAAGCATGTCTCCAGACCTAAACCCTATCGAGCATCTGTGGGGCATCCTAAAATGGAAGGTGGAGGAGCACAAGGTCTCTAACATTCACCAGCTCTGTGATGTCGTCATGGAGGAGTGGAAGAGGACTCCAGTGGCAACACATGAAGTTCTGGTGAACTCCATGCCCAAGAGGGTTAAGGCAGTGCTGGAAAATAATGGTGGGCACACAAAATATTGACACTTTGGGCACAATTTGGACATTTACATTTAGGGGTGTACTCACTTTTGTTACCAGCGGTTTAGACATTAATGGCTGTGTGTTGAGTTATTTTGAGGGGACAGCAAATGTACACTGTTATACAAGCTGTACATTCACTAATTTATATTATAGCAAAGTGTCATTTCTTCGGTGTTGTCATGAAAAGATATAATAAAATATTTACAAAACTGTGAGGGGTGTACTCACTTTTGTGAGATGCTGTATATATAGATAGCTATATCAATATATATGTATACACACGCACACACAGACACACATTTTCATGTATTTTTCCCCAATATAATGCTTATGTACCCCCATATTTACCACAAAATATAACCAACAAACAATCCTGATTAAAATGATAACACATTAGCGTGACTTTTACATAAGATAGGGAAATGGTGGAGCTCAAAGTATGTGATATACTTCTGGAGAGCTTTATTCCCAGTGGCAATGCACTGAGAAAAAAAAATTGTTTGCATAAATTGTTATAAGATTTAGTGGACAAGGTCACATATTAACAAAACGGCGACTTTTTCACAGGTTTGCCAACAATAACAATTTGAAAGACATTGGGCTTGATTTACTAAATGCATGGAAATGTTCCTTACGGCTTAGTAAATGTGGTGAAATTTTACTTTGTCAACCCAGCTGGCTGAATGAAAAAACCTCGACAGATCGCCGTACTAATACACACAAGGTTAGTGTGGCAATCTCTCCCACTCTGCCTTTGTGTCCTAACAGGGAGACTAACCAGCCACCCCCCCCCCCCCACAAGAACACAATAATCAGCGATCGTAGCTGCAAGTACTGATTGGAGGCTGGATTCCCAGCATGTCCCTTGGATAAAAGCCGGTCAGTGGAACTGGACGATATTTGGCTGGTGTGTGCCCAGCCTTAGGATCCAGATGTCCCTGTGCAGAAGAAAATCTCTTCTAATAGTGATCTGTGCAACAGCACTGCTAGAGTCTCTGTAGTCACAGGAAGTGCTGTGATGTCACACACTCCCACTGTAAACACATTTGCAACTACATTGTGTGCTCCTAGGGAATCATGTGCTTGAAGTGGATGTAAACCCACTCTCATCCTTTCTAAACTACTGCAATATTGGTTATCTAGAAGGATATACATGCCTCCTGCATGTATACCTATCTGTCAAATGTCACCCGAAAAAATGCAGATTTTGTGGGTGGGTGGTCTGTTTTCCAGGGCTCAGTGGGTGGAGTCGTGATGTCAGTAGACTCCCCGCCCACCTCTACACTTCCCTTATCAACGTGCAATTTCTCCTATGTATTTCTTACACTTAACTTCTGCTATGATCACTAACATCCAGTCAAAACCCAGAAAAGTCCCCACATGATTTCAACATGCCAAATCATGCTGAGGTGTGGAACAGCCAACCCTTGCAGAGCAGCAGAAGAAGAAGAAAGGAGTGGGAGGGAATGTCTCTTAGGGTAGTGCATGAGATATGTAAATCACCTGTCACTCACAGCAAGGAGGAGGATTTGACAAAGCTTTTCTCTGTTTGTCAAGATTTATCTCACTGAACAACAAAGAGGATTGCTCGGAGCTAGATTAACTCTTTGTGGCAAGACTGGGCTCAAATGATAGGAAATCTTATACTCTACATTATGACATCAAAAAACAAATAAAAATTTTCAGGTTTACATCCACTTTAAACATTGGAGGCCTACTGAAAGCTCCTGGGGCTTAATGCTGAACCCTAGTTCCAGTGCTACTGCCAGCAGGGGGCCTAAAAGAGCCGATAAGTCCAAATGTGTTTTTTACAACTGTGCTGAAACATACAGCTGTTGTCCCAGATCTATTTTCAAACAGCACCCAGGACTGGAAAAAAATAAATAAAAATCATTGAATCCAAGGAGAGGTTTCCTTACCTTTGACTTCATGAATGATGGTTATAATTTTCTTAGTAAATTCAGAATTTGTTGCATTAGCGCCACCCTGCAATGAAGATTCTAGGTGTTCAAACACTGGATGGAATGTCTCCTTTCCAGCAACAGCTACAAGATCATGAGACAGCTGTCTGTCCTTGGAAGTAGAATTGCTCCTGTAAAAGGTGAAAATTGGATTAGAAACTCAAAGCTTAGTTTTGGCAAACGTTCCACACTAAGACTGTAGGTAAATGCAAAACTCTGAGAAGATACATATTTGCCAGCAGTAGCCAAGTGCTAGGACCAGTTCACCCAAAATGGATCATTTACTTATAGATGGTAGCTGGAAAGGGGCATCATCCCTGGGTTTAGAAGATACAGTAAGGTAACAATTCTGCTGCTGCATTCTCCTTAAGGGACAATAGATTTTACCCCCTTCATGACCAGGGCATTTCTTTGTTATTCATTACTGTGCTATTTTAACTGCCAATTGCGCGTTCATGCAACACTGTATGCAAATTCTTTTTTTCCCACACAAATATCGCTTTCTTTTGGTGGTATTTAATCACAACTGGGTTTTTTATTTTTTATTATATACATTAAAAAAAGCCCAAAAGTTTTGAAAAAAAACAAAACAAAAAAAATATATATTTCTTATTTCAGTTCAAAATGTATTCTGTTACATGTCCTCTGTAAAAAAAAAATCTCAATAACTGCATAATAATTGGTTTGTGCAAAGTTATAGTGTCTACAAACTGTGGTATATATATTTGAATCTACACAGCTATATATATATATGCTATACTATAATAGGTACTCTTACCGAAACCACCGGACCTGTGTATATTCACAAGGCCATGCATGCATATACGGATAGATGAATCCCCGCAGGTCTATCCGCCACTGGAATTGCTGTGGGTCCTCTGGTCAAAGAAGGAGTAGTCTGTATCATCCACGAAATTCCAATTCCTCAAAGGTCCTGATGGAATGGACGAGAAGGACCAACTCCAACCCAAAAAACAGGGTAACAAACTAGGTCAAACATACCGCAGTGGATTCCTGATGGTATACGGATGCCAGATTGGAGGATACCAATACGTTAGTACTGCCTTTTATGCACAATGCAGAGGATTGACCTTAGATTCCAATCGGTCTGGTCGCAGAGAGCCCTGGAGCTGTAAACCAAACAGTGAGTGGCCTGGAGTCTGAGACGTATTGGTATCCTCCAATCTGGCATCCATATGCCATCAGGAATCCACTGCGGTATGTTTGGCCTCGTTTGTTACCCCGTTTTTTGGGTTGGAGTTGGTCCTTCTCATCCATTCCATCGGGACCTTTGAGGAATTGGAATTTTGTGGATGATACAGACTACTACTCCTTTGATCAGAGGACCCACAGCAGTTCCAGTGGCGGATAGACCTGCAAGGATTCATCTATCCGTATATGCATGCATGACCTTGTGTATATACACAGGTCCAGTGGTTTCGGTAAGAGTACCCATCTTCTTTTTACCTACCTAGCTGTCACTGATGTGAGAGGTCTCCAAGACCACTTTCTAGTTTTTACACCGTGTGAAACACCACATTCTGTGTCCTATGTGGACTTCAAGGACTAGTGTATTCACTTAATATTTGGACTTTATTAGTCTTCCTTTTTCTTTTAAAGTGTTTGTTACACGTACTCTCACAGCACTTTTTTTAGCGCTACATTATATTGTTTATTTATGAATTTGGTCATATTCGTATGTAGCTGCTTGTTTTCACTTCACTTTTTTGGTTAGCGCAATATTTTCTCTCTTTATACTATAATAGCTAAACTAAACTACAGGTGATGCTCCAAAAATTTGAAAATTGTGCAAAAGTTCATTTATTTCAGTAATACAACTTAAAAGGTGAAACGAATAGATATCAGCTAGACTCATTACATGCAAAGCAAGATACTTCAAGCTGTGATTTGTCATAATTGTGATGATTATGGCTTACAGCTCACGAAAACCCCAAATCCACAATCACAGAAAATTAGAAGATTACATGCAATCAATAAAACAATATCGGACCTCTGAAAAATATAAGCATGCATATATACTCAGTACTTGGTTTGGGCCCCTTTTGCAGCAATTACTGTCTCAATGCAGAGTAGCATGAAAGCTATCAGCCTGTGGCATTGCTGAGGTGTTTTGAAAGACCAGGATGCTTCAATAGAGCCTTCAGCTCTTCTGCATTGTTTGGACTCACGTCTCTCATCTTTCTCTTGGCAATGCCCCATAGATTCTCTATCGGGTTCAGGTCATGCGATGTTTGCTGGCCAATCAAGCAGAGTAATCCCAGTCATTGAACCAGGTTTTGGTGCTTTTGGCAGTGTGGGCAGGTGCCAAGTCCTCCTGGAAAATTAAGTCAGCATCGCCATAGAGCTCGTCTGTGGAAGGAAACATGAAGTTCTCCAAAATCTCCTGGTAGTGTTGACCTTGGACTTTGTGAAGCACAGTGGACCAACACCAGCAGATGACATGGCTCCCCAAATCAACAGAGACTGTGGAAACTTCACACTGGACTTCAAGCATCTTGCAGTGCGTGCCTCTCCATTCTTCTTCCATACTCTGGGTGCTTGGTTTCCAAATGAGATGCAAAATTTGCTATCATCAGAAAAAGAGGACTTTGGGCCACTGAGCAACAGACCAGGTCTGTTTTTCTTTAGCCGGGTAAGACGCTTCTGACGTTGTTTGTTGTTCAGGAGTGGCTTGACAAGAGGAATACAAAATTTGAAGCCCATGTTCAGGATCCATCCGTGTGTGGTAGCTCTTGATGCACTGACTCCAGCCTCAGTCCTCTCCTTGTGAAAGTCCCCAACACTTTTGAATGGCCTTTTCCTGACAATCCTCCCTAGGCTGCGGTCATCCCTGCTGCTTGTGCACCTTTTTCTTCCACACTTTTCCCTTCCACATAACTTTCTATCAATGTGCTTTGATACAGCACTTTCATCCAACTTCTTTTGCAATTACGTTTTTGAGGCTTTCCCTCCTTATGGAGGGTGTCAATGATCGTTTTCTGCACAACTGTCAGGTCAGCAGTTTTTCCCATGAATGTGATTCCTACTGAACCAGACAGAGACCATTTAAAGGCTCAGGAACCCTTTGCAGGTGTTATGGCTTAATTAACGGATTAGAGGGGGCGTGGCCAGCGCGCAAGCTGTATGGACGCATAGGAAGAGAGCGCCGTAACATCGCCAGAATTTACAGCGACACCGGACCGCAAATCCACGCCAATCTGTCCACCTGACCAGCGGAACACTCCTGCATCAATAGCAGTATGACGAGGAAACGCAAGGAAGACCGGAGACCGATAAAACTCACGGAGTTCTTCCCTCCTCCATCACGCGGAGAAGGCCAAGATGGCGCCGGCCTATCCACAGCCACGGAGGTGCGCAGCGCCAGCTCTCACTACACTGATATGCCAGACGCAGCGCCATTACCTGCAGACAGAGCGGGGAGCCAAACCTCCTCTTCAGGAGAGGATTCTCCTAGTCCATCGTGCTGCAGTCTGGCAAAGTCACGTTTAAAACTGGACTTTACAGGAGCTGAGGTAAGCCAGACTCCTACTACTCTCCTAGGCCCTGACAAACCGGAGCTATCCCCCATTGTGGCCTTCCCGACTGCCAATCAACCCATTCTAGATACACAGCTAAAGGAGATGCTGCTAACTCTCCACAACTCCCTCCATAATGACTTATGTGCCCTGACTAAACAATTCTCCAAAGAATTCACCAGAGAATTCCAAGCCCTGGGAGACAGAGTCGGTAACATTGAGCAATCAATGGGAGTCATGACGACTACAGTGAACGAGCTAGTAGATGCTCATGACGATAACTTAAGAGGACAGAGCATGGATGAAAGCCAAAATGGCCAACCTTGAAGACCGTTCGAGGAGAAATAACCTCAAAATCAGAGGCATCCCCGAAAATGTCCAACCACCTGATCTTAAGAAATATGCCACTGACTTCTTCTCAACACTGCTACCGGACGCGCTGGCCATTGAGCTTACCATCGACCGGATACACCGTATCCCAAAACCATCTTTCTTGTCTCCACAGGTTCCCCGTGACATGCTTATGAGAGTTCACTTTTATCATACTAAAGAGCAAGTTTTATACAAAGTCAGGGCTATGGGGCAATTACCTCAACCGTACACTGCGCTCCAAGTATTTGCGGATCTGTCTAAACACACACTAGACATGAGGAGGCAGTTGTTAACCATAACGAAAGCTCTCCATAACCACAAAATCGAACACAAGTGGAAACAGCCATCTAAACTCTCCATACAGAAAGACGGCACCTCCTACCTGGTCTCCACCCTTGAAAAAGGCCTGGCACTACTGCATAACTGGGGCATCATCCCGGAACCTGCACCTCCTTTGGGGGCAAAGAAAAATTTGGAGAAGCTTACACCTCAATGGCAATGACAGCCTCACTGACTCTCGCTTGGTCCAAGGCAGCCACAGTCGGGTGTTTATCCACCTGCAGTTTACGACTGACTTCCGTGATGCCTTCCTATGGTAGTTTCATACCAGTTGGCCCTTGAACTTTTTCCCCCAGTAAGATGCAGCATGGTGTATATCCCTTACTGCTGCACTCTTTGTTATGTCTTCACTTTTGTTCGCATTATTTGTTCTTTTTTTTGTTCATTCACAGCATTCTAACAGCACAGAGGAACACTTCATCCTGCATATGACCCAGCACGTCATTCTTTGAAATCATTAGGAGTGGAGGACCGCCACTTCAACGAGCATCTAATGCCACCAGGACCGTTTAACAACCAACTTCTCAGGTACCATTCGTCGAGACTTGTGAGTACCATGATAAATCGCAACCTTCTCACTACCATATGAGTACGAAACTCTTATCTTTAAATGTCAATGGGCTTAACCACCTGGCTAAGCGAAGCTCCCTGTGGCGTACAGCCAAATCCCACGCCTGTCAAATTCTACGTGTGCAGGAAACGCACTTCCAACAAGGCAAAGAACCTAAATGTACGCACCCTGACTTTTCCCATATCTTCTGTGCATCAGGCCCCCAGAAAACTAAGGGAGAACTCATAGCCATACACCGTTCGGTGAACTTCCAGCTGATTGAGTCTATCCCGGATGTTAATGGAAGATACATTATCCTAACATGCATAACTGACAACATTCCCATGACCCTAGCATTGATCTATACCCCGAATCGTAAACAACTGTCTTTTTTGAATAACACATCGAGGAGTCTTTTCCGGGGACTTCAATACTATTCAAGACGCCATCTCACTTTGGGTCCTCTTTTACAAAGACACAAACTATATGATACCTGGAGATACCATCATAGGGATGAGCGAGAGTATTCCTTTCATTCAACGGTTCATGCTCGTATTGACTATATTGTTGTTGATAAATGGTTATTGCAGAGGGTCGCGGAGTCTGACATTGCGCCCATAACTTGGGCGGATCATGCCCCTATTAGTATCCCAGTACACCTATCCAACCCACATTCAAAGCATAAGTTATGGAGGGCAAATGCCCACCTCCTAAAAATGCCCGACACAGTTAAAACCCTAAACTCCCAAATTGCGGAATTATTTGTATTTAACACAGGCTCAGTGTCGGACTCGGCCACCCTCTGGGGAGCCCAGAAGGCATTCAGTAGAAGGATTCTTATTCAACTCAATGCGCAAGCTAGAAGGAGGAGGACGCAGCACATTGACTCTCTTACGGCTGACATTAAACAGCTGGATACCTTGAACCAATCAAACCCAACCCCTCAACTAAAACAAAAACTCCTCATTTTAAGACAGGAACTTAGAGCGGTCCTATTGGATACCTATGAGAAGCAATACCATAAACTGAAATCTAGATATTACCATACTAGTAACAAAGCTGGCAAGGCCTTGGCAAGGACAATCCAGGGTCGCCATACCAAGTCTAGGATTCCTTATCTGCACCATCCCATTACTAAAACCAAACTGCAGGATCCCCAATCTATAGCGGATGCTTTTAGCTGCTATTATAGCACGTTATATAACTTAGAAAAAGACCCTAACCATCCCCACCCTACACCTGAATTGATACAGCAATTTTTAGCTACAATTCATCTTCCATCTCTCACTGATACTCAACGGGAAGCCCTTAACGCTCTGTTTAATGTGCAGGAAATTGCTGCATCTATTGCATCTCTCCCAAATGGGAAATCTCCTGGTCCAGATGGCCCAACTGCAGAATATTACAAACTACTCAAAGACACTTTAGCTCCACACCTATGTCAGCTGTACAATGATGCTGCCGCCTCCTCAACATTTCCAGATGAAATGCTTAAAACCCTAGTGGTCACTTTGCCAAAACCAGGCAAAACAACTGACGTCCCCCAAAATTTCCGACCAATTTCGCTCTTGAACACCAACCTCAAGATCTATGCAAAGACAATAGCGAATAGACTGACAACTTATATGCCCCAGCTTATACATAGAGACCAAACGGGATTTATTAAAGGAAGACAAACCTCAGATGCAACTAGACACTTGATCAATATTATCCATCATGTGGACCACTCTTGAACGCCTTCTCTGCTTCTTTCCCTGGATGCAGAGAAGGCGTTCGACAGGGTCAACTGGGGTTACCTCCGACAGGTGCTCATTAAATTTGGGTTTACAGGTCCCATCCTTTCAGCAATTCTAGCTTTGTATAGCCTGCCCTCTGCACAAGTCTTTGTTAACGAGATGTTATCCCTGCCATTTGTAATCTCGAACGGCACAAGACAAGGATGTCCTCTCTCCCCTTTGATCTTTAATTTGATTATTGAACCTTTAGCAGAACGAATTCGCTCAGACCCCATCTACACAGGTATAAATATTGGACCATGATGATATAATCCTTAAATTACCAACCCTAGAACTTCCCTCCCGCGACTACAATCTATATTAAAAGACTTCGGAACTATTTCCTACTATAACGTCAATGAAACCAAGTCTCACATTCTAGATCTGGGAGTAGATGACGAAACGAGACGCTAGCTATCTTCTACCTTTCCCTACAAATGGACAACTGATGGAATCCCATATCTAGGAGTAACATTGACTAAATTTACTAATAGACTATTCTCTGCTAACTTCCACCCCTTTAAGCAACAATTTGAATCAGAACTACAGTCCCTTAGCAAATTTGAATTGTCTTGGATAGGCCGACTTGCGGCCTTTAAGATGATGGTATTACCCAAACTGTTATACCTACTAAGAGCTCTTCCTATCCTCATTCCTAGAAGTTACTTAAACTCATTACAAGGCATTTTAGGACGTTATTTATGGCAACAAATGAAACCCCGATCCTCAAGACTAGCTCTTACTAAACACAAATCAGTAGGAGGTTCTGCAGTTCCTGACCTTAACGACTACTACGACGCTACTATCCTAAGCCAGCTTAGAGAATGGTTCTGCTCTCCCCAAAAATCCCTATGAGGGGAAATAGAACTAGCACTTATCTCTCAACCTTCTCTCCACTACTGGCTGTTCAGTTGTCGAGTGAAAAGACCCATACCAACCCATCTCCCATCCACAATCAAAGCTAGTATTTGAGTTGGCACCGTGTCCTTGCTAACCAGTGGCGCAACACCCCAACCACTAAATTAAACCCACATTTGACAATCCTTCCTACATTAATCCCCAATATTAATATTAAATCGTGGAACATAACATCTGCTACTCAACTTAATGCATTATACAACCAAGAATCCTTAAAACCGTACCACCAAATTCAAACAGACCTCAATCTCCAAGTGCCTGCTCACTTTACTTACCTTCAAATAGCACACTGCCTCAACGCCAATCCCCAGCTCCGGGCCAGTATTCCCATCAAAATCTAGACGTATTTATCTAATCCTACCCTAGGATTGAAAGGTATCTCAACTATTTATAATGTACTGAATGAGAAGACTGCATTCACATTGATACCACCACTTGCCAAATGGGAACTAGATCTAGGTCGCCATTTTACGCCATCTCAATGTAGGATCGCCCTCCAATCCATACATAAAGCAATGGCTTGTGCCACACTACTAGAACTAATGCAAAAAATAACGTAGATATCTAACCCCGTCGATTATTTCAAAATTTGGTGGCTCTAACCCCCTTACCTGCTGGAGGAAGTGTGGCCAAATAAGGACAATGTTCCATATTTTCTGGGACTGTCCTGCCATACTAGACTATTGGGGCTGATCTCCAAAGTCATAGGCACTCCTCTACGAACCTCCCCAGAATTGGCCCTACTCAATCTAGAAATCAATAACATTCACCCTGTATACCGTAAAATAGCAACTCACATACTCCTGGCAGCTAGACTGTCGATCACTAGGAAATGGAAATTGGAAACTCCACCTTCCTTAAATGATGTTATACTTTTGACTGAGACTCACTATTCCTATGAGCTCATAACTACAAACTCATGTGATCACTACCATAGAGAACAACAGCTATGGGCACCGTGGGTCAAATGGTACAAAAACTTCAAAGAAACAATATAACAATCTACCAATCTACAATCACCTTTTAAGTTGCATTAGTGAAATAAATGAACTTTTGCACGATATTCGAATTTTTTGAGTATCACCTGTATAATGATGGTAATCAGCAACTTATAGTGGGATTGTGATAGGGTGGTAGGCGATCTGGGGCTAACAGATACTATCTGGGAGGGTCACTGAAACGGATGTTCCTAGTGACACTAAAGCCTCATACACATGATAGGACTTTGTACAAACTTTCCCTTGGATTTTTGTACAAAGGGCGTCGGCCCTGAACTTGTATTGCATACACACAACAGGACTTTTTCAGCCAACTTTCACCAAATCATGTGGTTTTTCTGCTCTTTACTGCCACCTTTGGTCAACTTCTGTATTGTTGTCTGATCTTTTGCATTGGTTCTGAGCATGCCTGTTTGTACTTTGTACAAAAGTCCTATGGTTTTCTGCACACACGATCAGACTTTGCTCCATCGGACCTTTGTTGCCAGAAAGTTTGTCTGTTCGCACAGCCAACAAAAGTCCGATGAAAACCAAAAAAGTTTGTCCGATGGAGCGTACACACGGTCGGATGTTGCTCCAAAACAGCCAATTTGCATGTTTGTTGTCAAAAAGTCTGATCGTGTGTATGGGCCTTTATACAATGATCAGTGATAAAACTGTACTAGCGACACTGGCTGGGAAGGTGTTAACATCTAGGGGTAAACCATGTGCCTAACAATGTGTAATGTGTGCTGCTTTTACTTTACTATTTGGCTGTTTATTTATCTGTAAATTGCCCTAGCATTCTGTCAATCAACTTCTGGGCCACATCCTGACCGATGGTATCCCATTCTTGCATAATCAATGGTTGGCGTTAGAAATTGTGGGGGGGGGGGGGTTTGTTCACCCACCTCTTGAGGATTGACCACAAATTCTCAATGGGATTAAGGTCTGTGAGTTTCCTGGCCATGGACTCAAAATGTCAATGTTTTGTTCCCAAAGTCAATTAGTTATCACTTTTGCCTTATGGCAAGGTGCTCCATCATTCTGGAAAAGGCATTGTTTGTCACCAAACTGTTCTTGGATGGTTGAGAGAAGTTGCTCTCGGAGGATTTTCTTTACCATTCCTTATTCATGGCTGTGTTCTTAGGCAAAATTGTGAGTGAGCCCATTCCCTTGACTGAGAAACAACCCCACATATGAATGGATTCAGGGTGATCTACTGTTGGCATGGCACAGGACTGATGGTAGTTACAATGTGTAATGTGTGCTGCTTTTACTTTACGATTTGGCTTACTTTTCAGGGAGAAGAAACAATCAGATTGCTGTTCCTATACACACAGAGTTCTGTGTATTGTTAATTCTATGTGTGATTGGACACAGCACGGGTCAGGGAAAATAAAGTGATACAGGTAAGCGATTGTGCCTGTACCTGCCACCCGCTCGCAGTGTAATTACTGTGAGTGGTTGGCAGATGGCTAAAAACAGAACTGATCTACGTACTTGTTTTGGGTCACTGACCAAGAAATTATTGAATATGACAGTCAGGTAATAAATTTTTTTTCAGAAATCTAGGCTAACAATGAAAGCCTTCATAAAACACATTTTTAAGGCAAAAGCCTTGCCTCCAGTGCCTCTGTTGCAGTGGTGTGTGGGCAGTGAAAAAAAAAAATGTACTGTGTACTGTGGGTTTTTTGTTTTTTTTTAGTATAAGGCAAGCCACCTCATCATACCACACAGCTGGCAATCAAACTTAATGAAATGTCTCTGTGACATTTCAATAAAAATTTTAATTAAAAAAAAAGTGAACAGTGTGATTTGCCGAGTCCTAAGACAGGACATTTGTTACTGGCCAGATCACCAGGTGAAAATAAAAATAAAAACGTTTTGGGTTTTAGCAAAGCTTTAGGAATATGTAAATAGCTGCCTGTCCATAGCCTGTCCACCGTTTTACATTAAAATTCTTGTAAACCACAGTCCTGGATTCTGAACTAAGCACATATATCTGTAGGGTTCACTTAGCTCTCTCCAAACTCTAATGCTGCGTACACACGAACGGACTATCCAGCAGACTTAGTCCAGCGGACAACACGCTGGACTTTGCAGCGGAGGTCCGCTGGACGAGCGGACCTGCCCAAACACGACCAGACTTTTCCGGTGGACTAGATCCGGCGGACAATCCGCCGCACTATGGCAAGAGTTCACCGGACTTTTGAAATGAACGGACTTGCCCACACATGGTGTAAAGTCCGTTCATTTTAAATGTGGCTCCAGGTAGACAGGACTAGTGAAGGAAGTGAATGTAGCCGCCTCCATTGGCGAGATTGACACCTCGCTAGCCCCGTCACCTGGTGTGGATTTAAAGGGGAACCCCTACGCTAAAAAAAAAAAAAAAAAACGGCATGGGGGTCCCTCCAAAGTCCATAGCAGACCCCTATCCGAGCATGCAGCCCGGCCGGTCAGGAAAGGGGGAAAGGAAAGGGGGTGGGGACCAGTCTAATCTATGTTGAGAAACTTGGTGCCCCTTTGCAGAGCACTAACTTTTGCTTTACATAAAATAAACTATATTTGACTGCTTATATAAAAGAACAAAAAGTGGTACCTTTTCTGTATCTCCCCAACTAAAATCTGCTTCTCTTCTGGAATCCCCTGTCCTTGGGTGGGGTTAGATAGTGGTGGTGGCAGGTGTTTGGGTTTGTTCCTTTGCTCGTGAGGCTGTCTAGAAAAGAGACAAAGCCCATGACATCTGAAACTCCACAACATATTTTAATATGCAAATGTGTACACAATAACATATAGTGGAACGAAAACTGGAGCAAGAGGGTAAAATGTGCTGCAGAAGGTGCTTATGAATTGAATATGGTTAAAGAGACTACAGTTGTGCTCAAAAGTTTTCAGACTGACACAAAAACAAAGTATCACAAAGTCTGCTGCTTCACTGTTTTTATCTATTTTCGGATGTTACTATGGTATACTGAAGTATAATAGTATTTCATAAGTGTCAAAAGCTTTTATTGACATTTACGTGAAGTTTATACAAAGAGTCAATATTTGCGGTGTTGACCCTTCTTTTTCATGATCTCTGTAAATTGCCCTAGCATTCTGTCAATCAACTTCTGGGCCACATCCTGACTGATGGCATCCCATTCTTGCATAATCAATGGTTGGCGTTAGAAATTGTGGGTTTTTTTTGTTCACCCACCTCTTGAGGATTGACCACAAGTTCTCAATGGGATTAAGGTCTGGTGAGTTTCCTGGCCATGGACCTAAAATGTCAATGTTGTGTTCCCCAAGTCAATTAGTTATCACTTTTGCCTTATGGCAAGGTGCTCCATCATTCTGGAAAAGGCATTGTTTGTCACCAAACTGTTCTTCGATGGTTGAGAGAAGTTGCTCTCGGAGGATTTTCTTACCATTCTTTATTCATGGCTGTGTTCTTAGGCAAAATTGTGAGTGAGCCAATTCCCTTGACTGAGAAACAACCCCACACATGAATGGATTCAGGGTGATCTACTGTTGGCATGGCACAGGACTGATGGTAGCGCTTTTACCTTTTCTTCTCCGGACAAGGTTTTTTCCAGATGCCTCAAACAATCGGAAAGGGGATTCATCAGAGAAAATGACTTTACCCCAGTCCTCAGCTGTCCAATCTCTGTACCTTTTGTAGAATATCAATCTCACCCTGATGTTTTTGCTGGAGAGAAGTGGCTTCTTTAATGCCCTTCTCGCCACCAGGCCATCTTCCAAAAGTCTTCACCGCGCTCACATCTGCCTGCTGCCATTCTTGAGCAGGCTCTGCACTGGTGGTGCCCTGATCCCACAGCTGAACCAACTGTAGGAGACGGTCCTGGTGCTTGATGGACTTTCTTGGGCACCCTAAAGCCTTCTTCACACATGCAGTGTAAAAATTTTTTATGGGATTTAGTTCATTTTCATGGCAAAGAGGAACTTTGCAATTATTTACAATTCATCTGATAACTCTTCATAACATTCTGGAGTATATGCAAATTGTCACCATAGAAAAGGCAGCAGACTTTGGAAAATGAATATTTGTCATTCCCAAGACTTTTGGCCATGGCTGTACAGGAGATGGTTATGGAAAAGCTTACAGAATTGTAATATTGTCAAGAGCCGAAGAAATGTAAAAACATCAGGTTAGCAAAAAAACAAAACAAAAAAAAACATTGTTAAAATAATTTTATGTTATGTTTTAATGAACACACTATTTTTTGTAGGCGTTGGCTCAGGAGCTGTTCCCTTATGAAACTTTGCTTACTTAATGTCACCGTTTTTAACCTCTGCCATTAATAGGAATTGCAAGAGGTCTGGAAAAAGCACAAATTTTTTCATGCAAAATTTTAAAGACAGGTCACCTCTTTGCAACAACATCCAAATGTGCATTCAATACTAACTGGAGGTAAGCACACTATAAGATTCCATGGTTTCACCAATGTTCCAGTCTCAAACCATTTAATGGCAGCACAGAGAAGATTCGGGATCCAGCGATAAACAAATACCAAAAAGCTTTGTTCCATAAGACAACTCAAACTATGAGACCAACCCTTTAAATCAGCGGTCGCCAACCGGTGGTCCGTTGACCACTGATGGTGCATGAGAACATTTTGGTGGTCCCCAGGGGTTCTGCTGCAAATCAACATTGTGGCGGATGTATACCCCCCAATGTTGCTCTCAATGCGCACTCACAGTCAATACAGTCAGTGGGCATTGATACCCAATGCCACTTCTGTTGTTCCAATAGTGCAGTGGAAGATGAAGAAGGAGGGAATTCCAATGGCAGCGCTGATCACAGACTGTGGGAGGGAGCATGGAGCTTGAGCACATGGCTGTACAAGGTGGGGAGATCCAATGATGAGTCTGTGTAAAACAGCAGTGTAATACAGAGGTCGGGGGGGGGGGGGGGGGTGGTTCAAGGGAGCTTGATCACTATGCATATAAAGCAACAGTGTGATCCAAGAGGAGGGGACAGAGATCCGGAGCATTGTGTGTATAAGGCATGTAAATTTCGTGTTAGTGGTCCACGGAATTCAAAATTGTGAGTTTAGTGGTCCATGAGGTCTGAAAGGTTGGCGACGACTGCTTTTAAATAATAGTTGCTATATATACTTATGTTCAATGATAAAAAGGTATGGGGTTTGATGGTAACACAGAAACAACCACTTACCTAGTCACCAATTCTTGCTCTTTCAGGTCACAAATAGGATCCAAATTGTTGATGTATATTTACACAGCAACATATGAAGCCAACCAATCATGAAATACTATATTAGGATTTTTCTTGGATTACATGTTTTAGGTGGTGGGATTGGCACATTAGATTATTTCCTGCTCTACCAAAAATTTGTGAGGCGAGAAAAATTTCATGCGACTTTCAATGCAGCCTTGTTTTCTAGGGCCATTATCAATGACTATAAATTGTAATGCAAGGCTGATCTCAAGTTTAAAAAAAAAAAAAACAACTTACAATTCTTTAGTGTTTAATTTTTATCTGATATTCAAACAAAATGTGGCCTTATGGACCTTGTTCTTGAATCTAAAGATCATGCCTTTGTATTGATAGAAAGACATAGTCAAATAATGTCTCACTTGTTCCGGTGTTAATATTAGGTTCAAAGTCAATATAAAACTGAAAAGGATAGATCATTTTCATTCAATCCAGCTTCTTTTCCCTTGTGCTCAGTAAACAGGTTCCTCCTAGTCATGGTATTCGTTTGTTCCCTAACTTGTGATAAAATCTTTAATGCATTTGCTGAAATCCAATAGACTCTTATCTACAACAAATAAGGTCATGGGCTAGTTGGACAGAGTTCAAGCAGCTGAAAATTGTAAAGAAGCAAGCTTCTCTTCTGTAACATGGGCAGTTCTCATTGAACCAATACTTGATGTCAGCACTTTGTGACTTAATCTGCCTAAATAACGAACCTGTTGTAATCCAAAATACTCAAGGTTACAACAGATATTAGAACTGGCAAGATAGCAGATTTCAGTCAGTTTAAAGAGTTTCAAGCAGCAATTTCTTCTCCTCAGACATGGTTTGGCCCATCATTCAAATCGCAATTGATGGTGCAGCCAAAAATAAACAAGGTAATTAACAATGATGACTGTACAAGAGTTAGAATCTTGTTTTTAGAGTAAGACCATCTTAGCACGTTGCAAAGTTTCCACATATTAGAAAGAATTTGATTGACATAGTCTGCGATTCATTTCCAGAAGTCCACCTCATGGAAACTTTTGTAAAATTTCTCCCTTTCTTTGGGGAATAAAAAAACAACATTTATTCAATCATCAAATCCTAAAACTGCTTTCCAAAGGTTAATTGGGGTGTGAAGTCATTGGGCGCGTAGGCCATTCCCAAATATGTTTTCTGCAAAAATTGTTAGGCTTGGATGGAGTGTGTTCATATGATCCGCTTGTCACGTCATGTATGAAGGGGGCATGACCTTTTAAGTAAATACTTAGAAGTTCTTGATTTCTGTTTTAACTTGCTTGAAAGACTGATTTTCTTCCTTGACACAGATTATGCTTCGTTCTTTTATAATGAGCCCCGCTTTCCGCTAATAGCTCCGATTTTTTATGCTTCAATGCTACAGTGCCACCACTCACTGAATTTTTTTATCCATCTGTGAACATTTTTGCATTGTGCCAGCATGTTTTAAAATGTGATATTTCTCCCGTCTTCACGGGAGAAAGAAGCATGAACTTTTACCTCAGCCTCACATAAAACCCAATAAAAAATAATAATCAAGAATGGGATTAAGCGAAAATACCTATACTTATCCAACGATTTCTTCAAATCCAAATTAACGACGATAGATTCTTTTTCAGAAGTGATCTTCAATACACCTTTTGGGTCTGGAGTTTGGGGACTTTGACTTCTCAGATGGAGTGGAGAAATTGGATCCTTCTGGTATTCATCTTCTTTTCTCCCTTGGTAATCACCTTCTTTTCTTATCTTTTCCTTGTGCTTATGGCTTGCCTGCTTCACGTCAATATCATTTTTGGAAACTATATTATTGTCATGTTTTTTTGAACTGTATTTGGACAATGGCTCCAAAGACCTATCATCATACCTCCTCCTTTCTCTGCTACTATCTGATATTTTGTGATATTGAGAAGTTTTGGTAGATTCATTTTTTCTCTCTTCATGCCAAGTGTGCCTCTCAACATGGTTGTGCCTTTCGGCATGTCCATCTTCCAACATAGGCTCAGTATATACATCTGTTGGTGATTGATGACCATAATCATATTCGATTTTGATTAAGGCTTCTGAATGTTTCTCATGAACAAATGGAGTAGGATCTCTATACTCCATGTCCTTTGACCACTCTTTGGTATAATATGTCCTTTCTGGATGGTCATCTTTCCAGTGGGAGCTTTTCAGAGGTGGTCGGAAGTCATGTCGCTCCGCTTCTCTGGCTCTCTTATGATGTGGTTCATGTTCTCTGTAATCATCCTCAGGATACCTATTTACACAAATCATCATTACATTTGTGAGCAGAATTAACAAAGATAATTCAGTGTCTATGTTTCAGCAAATATGGCTAGAAGGAAATAGCTATGTGCATATGTTACCTCTTCTGAAATGACTTTCGTTCATGTTCATCAGGTCTTCTTCTATGTGGTGACAAATACTGGTTTGCTGGATCATGCTGATTCCAACAGCCATCATTTTCATGCCAGTTCTTATTATGGTCTCTGTTGTATGGTCTGTGAAAGTTGTTCCCACGTCTTGCTGCTTTAAAACCGTTATTATGTACCATGGGATTATCACCATTTCTTTCATGATTTCTGTGGTTATGGAAGTTTCTAGTATTTTCTCTGTAGTTTGCTTCTTCAGGAGATTTTAGTGGGAATCTTCTATTGCTTTCGCCCTTTCGCTCAGGGGAGTACGCTCTCTTCGGTCGATTTATTGCCTCGAAAGGGGATCTTCTTGGATTGGTGTCAAATGTACCTTGCTCAAACAAATTATCACCAAAGTGACTGTAGGAATCAAATCTGGAATTGTTCTGCCTATGCTGATCATTCTCCCAGTGTGTTGATCTCCTTGAGTCTCTATGGAAGTCATTGCTATTGTGGTAATAATCTTGTCTATGTCTGTTACGCTCTGGACTTCTTTGTGAGGGTGGTCTACAAAAAATATAATAATAATAATAATAATTAGGCATCTGTACCTCTGAATGTGTTGACATTTAGTGCGTAATATCCTGTTTCATAGTGCATGCAGTATTTTTATAAGCAGAACACACAAACATTATTAAATACTAATCCTACCCCACACATTACAAAAATGTGAACATTTGCCACTAGTCACAATAGATACCTAAAAGAGGGATCCACCTAAAACTATCTAGGAACTTGGCATCAAAGACCCCCACCTTGGGTCTGTTTGTGATAGAAGGCACTTTGCTGTCAGGTTAGATTTCGGCTCTCCATCTGGGGGAGACAATCTCATTATACTTCTAGAGATTCCACGTGGAGGCCTGGAATGAACATGCTGAATCTTGTTTGTTCTATTTTCCTCAAAAGGATCTGACAGTGTGATTGCTTTGCTCAGTTAAAGCCGAACTCCAGGTATGATCTTTATTGCATTGTTACATTGGTCCAACATGGACCAATGTATCTCATACCCCCGATGGACCACCGTTGAAGGTGACAACAGCCACTTCTTCTACATTGATTGTCAGAGTCTTTAGGCATATTTACATTGACCCAAGCTGGAACAAAGTACCCACTGTATGCTATAAAGATCATAGCTAGAGTTCAGCTTTGAAACTGGCAATACACTGATCGGAATTCGGACGGTTTAGCAGAGACCGGACCAACTTTGATTAGTGTGTGGTCATCCCTGCTCGCCAGAAGTCAATTGTTTTGATCAACTTCTGCAGCCGCTGATAAATGTTTTCTGACAGCAGCTCCAGCTCTCAGAATACAATGTCCCAGTGGAGGGGGAAAGTCCTTCATCCACCTTCTTTGTATATATGAAAGAATCAGTTTTTTTGTTTGTTTTTTTGTTTAGCACACTGAAAAAGAATTAACAGTGTGTGGCCAAGTTAAGGTTAAATAAACAGAAATTTTCACCCCTGTTTGCCCTAGCCCTGGAACCATTGACGGAGACGGTGAGAGCGTCGCCATTGATATGCGGATTTATGAGAGGCCCCGCAGTTGATAAAATATCACTATATGCAGATGAAACTTTCCTATATCTGGGAGATACTTCACCTAATTACAAAACGTGATTTCTTTAATAACACAATTTGGCACCTTCTCTGGTTTCTCCATAAATTGTAGCAAGTCAGCCCTCCTACCCTTGGATGAGCTCCCAGCACCATTGCCAGAGTTTGCCCGGTCTCTACAGGTAGTCTCCTCCTTTAAGTATCTGGGAGTACAGGTCACTCCGGATACCTACAGATACCTAACCCTGAACTCACTCTCTATTATCACTAAGATACAAACCAAGTGCAGTGCCTGGCGTAAGCTACCCATTTCTATTACCAGGAGGACAATTCTTATAAAGATGGTATGGGAACCTCAGCTATTATAAATAATACATAACTCCCCACGATGGATCCCATGTAGGTGGTTCACACGCATTCACACTATATTTAGAAACCTCCTTTATCCACGCTGCAGTATAGCAAAGACCAGGGGGGTTGGCAGTTCCTAACATGAGACTATTTCCTGGCCTCGCAGCTTCAGCATCTGGGTAGTTGGGGAGGAATCGATATGACAGACCAAATCTGCAACATACTATTTCATGACACATGGGACCTCTATGCAGCTTCACATCTTGAGGCAGATCTCCCCCAGCACCCTAAACCGATGCCTACCATACACTTACTGTCCAAAATATGGGGCCTCACTAAACATAGCTTAGGTATGAAGGGCTTCACGGTACGCACTCCACTGTGGCACAATCCTCGCCACACGGAATTGCAGAAATTAGAGGGATTTCAGTCTTGGGAGGCTAAGGGCATTAGGTACATATCACAACTCTACACGCAGACCATCTTTAAATCCTTCACTGATTTACAGGTGTTCGTGCTACCAAGAAATAACTTTTATAGCTACCTCCAACTTCGGCATGCTGTGCAGTCTATTCGTTCTACACAGAACCTACCGCACCTTGGTGCTGCTTCACAGATGGGGCAGGAGGGAATGGGGGCAACGGGGATCTTATACACCTGATGTGGCGCTGCCCCAAACTATTCAGATACTGGAAGGAGGTAACTAATACCATATCATCGGTCTACCAATCCACTGTTCCGCTACACCCTGTCACATTATTGCTGGGCGCAGTAGATGAGGAATTTTTCACCCCCCCCCCAATTAATGTAGCGGTTTTAAGGTTGTTGTATATAGCCCGCAAGCAGATAGCTCACCTATGGCTATCACCGCATAGTCCAACAACGAAGCAGTGGATTGAACAGGTAAATAATACTCTAATTAAAGAAAAGCTATCAACGCAGAAATTAGGCAAATACGTTCTATAAAATCTGGCAACCTTGGTTGGACACCCCGGGACTGGCACTTTCTCAGCTAATTCCCAATGAATGAATTTCAATACGTCCTTCCTTATTGGTCAGCCAGCGGTATGAACTGCTGTGACCCAACAAAGTCCAAGTTGTGATGAGAAGCTTCAGTTAGTTTCCCCTTCCCGTTGGAAGGTAGTTATTTCAATCACAGTATCCTTTTATTTACGACTACCAGTGTTCCACTTATATTCTTACCAACTTGCTAGTGATATGTATGGGGCTAAAAGCAGATACAGAACATACCTGTTATAAGTATTTTGTTAGAAATGTCACGTCTGAGTTCCATGCTTTAGGCCAACACCTGTATACTATAATGTTACTAATGTACACCCTGAAGTTATATTGCTATATCGGTTTATATTGTACACCTGATTTTGAGACACAAAAAAAACCTTTCCGATTTAAAAAAAATATATATAACTTATAACTTAACCACTTGAGGACCGCCGTATTGCCAATGTACGTCAGCACAATGGCACAGGCAGGCACAATCACGTACATCTACGTGATTGCCTTCCAGCGGGTGGGGGGTCCGATCGGACCCCCTCCCGCTGGTTACGGCGGTCCGATTCGGTCCAGGAGCGCTCCGTGATGAGGGGATGGCCGTTGGTTTTCGGCCACCCCCTCTGGATCGCTCCTGGCCAATGAGAAGCTTCCTCCCCTGTGTATTGTTTACACAGGAAGGAGGAAGTGATGTCATTCTCCTCGGGGCGGTCTTTTTGACCGGACTACGAGGAGAAAAGTAAAAGTAAGTGTGCACCAACACTACACTGACATGTAGGTACACACAGGCACACAAACCCCCCCCCGATCCCCCCCCCGATCGCCCCCCGCCCCCCCTCCCCCCCCAGTCACAGTGTCACTGATTGCATTGATCATTTCTTTACTGATCAATGCATTCAGTGTCAGTTGTGACAGTAAAAACTGTCAGGACAGTTAGTGTTAGGTCCAGGGTAGCCCCCTATCACCCCCCAATAAAGATTTAACCCCTTGATTGCCCCTAGAGTTAACCCTTTCACCCCCTTTTGCCAGTGTCACTAAGCGATCATTTTTCTGATCGCTGCATGTGTCGCTAGGTAGCTAGTTATTTTTTTAGGTTCACCGCCAGGTTTTTATATCGCTAGGTACCCCGATATACTACCCAATAATGGTTTTAACCCCTTGATTGCCGCTAGTTAACCCTTTCACCCCCTTTTGCCAGTGTCACTAAGCGATCATTTTTCTGATCGCTGCATCAGTGTCGCTACAGTCGCTAGGTAGCTAGTTATTTTTTTAGGTTCACCGCCAGGTTTTTATAGCGCTAGGTACCCCGATATACTACCCAATAATGGTTTTAACCCCCTGATTTCTGCTAGTTAACCCTTTCACCCCCTTTTGCCAGTGTCACTAAGCGATCGTTTTTCTGATCGCTGCATTAGTGTCGCTACAGTCGCTAGGTAGCTAGTTATTTTTTTAGGTTCACCGCCAGGTTTTTATAGCGCTAGGTACCCCGATATACTACCCAATAATGGTTTTAACCCCCTGATTTCTGCTAGTTAACCCTTTCACCCCCTTTCACCAGCGATCACAGTATAAGTGTCACTGGTGATGCTGGTTAGCCAGTTAGTCATTTAGGTTCCCCGTCAGGTTTTTATATAGCGCCAGGGACCCCCATATACTACCTAATAAAAATTTGAACCCCCTGATTGCTCCTAGTTAACCCTTTCACCACTGATCACCGTATAAGTGTTACGGGTGACTCTGGTTAGTTTGTTTTTTATAGCATCAGGGCACCCACCATTTATTACCCAATAAAGGTTTAACCCCCTGATCACCCGGCGGGTGATATCAATTAGGTTTTAGGGTCAGGGTCTGCGTCGCCCCAGGCAGCGCTAGGTTAGTGCCAGTACCGCTAACACCCACACACAAAGCATACACCTCCCGTAGTGGTATAGAATCTGAACAGATCAATATCTGATCTGATCAGATCTATACTAGCGTCCCCAGCAGTTTAGGGTTCCAAAAAAACGCATTGTTAGCGGGATCAGCCCAAATACCTGCTGGCACCTGCGTTTTGCCCCTCTGCCCAGCCCACCCAAGTGCAGTATCGATCGATCACTGTCACTTACAAAACACTAAACACATAACTGCAGCGATCGCAGAGTCAGGCCTGATCCCTGCCATCGCTAACAGGTTTTTTGGTAGCATTTTATATTCAAATCCGGAAGGCAGTGCTTGGTTTTCGGGGTCCCGTACGTGGCTAGGCTCCCAAAAAGTCCCCCACATGTGGTATCCCCGTACTCGGGAGAAGCAGCAGAATTTATTTTGGGGTGTCATTTCACATATGCCCATAGCATGTGTGAGCAATATATCATTTAGTGACAACTTGGTGCAAAAAAAAAAAAAGTTTGTAATATTCCCGCAACTTGTGGCAAAATATAAAATATTCCATGGACTCAACATGCCTCTCAGTAAATAGCTTGGGGTGTCTACTTTCCAAAATGGGGTCATTTTGGGGGGTTTTGTGCTATTTTGGCATTTTATGGCCTTCGAAACTGTGATAGGTAGTGAGGAGTTAAATCAAAAATTTGCACCCTTAGAAATCCTGAAGGTGGTGATTGGTTTTCGGGGTGCCGTGCGCGACTAGACTCCCAAAAAGTCCCACATATGTGGTATCCCCATACTCGGGAGAAGTAGCGGAATATATTTTGGGGTGCAATTCCACATATAACCATGGCATGTGTGAGCAATATATCATTTAGTGACAACTTTTTGTAAAAAAACTTTTTTTTTTTTTTTTTGTCATTATTCAATCCCTTAGGACAAAAAAAATAAATATTCAATGGGCTCAACATACCCATCAGCAATTTCCTTGGGGTGTCTACTTTCCAAAATGGGGTCATTTGGGGGGGATTTGTACTGCCCTGCCATTTTAGCACCTCAAGAAATGAGATCGGCAGTCATAAATTAAAAGCTGTGTAAATTCCAGAAAATGTACTCTAGTTTGTAGACGCTATAACTTTTGCGCAAACCCAAAAATATACGCTTATTGACATTTTTTTTACTAAAGACATGTGGCTGAATAAATTTTGCCCTCAATGTATGACTAAAATTTAGTTTATTCGATTTTTCTTATAACAAAAAGAAGAAAATATCTTTTTTTTTCAAAATTTTCGCTCTTTTTCCATTTATATCGCAAAAAAAAAAAAATCGCAGAGGCAATCAAATACCATCAAAAGAAAGCTCTATTTGTGGGAAGAAAAGGACGCAAATTTCGTTTGGGTGCAATATTGCATGACCGCGCAATTACCAGTTAAAGCAGCGCAGTGCGAAATTGCAAAAAGACCTCTGGTCCTTAAGGTATTTATTGGTCCGGAGCTGAAGTGGTTAAATTATATTCCTTGTTATTGTGAACCCCTGTGGTAGCTCATCTCTTCCAAATCCAAAACCTTTTAGGCATTATTTGTAATTCCTATTAGAAGCATTGAAATAAAAGTGATCTAGGTATTAGGTTATGACAGCCTGCACCAGGAATGTTAATCTACACAGTTTATGCCCCAAGAGAATATATTGCACAATTCAGCCATATATCCTGACCTGCAGATGGGTCACTGATTTTATAATGTAAGGAATCCCATGGGAGTCCATGTAACTATGCATTGTACCCATGTAGTATATAAATCCCTTGCTCTTATTTACCTGGGTTTCCACCTGGGGGATCTTGATCTTGATTTTGCCATCTTCTAAATTATGACCTGAAAAAGAAATATCTTTAACATTCATGACAAAATATCTCTGCAACATAGCTCTAACCACTTGCCTACAGGGCACTTACACCTACTTCCTGTCCCGGCCATTTTTCAGCATTGTCGCACTTTGAATGACAATTGCGCGGTTATGCTACACTGTACCCAGATGACATTTTTATAATTTTCTTCAAACAAATAGAGCTTTATTTTGGTGGTATTTAATCACTGCTGGGTTTTTTTATTTTTAAAAACAAAAAAAGACCAGAAAATTTGAAAAATATTTTTTTTTACTTAGTTTCTGTCAGTAAGTTTTGTAATTAAGTAATTTATTTCCTTCACAGATATGCGCTGATGAGGCAGCAGTGATGGGCTGAACTGGGCTGAACTGGTGGCCATTGATGAGGGGACACTTATGGGCACCGATGAAGAGGCACTAATATGCCGCACTTATGGGCACTGACATGTAGAATTGATAAGCACTGATAGGTGGCACTGATGGGCAGTAATAGGTGGCACTGATGGGCACTAATAGGCAGCACGGATAGGCGATACTGATGGGCGACACTGATGGGCGACATTGATGGGCATTGTTCGGCAGCACTGATAGCCAGCACGGACTGTCATCACTATTGGGCACTGATTGGTGGCCACTGATTGCTGGCAGTGGTCGGCACTCATCGCTGGCACTGATTTGTGGCACTGGTGTCGCTATTGTAATCAGAGCACTGATGATCAGTGCCCTGATTACATGTGTAAATGTCTCCTGTGAGGAGATGCCGCTGCTCAGCTCTCCTCGCCACACACTGTCTACCGGCATCTCCGTGTTTACATGTGACCAGCTGTGATTGGACACAGCCGATCACATGGTTAAAGAGCCACGGATGTGGCTCTTTACAGGAGATTGGGGTCTGCGCGCCCCCATGAGAGCGGCCGTTCTGGGACGCCCTCATATGACGACGTCCCAGAAGGAGAACCGCACCCCCCGCCGTCATTTGATGGTGGGCGGGCGGCAACTAGTTAAAGAACATAAAATAATATAAAAATGAATATAATTATTTGCATGACTCATGTATACTGATTATGTGGGCATGATAAATAACAAAATGTTAGTAAGCACAGAATTAAGTAATTCTATATGTCAGCACAGTTAAAGGAAATTAACTTAATTTGTAGAAAAAAAATATATAAATATAGTTTTTTTTTTAATGAATACATTTTATCATGCCAGCCCACATGGATTTGAGAAATATCAGTTACCCTGCAGTGAGTTTGGCATGTTGCTGCCTTTTGCGTTTAACCACCAGTCACCCATAATCTGTAGATTAACATTCTGGAGGTACAGTTCCCTGTGCGTTGGGAACTTTAATTTTAATTCCAGCCGAGAACTAGGATCTTGAGTGTGTGCGCGCTCCTGGTTCTAAGAGTGTGATGCCACCGACAGCTACAAGTCTCAGACTAATGATCAGAAATAAATCAGAATGGTTCCCAATCATGGAAGAAGTACAGTATTTGAAAATCATGTATATAAATAAAACCTATTTTGTGTAAATGTGAATTAAATTTTCAGCTTATAATAAAAACCATAAGCATAGTTTTATAAGTAAGTGAACCAAATAAAAAATTTTTATGCCTTTAAAAACACTGTAAACTTTATTTAGGTAAGCAAATTAGTCATAGTCAAGTTATAGATGATACTGATGATATATTTAGGCTGGGCATCTAGACACTATATTATTATAGTTATTATTAGTATTATAATACAGGATTTATATAGAATAGGCTTCTCTAAAGAGGAGGGTTTTCAGTGATCATCTGAAAGCTAAAAGTAAGAGATAATCGGACAGCTTGGGGTAAGGAGTTCCATAGGATTGGAGAGACTCTGGAAAAGTCTTGGAGGCGAGCATGGGAGGGTGATGAGCGAGTTAGAGAGCAGGAGGTCTTGAGAAGAATGAAGAGAATGATTAGGTTGGTATATTGAGACTAGGTCAGTGATGTAGTTGGGGGCAGAGTTGTGGATGGCTTTGTAAGTAGTTGTTAGTATTTTGAATTGAATTCATTGGGTGAGTGGAAGCCAGTGGAGAGATTGACAGAGGAGTAGCAGACACAGAGATGGATTGAAGGGGGGATAGACTGCAGAAGTTTAGGCGAGAGATGACCAGGGAGTGAATTAAATGCTTTGTTGTGTCATTGGTTAGAAAGGGGTGTATTTTGTGGATGTTGGAGGCTGAGGTGGCAAAATTTGGACAGTAATTGGGCGTGGGCCTTAACCACTTCAGCTCCGGACCAATAAACACCTTAAGGACCAGAGGTCTTTTTGCAATTTCGCACTGCGCTGCTTTAACTGGTAATTGCGCGGTCATGCAATATTGCACCCAAACGAAATTTGCGTCCTTTTCTTCCCACAAATAGAGCTTTCTTTTGATGGTATTTGATTGCCTCTGCGATTTTTTTTTTTTGCGATATAAATGGAAAAAGAGCGAAAATTTTGAAAAAAAAAGATATTTTCTTCTTTTTGTTATAAGAAAAATCGAATAAACTAAATTTTAGTCATACATTGAGGGCAAAATTTATTCAGCCACATGTCTTTAGTAAAAAAAATGTCAATAAGCGTATATTTTTTGGTTTGCGCAAAAGTTATAGCGTCTACAAACTAGAGTACATTTTCTGGAATTTACACAGCTTTTAATTTATGACTGCCGATCTCATTTCTTGAGGTGCTAAAATGGCAGGGCAGTACAAATCCCCCCCAAATGACCCCATTTTGGAAAGTAGACACCCCAAGGAAATTGCTGATGGGTATGTTGAGCCCATTGAATATTTATTTTTTTTGTCCTAAGGGATTGAATAATGACAAAAAAAAAAAAAAAATTTTTTTTACAAAAAGTTGTCACTAAATGATATATTGCTCACACATGCCATGGTTATATGTGAAATGACACCCCAAAATACATTCTGCTGCTTCTCCCGAGTACGGGGATACCACATGTGTGGGACTTTTTGGGAGTCTAGTCGCGCACGGCACCCCGAAAACCAATCACCACCTTCAGGATTTCTAAGGGTGCAAATTTTTGATTTAACTCCTCACTACCTATCACAGTTTCGAAGGCCATAAAATGCCAAAATAGCACAAAACCCCCCCAAATGACCCCATTTTGGAAAGTAGACACCCCAAGCTATTTACTGAGAGGCATGTTGAGTCCATGGAATATTTTATATTTTGCCAAAAGTTGCGGGAATATTACAAACTTTTTTTTTTTTGCACAAAGTTGTCACTAAATGATATATTGCTCACACATGCTATGGGCAGAAGTCAAATTACACCCCAAAATAAATTCTGCTGCTTCTCCCGAGTACGGGGATACCACATGTGGGGGACTTTTTGGGAGCCTAGTTAACTAGCTACCTAGCGACACTGATGCAGCGTTCAGAAAAATTATCGCTTAGTGACACTGGCAAAAGGGGGTGAAAGGGTTAACTAGCGGAAATCAGGGGGTTAAAACCATTATTGGGTAGTATATCGGGGTACCTAGCGCTATAAAAACCTGGCGGTGAACCTAAAAAAATAACTAGCTACCTAGCGACTGTAGCGACACTAATGCAGCGATCAGAAAAACGATCGCTTAGTGACACTGGCAAAAGGGGGTGAAAGGGTTAACTAGCGGCAATCAGGGGGTTAAAACCATTATTGGGTAGTATATCGGGGTACCTAGCGATATAAAAACCTGGCGGTGAACCTAAAAAAATAACTAGCTACCTAGCGACACATGCAGCGATCAGAAAAATGATCGCTTAGTGACACTGGCAAAAGGGGGTGAAAGGGTTAACTAGCGGCAATCAGGGGGTTAAAAACATTATTGGGTAGTATATCGGGGTACCTAGCGCTATAAAAACCTGGCGGTGAACCTAAAAAAATAACTAGCTACCTAGCGACTGTAGCGACACTAATGCAGCGATCAGAAAAACGATCGCTTAGTGACACTGGCAAAAGGGGGTGAAAGGGTTAACTAGCGGCAATCAGGGGGTTAAAAACATTATTGGGTAGTATATCGGGGTACCTAGCGATATAAAAACCTGGCGGTGAACCTAAAAAAATAACTAGCTACCTAGCGACACTAGCGACACATGCAGCGATCAGAAAAATGATCGCTTAGTGACACTGGCAAAAGGGGGTGAAAGGGTTAACTCTAGGGGCAATCAGGGGGTTAAATCTTTATTGGGGGGTGATAGGGGGCTACCCTGGACCTAACACTAACTGTCCTGACAGTTTTTACTGTCACAACTGACACTGAATGCATTGATCAGTAAAGAAATGATCAATGCAATCAGTGACACTGTGACTGGGGGGGGAGGGGGGGCGGGGGGGGGATCGGGGGGCGATCGGGGGGGGTTTGTGTGCCTGTGTGTACCTACATGTCAGTGTAGTGTTCGTGCAGACTTACTTTTACTCTTCTCCTCGTAGTCCGGTCAAAAAGACCGCCCCGAGGAGAATGACATCACTTCCTCCTTCCTGTGTAAACAATACACAGGGGAGGAAGCTTCTCATTGGCCAGGAGCGATCCAGAGGGGGTGGCCGAAAACGAACGGCCATCCCCTCATCACGGAGCGCTCCTGGACCGAATCGGACCGCCGTAACCAGCGGGAGGGGGTCCGATGGGACCCCCCACCCGCTGGAAGGCAATCACGTAGATGTACGTGATTATGCCTGCCTGTGCCATTGTGCTGACGTACAATGGCAATACGGCGGTCCTCAAGTGGTTAAAGAAGATTCAGAGTCCAGGACAACACCTAGGACCTTTGGCATGCGGGGATGGGCTTATGGTTATGCCATTGATTTTGACAGAGAGATCAGAGACGGGGGGGGGGATAATAAGTTTGGTTTTGGACCGATTAAGTTTGAGGAAGTGGTGCGACATCCAGACTGATATATCTGATAGTAAATTAGTGATACGTGAGGAGACTGAAGAAGTGAGCTGAGGGGGAGAGAAATATCAGAATTGGCCTGGATGGGAAGTGGTTAGTTAACAGCGATCACAGGTCAATTGGCTTCAGTATAAATCACACAAATAGGAAACATAAGGGGAATACAAAAAGACACTGAATTTCAAAAGAGCCAACTTCTCTAACCTACGGACCAGCTAGAAAGCATAAATTGGGATAAAATCTTAGGAACAAAGAACACGGAGGAGAGATGGGTTTGCTTTAAAAGCATATTAACCACTTCCCGACCAGCGCACGACGATGTACGTCGACAGAATGGCACGGGCAGGCATATTGGCGTACGGGTACGTCCAATATTCGATGCCGCCCTGCCATTGGGAGCGCGCCGCCAGCGGCGCGCTGCCGCGCTGGTTGGGACCCCCGTGAGTCCGGTCGCGGGACCCGCGGACTCGATCGCCGCGGGCATCCCCGCGATCGTCTCACGGAGCGGCCGAATAGAGCAAATGCTGTGTAAACAACATTTGTCTATTCTGCCTGTGATTGGAGCAGAGATCAGTGTACACTAAATGAAAGCCCAACCCCCCCCACAGTTAGTAACACTCCCCTAGGAATACTTAACCCCTACACTGCCACCCACTGGTTAACCCTTTCACTGCCAGTGTCATTTACACAGGAATCACTGCATTTATATAGCAGTGATTACTGTATAAATGACAATGGTCCCAAAAATGTGTCAAAAATGTCCGATGGGTCCCCCACAATGTCGCAGTCACAATAAAAATCGCTGATCGCCGCCATTACTAGTAAAAAAAAAAAAGAATAAAAAATTATTAATAAAAATGCTATAAAACTATCCCTATTTTGTAAACGCTATAACTTTTGCACAAACCAATCAATAATCGCTTATTGCGATTTTTTTTACCAAAAATATATAGAAGAATACGTATCGGCCTAAACTGAGGGAAAAAAATGTTTTTTTTATATATTTTTGGGGGATATTTATTATAACAAAAAGTAAAAAATAATGTGTTTTTTTCAAAATTGTCGCTCTATTTTTGTTTATAGCGCAAAAAATAAAAACCGCAGGGGTGATCAAATACCACCAAAAGAAAGCTCTATTTGTGGGGAAAAAAGGACGTCAATTTTGTTTGGGAGCCACGTCGCACGACCGCGCAATTGTCAGTTAAAGCGACGCAGTGCCGAATCGCAAAAAGTGGTCTGGTCTTTGACCAGCAAATTGGTCCGGTCTGAAAGTGGTTAAATAAGGGCATTAGCTAATGCATCCCATTGGGTAATAAATTTAAAAGAGCAAACAAAAGTCCTGGATGGCTTAACTCCAATCTTAAAATGCATATAAAAGCAAAGGAGAAGGCCTTTAAAAAATACAAGGTTGAGGGATTATCCTCAGCATTCAGACTTTATAAAGAATGCAACAAGAAATGCAAGGGTACAAAAGGGATGGCTAAGATAGAACATGAAAGACACATAGCGGAGGAGAGCAAAAAAAATCTCAAGAAATTCTTTAAGTATGTAAACAGTAAAAAAGGGAGAACAGACCATATTGGCCCCATAAAGAATGAGGAAGGACATCTGGTTACAAAGGATGGGGTGATGGCAAAGGTATTGAATGTATTCTTCTCCTCAGTCTTCACGAGGGAATTGGGGGGGCTTCAGTAACCAAAACTGCAGTGTTTATCCTCATGACACATCACAGGAAGCACCTCCATGGTTAACAGAGGACAGAATTCAAATTAGACTTGGGAAACTTAACATTAATAAATTACTGGGACCAGATGGCTTGCACCCAAGAGTACTTAGGGAACTCAGTCAAGTAATTGCCAGACCATTGTTCCTCATTTTTAATGACAGTCTTTAAAAAGGAAATACATCCATGGGAATTACAGACCAGTTAGCCTAACATCAATAGTATGTAAACTCATGGAGGAGATAAGGGACTCTATATACAAGTTTTTAGCAATGAGAACGGTATCATTAGCAGTAATCAGCATGGATTCATGATGAATCGTTCTTGCCAAACCAACCTATTAACCTTGTATGAGGAGGCGAGTTGCCATCTAGATAAAGGAAGGCCCGTAGACGTGGTGCATCTGGATTTTGCAAAAGCATTTGACACAGTCCCTTATAAACATTTACTTTACAAAATAAGGTCCGCTAGCATGGTCCATAGTGTGAGTATATGGATTGAAAACTGGCTTCCAGGGCGAGTTCGGAGGGTGGTGATAAATGGGGAGCACTCGGAATGGTCAGGGGTGGGTAGTGGGGTCCCCCAGGGTTCTGTGCTGGGACCAATCCTGTTTAATTTGTTCATAAACGACCTGGAGGATGGGTCAAACAGTTCAATCTCTGTATTTGCGGACGATACCAAGCTAAGCAGAGCAATAACTTCTCCGCAGTTTCAATTTACAAGTACCGTACTGGTGACCCCACAATAGGGATAAAACTTTTTCGCAGAAGGGAGTTTAACAAGACTCGTGGCCACTCATTAAAATTAGAAGAAAAGAGGTTTAACCTTAAACTACGTAGAGGGTTCTTTACTGTAAGAGCGGCAAGGATGTGGAATTCCCTTCCACAGGCAGTGGTCTCAGCGGGGAGCATCGATAGTTTCAAAAAAATATTAGATAAGCACCTGAATGACCACAACATACAGGGATATACAATGTAATACTGACATATAATCACACACATAGGTAGGTTTGATGTCTTTTTTCAACCTCACCTACTATGTAACTCAATGCAGAGGATTAACCCCTTAGGCCGCGTACACACGGGCGGACTGTTCGCCCAACTTTGTCCGCTGAACAGTGTTTCAGCAGACAGTCCGCTCGTGTGTGGGCTTCAGCGGACTGTTTCAGCGGACAGTCTGACGAACAAAGTTTTTCGGAATTTCCGTAAGACTGTCCGCCCAAACTTGGTTTCAAAGGACAGTCCGCTCGTGTGTAGGCTCGTTCCACAGACTAAGTTTCGCGCATGCTCAGAAAGGATTTACACTGCGAAGGTTGCATTGCAGTGTATTGGACGTCGAATTTCTCGTCCCGTCATACGTGCCGTTCACGTCATCGCGCACGCTTTCAGCGGACTGTCTGCTCATCGTGTGTGGTCAAGTCCGTTCATGCAAATTTTGAGCGGACTGTTTGTCGGATTGTCTGACGAACTAAGTTGGGCGAACAGTCCGCCCGTGTGTACGCGGCCTTAGGTTCTACAGTGAGTATAACAAGCATGCTTTACTGCATATACAGACTGATTTTACTGTTGTGGGTTTAGTAACACTTTAATACCTACTTATCTAGAGGTCCTTTCCCCTTCTTTATTTGTTAGTTACCAAGATAGACTATGGGACCATAGAGCAGTGCCCATGATTGCAACTAAATGTGCCCTGCTTGCTCCACACAAACAAGGGAAGGGTAAAAGCAGTGGTTTGGGAGCTCATGCAGAATGTTACAAGGTGGTTGAAAAAAAAAAAAAAAAAAAAAAAACAGTGTAAGCAATAATTTTATGAAAAATACATTACAGGGCCACCAGGTAGTATATGCGTATGGATTCTTTTTTATTTTTAGTGTAATTTTAATATTTAAATTTGAACCTACAAAAGACATTAAATACCATATATGCATTTGACAAATTTTACAAAGGACTGCAATTCATTCTACTCCCAAAGCAATAGCCAGTGTCTTTATGATTATATTAATTGTATGCTGGATCTATGCATTACATACAGCATGTCTGACGTTTATGGGATTGTGTCTTACCTCCGTTGACAGGCTATGTGCAAGTGTCACAGCTGTCAAGGTGTCTGGCAAAGGATGAACTTCCTTCATCGGGACGTTGTGTGCCGCCTTAGTCTTCAGCTATTCACAGTCAGCATGCCAGGCACAGGATCACCACAGGGGCCTTGTGTTGTCTTAGCTCTCAGCCTATACAAAAAAAAAACAATAAGAGTAATTTAACAACAGGGAATATTTCTCTTTATAACAATGAATGTTTATACTGTCTTAGAAGAGAAGCATGCTCTGCACTGGGTAGAGCAGGTGTTAGGAGAGATGTCTGGCACATACGAGGAGCTTTTTAGCTGTGCAGTATGCGGATACATGGAAGGCTGCTGACCTTACAACTTACGTTTGTTTGTCAGCTAGAACAAACATGCCCTTTCTTGTCATGGAAAGACATTTGTAGTGAAACAAGATATTGAGTTATAGGATAAGTACACATATAAAAAACTAAATAAATAAAGTCACACTAATGGCCAATGTCACTGTCATGCCAATCTGCCCTGGAGCAGATTTCATCCCTCTGCCAACTGAGTTGAAGACACCAACTTGTCATATCTGTACAGCCTTTCCCTCTGCTCAGACAGGTACATTCACACAGGACTTACAGATTGGGCCTTGTTTACATTTGCAGCTGGGAGGTGATAAAAAAAAAGTGCCTGTTTTTACCACCCCTCAATCACTCCCCTGTAAAGGCAGCAGGCAAAGTTGTACACCTGCTGCGACCGCAATCATGGCGTAGAAAAAAAATGATTTCTCTCAATTCCACTCTGCAGACAATACCACCTGCCAAATGCAATCCATTCAACTGAATTGCACTGAAAGTGTGCGGTGATACAACATAACACCTTCTCACTGCCTGTTAAATGTCCTCTGAAAAGCAATCCATCGTGGATCACTATTCAGATAGTCGCTTTTGCGTAAACAAGACCTGCTGTCTTGGTACACATTTTTACCCTCCAGATATTGCACCCAGGCTAAGGACAGGGAATGGCCTTGCTGCGCTGTAGACTGAAAAATCATAGGTGAGGCTAGGAAGAGAAAAACAACTTTTCTGATCATACACACATAATTAGGCCCCATTCACACAGGCAGAGTTTGCTGCTGCTGCCTGGTGCTCCGATCGATACTAATGTGTAGGTCAGTATATGCCCAGGATAAATGCTTACAATACAGACTGCTTGCGTTCCAGGCATTTGTCCCTGGGCACATAATGCCCTAAATGTTTATGCACTTTCCAGCTCCCATCCAGCCACAGAAGCTGTCAGCCTCTCATTGAGGTTTAAAGGCTTGCACAACTAAACGCCAGGGTCTTAAGCCTTGTACACACTTAGTTTTTTTTTTTGTTCAACCCAGCGGACTGAACGGAAAAAAAACAAAAAAAATATATAAATAAAAAACTGACAGATCATGTCAGACCCACTGTACTAACAATCTGATATTAGTATAGCAATCTCCCCTGCTGTGCTATTGTGTTTGTGGCCCCCCTCTCCAGAACACTCGTCAATGCTCTCAGCCATTTGCTGGAAGCGTTGATAGGGAGCCGGCCGGCTTCTGTTGGACCAATGCTGCCCGACGTTCGGCCCGTGTGTACTGGGCTTTATCCGCTGGTGCTAAATGCCTATTGTGTACGAGGTCAAAGGTAGCACAGTCAGCTCACACAGGAATTAAGGATCTCACTGGGTATATGGTGGATCAATAGGTATTTTGCTGTACTTTGAAATGTGCATGCATTGCAGAGATACACTGACTGTTTTCCATTATTCTCTCCCCAGATATACACTATGGGGGTTATTTACAAAAGGCAAATCCACTTTGCACTGAAAGTACACTTGGAAGTGCAGGCGCTCTAAATCTAAGGGGTACATCTGAAACGAGTGGAAGCTCTGCTGATTTTATCATCCAATCATGTGCAAGCTAAAATGCTGTTTTTTATTCTCCTTGCATGTCCCCCTCGAATCTACAGCGACTTTAATTCCAAGTGCACTTTCAGTGCAAAGTGGATTTTCCTTTAGCAAATAAGCCCCTATGGAAAAAAAACGGCGCACACAGAATCTGGCACGGTTGTGCATAGTACAAGCATAGTGCATAGTACAAGCTTAAAGTGTTACTAAACCCAAAACAGTAAAATCAGTCTGTATATGCAGTAAAGCATGCTAGTTATACTCACTGTGGAACCTAAGGGGTTATTCCTCTGCAATGTGTAAAAAGGCTGTTTGATCCTGTATGCCAAGATCCTCCCCTTCTTACATTGCCCCCAAAACATGTCCGGCTAGGACAAAGTAAATGGAGTCAGGCTGCACATGCTCAGTTTGGTGTGTATTGTTTTTTTTTTGGAAGAGTGCATGTGATTAGCACTGTCCAGACAGAGTGTCAGGGGTCCTGCATCCTGATAGGACAGCCAGTACAGTATGAAAGCTCTTCCTACAAGCTTTAACCAGGCACTGATAGAAGCCACACAACTGCATATACTGCTAATGAGAAAAGGTATCTAGCAGTTTAGATTTACTAAAAAGATTGCATTTCCATGTTCTGTGTACTGTGGGAGACGAGATATAGTGAATGCAGGGTCCTGGGTTTAGTAACACTTTAATTGAACAATCTGAATGGTTACTATGCACAGCTGTACCGAAGTCCGGGTGCACCAGTCTTAGAACATCAGAGAGAAGAGGAACACGCAGAGGCTGGAATGCAAATTAAAAAAATAACCAATTAAGCCTATGACACCACAATAACCTCCTCATTGTTCTAGCACACGGAAGCTAGAATAAAATAAACCTTTCCAGAGGGAGGCCTAAAGTGTTTTGACAAAGAAGGAAGCAGTGATTGAAATGGGAGCAGTTCCACATTCTTCAATGACCCGAGGAGATCACACCCACTTATGTCATTTACAAATGATCGCGCAGAGTGACAGATCTCCCAGACATTTTCTACACATGAGCTACAGCAGCTGCTCAGAAAATCATACTGGAAAAACAGGACGCCACAATTCGCAGACTTGGAACGATCAGTCGGAGATCAGATTTTCTGCTGGTCACTGATGCCATAAGTAAAGCTTCACAAGACAAGATTTGTGACACACAAAAAAATAACCGCCATGCGCTGCATTCAGGGGGGCCAGTAAAATGAATAATAATAATAATAACTGCTGAAATCCTGAACCAGTGAGCACTTTCCTTACAATGGGAGAGTAGTTCATATAGAACTGGGACAGCCTACTGGAAAACTAGCACTGCTAAATGGTGTTCAATTACCACCAAACATTCTCCGTCTTGGTTGCGGCTTCACTTGTATTGGCAAATTAAAAAAAAAAAAAAAAAAAAAACACACCTCTCTTTTTAAAGCGGAGGTCCACCCTAAAGTGGACCTTCCGCTCATTGGAATCCTCCCCGTTAAAAACAGGGGTTTAGTCTGCACACATTTGCAAAGGGGTGGGGTCCCTTCAGCCCGTCTGTCCTCCACCTACTCATCAGAATATATGTGCTTTCACTGCAGAATCACTCATCAGTCAGTGATAGGAACTACAGATACCAGGGTGCCTTGATGTGCAAATGTGTGCAGACTAAACCCCTGTTTTTAAACGCATACTGGTATACCCCCCATACACACGGTCGGACATTCCGACCACAAAACTGGTCGGATTTTGTCCGAAACTTGTGTTGCATACACACCTTTGCACAAAGTTGTTGGAAAATCCGATCGTTCTGAACAAGGGGACGTCAAACACGTACGTTGGGACTATAAATGGGCCAGTAGCCAATAGCTTTAGTCTCTTAGTTTATTCTGAGCATACACGCCGATTGGAATTTATGCGATCGGATTTTGTCGTCTGAAAATTTTAGATCCTGCTCTCAAACTTTGTGCATCGGAAAAAGTCAGATGGAGCCCACACACGATCGGTTTTCCAACAACATGATCTAATCGCACATTTTCGGTCTGAAAAAAACGATCGTGTGTATGGGGCATTTGACAGGTTGATTTGGTTGTCCATGAGCTGGTCAGTAAGCTTGGAATTTTTCCTTGGATTTATCCTTGGCCTTGTTTGTATTTTCTGTATGTTGCATTTCTCTTTCGTGTTGATGTTATTTTTACCAAGCTTAAGGGGGACTGTTGCAGCCCCTGAAACACATTGTTCATAAACATCTTGGGTCAACTTGATTAAAGACTAACTACAGGTTTTGGCCCTTTTCACATGGGTTGGACTCTGGCAGCAGATCCACCTGCTCAGCTGGGAATCTGTATGCTGAGCAGGTGGATGACAGGTCTGTGCCCCCTCCGCTGATGCAGAGCAGACATGGACACAACACCGCTATTCTCTATGGGTTGGTAGAATGTAAATGGCCTGCCTGTCCATTTCCATCAGACTGTCATCCGATCTGATCTGCCAGACGGATGGGGTCAGAATTGGATGCCGACGAGTGTCAGCAGACATCCGCCACTCCATACAGAACAATGAATGCTCCGTCAATGTGAAAGGGTCCTTGAAGAACTTTAGTTTGTTTGGACCAAACAAATTATTTTCTTCACCAACACATGCAGCTGTTTACTAAAACAGAGTTAGGCTTTAAAGTGGGTGCCCCCTAAAAAAAAATTTAAAGTCAGCAGCTACAAATACTGCAGCTGCTGATTTTTAATAATCGGACACTTACCTGTCCCAGGGTCCAGCGATGCGGGGGAACGAAGCCCCCCCTCGTTCCCCACACCACTCGCGGCGCCGTCATTCTTAGCCCTTGTACACACGGTGGAGATTCAGACGGAATGTGTCCTATCGGACCGTTTTGTCGGATATTCCGACTGTGTGTGGTCTGCATCGGACAGACCAAGTTTTCCAACTTCCCGGTAAACTTTTCAGACATAATGCTCCAATCATGTGTAGCCTACTCCGACGGACAAAGTGCCACGCATGCTCAGATCAAATTCCTAGACCAAAGCTATTGGCTACTAGCCTGAACGTAGTCCCGTCGTAATGAAATAACGTCATCACGTTATGTACAATCGGATTTTCTGACAATTTAGTCAGACCGTGTGTATGCAACATCACTTCCGGACCTCTTCCGGAATTAAGTAATAACGACGGATTTGGTTGTCAGAATCTCGAGCGGCCGTTATTTGCCGCACAGTCATCTGGGACACGTGACTGGTCCCAGATGACTGTGCGGCGTGAGGGGAAGTGATGTCACCAGCCCGGGCAACGAAGAAGGCAGACTACGAGGGACCCCCTAGCAACAGGCATTTAGAGGTGAGTAAAAAAATGTTTTTATTTTTTTTAAGAATTTTAAACTATTTTTTATTTTTTGTTGGCAACACCACTTTAAGGACCAAGAAACTTTTTTTTCCATACTCAACAATCTGGCAGATGTTTGGCACTCATATTGTTTTGCTGTTGATATAAGATTATGAAATCATCCAAAAACCAAGTAAATAAATGCATTTACTATATGTAGGAGCCACTGGAATATTGATACTTTGCAAGAGCAGAGACCGAAACGTTTTAATCATACATCCAATCAGGATTTTTAAAAGTCTAGAAAAAAAAAAAACGGGAAAAAAAAATAAAAATAAACGAAAACACATAACACAACTGTAATATCATCGGCAATAAACAACTAATGCACCTCTGTAAAGAAAACTTCTAGTTAAACGTTTGGCGAAGGAAAAAGTGTTTTCTATTCTAAAAAGACCAATGCTGTACAAAACAAAGTAAAAGCAATGTCACCATTTGTCTCCAAAGAAGTTTATAATAATTCTTGTGTAACTACAGGACTGACATCTCAAATTATGCAGGGAATTTCCCAAGCCAAAGGCAATGCTTAAGGGCTGTACACAGAGGCCAAATATCGGGTGGCATTGGCCAGTTCAATAGAAACCAGCCGACATTCCATCTGTGTGTACGGCAGCCGGTCTGACAGAAGCCTCCCCAGCTCTGTTTTTTTTATTCGTTCAGCCCGCTGGGTTGAATAAAAAGATAAAACATAGTTTGTACCAGGCTTTACTCCAGAGATTTACCTCAGGCTGCAAACCAAACGTCTCAGATACAAGAAACAGAGAACTGAGGCAAATAGCAATTTGAAATATGCTGTCTACAGAGAAAAAAGGCAGGAAGGGTGGGCAGAGTCAGGCTCTCTTGATCAGTGCCTGTGACAGCTCCTTAGTACTATTAAACCCTGCCGCACCAGAAGACCATGGTGGTGAGGGTGAGGGGGCATAGGAAGACAGACGTTTTCTACTGAACTAGAAGACAGAAGCACAAGGGACACGTCACATTGAAGATACAGTGCCTTGAAAAATTATTTATACCCCTTGACATTTTCCACATTTTGTCGTGTTACAACCAAAAATGTAAATATATTTTATTGGGATTTTATGTGTAAAGCGCCTGAAAGAAGCCTCATCTGCAATCCCAATGTGAAAGCCCGAGTGCTTTCACACTGAGACCCCTTTCACTCTATGGTGTTTTTAAGGCGCTTTAGCGTTAAAATAAGCGCCTGAAAGAAGCCGCAACTGCAATCCCAATGTAAAAGCCCGAGTGCTTTCACACTGAGGTGCTGCGCTGGCAGGGCGTCAAAAAAAGTCCTGCAGGCAGCTTCTTTGCAGCGCTGAATACACCGCTCCTAAAGCGCCCCTTCCCATTGAAATCAATGGGAAGTGCCTGCAAAACGTCCGGAAAAGCGCCTGCAAAGTGCTTTTGGCAGTGGCGCTTTTAACCCTTTATTTGGCCACTAGCAAGGGTTAAAAGCGCTCGAAAAACGCTGGTAAATCGCTGCTAGTTTAAGCGTCGCTTTACAAGCGTTTTTCGGGTGCTGGCAGTGTGAAAGGGCTCTTAAAGCACTTGGGCTTTCACATTGGGATTGCAGATGAGGCTTCTTTCAAGCGCTTTTTTTTAACACTAAAGCGCCTGAAAACGTCTGAAAAATGCCCCAGTGTGAAAGGGGTCTTCTAGAGAATGATATTCTTGCCCATTCTATTTTACAAAATAGCTCAAACTCTGTCAGCTTGCATGGAGAGTGTCTTTTCAAGTCTTGCCACAAATTCTCAATTGGATTTAGGTCTGGACTTTGACTGGGCCATTATAACACATGAATATGCTTTGATCAAAACCATTCCATTGTTGCTCTGGCTGTATGTTTAGAGTCGTTGTCCTGTTGGAAGGTGAACCTCTGCCCCAGTCAAGTCTTTTGCAGACTCCAGCAGGTTTTCTTATAAGATTGTCCTGTATTTGGCTCCATCCATCTTCCCATCAACTCTGACCAGCTTCCCTGTCTCTGCTGAAGAAAAGCATCCCTATAACATGATGCTGCCGTGTTAGTTTTCTGCCACACAAAGTGTTTTCCTTATAGGCCAAAAAGTTCAATTTTGGTCTCATCTGATCAGAGCACCTTCTTCCACATGTTTGTTGTGTCCCCCACATGGCTTCTCGCAAACTGCAAACGGGACTTCTTATAGCTTTCCTCTTTCCAGTCTTCCATAAAGGCCAGATTTGTGGAGTGCACGACTAATAGTTGTCCTGTGGACAGATTTTCACACCTGAGCTGTGGATCTCTGCAGCTCCTCCAGAGTTAACAGTTGCTTCTCTGATTAATGTTCTCCTTGCCCAACCGTTCAGTTTAGGACGGCCATGTCTTGGTAGGTTTGCAGTTCTGCCATACTCGGGTGATGGATTGAACAGTGCTCCTTGAGATGTTCAAAGATTGGAATATTTTTTTTTATAACCTATTCCTGTTTTAAACTTCCCCATCAGGAACACCAATGATGTGCACAACCCTCCCACCAGGAACACCAATGGTGGGGCACTTGTCCTCCCAGAACTATCATTCATGTCACGGTTTTACTTTGAAAAGTAAGCCGCTGTATGCATACCTTACTGATATCGCAGCTTGATGCCAGCTTGATGCCCATGTGAGTGGCTGCTTCTCTCTTTCTCTCTCCTCTCACGAAGCAGAAAAGCGGGCAGGGCTGAGAATCCCCCCGCTGGCGTCAGCAAAGAGGAGGAGAGAGGTGGCCGGGCCCGGTCACATGATCGCTGTTATGCGAAAGTTATACAGTGGCACTGCAGACTTGTACAGAGGGGATTCCAGAGGGAACACTCTGACAGAGGCAGAGCTGATGGGCAGGGAGGAAGGTGCGCACTGTGACCAACTAATCGATAATGAAATTCGCTCACAACGAATTTCATTATCGATTATTATCAATTTTATCAATTAATCGTTTCAGCCCTACTTTTCAGATATTTATTTGTGAAAAAAAAAAAAAGCGAAAACCATTTATCATTTTCCTTCCACTTCACAATTATGTGCCAGGAATTCATACACCGTGTTGTAGATTCTCATTACAAATCTGCCTCTGGGTTGTGCGACAAATGGCGCAACTTATAACAAAATTTTAGTATGTGTCATAACACATTTTGTTGCATATGGGGCTGTGAAGTGGCAGACCGGTCAGGGCGCCTATTCTGACCTGTGTCCACAACCAGAAGTGCCTACAATGAGCATGTGAGTATCAGAACTGAACCATGGGGCAATGAAAGAAGGTGGGGTGGTCTGAAGAATAATTCAAGGAGGCTTTTTGAAGTGTTGACCTGGCCTTCAAATTTTCTTGGATCTCAATCCAATGGAACACCTGTGGAATGTACTGTCCGACTCATGGCGGCCCCACCTCACAACTCATTAGACTTAAACGATCTGTTACCGATGGCTTGGTACCACACCATACCTTCAGAGGTCTAGAGGAGTCCATTCTTTGCTGGGTTATGGTGGGTGGTCATAATGTTATGGCTGATCGGTGTAAATCTGTGGCAGATTTGACAGAACTGTAACAAGCATCTCCCTTGTGAAGTGGCAGAGTTTTACAAGCAGGGAAGCGAATTGGAGAACAATTAGCTTGGTCCTCTCTTGATCCAGCACTGTGCCCGTCTGCAGCACTGCTGCTTTTTCTTTTTCTCCTTCTGACAAGCTACATTGAGAGCTGCTGTCAGTCAAATCATGTGAGGAAGGAGCAGGGGGCATGGCTAAGCCATGCTGTGCGTCTGTGGATGCAGACAGCCTGGCTTGGGACCACCCTCGCATGGGTACCACCTCAGCACACTCAGAAGAGGAGGAGGGGAGCACTGGTTGGGGACTCCAGAGGGGAGATAAGGGACCACTCCATGCAATACTATTGCACAAAGCAAGTAAATATATATTTTTTTATATTTTTTTTAAGAATTAAAAAAAAAAAATAATAATTGCCTTCCGAACAACTTCAAATATAAGGTCAAGAGGAACTGAAAGTGGACAATAAAGTATTGATCTTCCTTACACAGATTAGTCAGAACAGGTGATAGGAGGCAGCATTTCAAGAGTAGTTAGGTTTACTTTCACTGTTTACAATTATATACATTTTTGTACTCCAGCTCTGCCCCTTGCTGCCATTCTCACCTAAACGGGAATGCCATGTCCCTGCTCCTGCAGCCTCCTGGGATATCCCCGTCACATATAGTACCTCACAAAAGTGAGTACACCCCTCACATTTTTGTAAATATTTTATTATATCCTTTTCACGTGACAACACTGAAGAAATGACACTTTGCTACAGTGTAAAGTAGTGAGTGTACAGCTTGTATAACAGTGTCAATTTGCTGTCCACTCAAAATAACTCAACAAAAAGCCATTCATGTCTAAACTGCTGGCAACAAAAGTGAGTACACCCCTAAGTGAGAAGGTCCAAAATGGGCCCTATTAGCCATTTTCCTCCCCGATTTCATGTGTCTCGTTAGTGTTACAAGGTCTCAGGTGTGAATGTGGAGCAGGTGTGGTAAATTTGGTGGTATCGCTCTCACTCTCTCATACTGGTCACTGAAAGTTCAACATGGCACCTCATGGCAAAGAACTCTGAAAATAGGAATTGTTGCTCTACATAAAGATGGCCAAGGCTATAAGAAGATTGCCAAGATCCTGAAACTGAGCTGCAGCACAGTGGCCAAGACCATAAAGCGGTTTAACAGGACAGGTTCCACTTAGAACAGGCTTCGCCATGGTCGACCAAAGAAGTTGAGTTCACGTACTTAGCATCATATCTAGAGGTTGTCTTTGGGAAATAGACATATGAGTGCTGCTGGTTGAAGGGGTGGGGGGTCAGCCTGTCAGTGCTCAGACCATACCGCGCAGACTGCATCAAATTGGACTGTATTGCTGTCGTCCCAGAAGGAAGCCTCTTCTAAAGATGATGCACAAGAAAGCTCACAGTTTGCTGAAGACAAGCAGACTAAGGACATGAATTACTGGAAACATGTCCTGTGGTCTGATGAGACCAACATAAACTTATTTGGTTCAGATGGTGACAAGCGTGTGTGGCGGCAACCAGGTAAGGAGTACAAAGACATGTGTGTGTTGCCTACAGTCAAACACGGTGGTGGGAGTGTCATGGTTTGGGGCTGCATGAGTGGTACCGGCACTGGGGAGCTAAAGGTCATTGAGGGAACCATGAATGCCAACATGTACTGTGACATACTGAAGCAGAGTATGGTTCCCTCCCTTCGCAGACTGGGTAGAAGGCAGTATTCCAACATGATAACGACCCCAAACACAACTCCAAAATGACCACTACCTTGCTAAAGAAGCTGAGGGTAAAGAAGATGGACTGGTCAAGCATATCTCCAGACTTAAACCCTTTTGAGCATCTGTGGGGCATCCCCAAATGGAAGTTGGAGGAGCTCAGGGTCTCCAGCATCCACCAGCTCAGTGATGTCATCGTGGAGGAGTGAAAGAGGACTCCAGTGGAAACCTGTGAAGCTCTGGTGAACTCCATGACCAACTGGGTTAAGGCAGTGCTGGAAAATAATAGTGGCCACAGAAACTATTGACACTTTGGGCCCAATTTGGGCATTTTCACTTAGGGGGTGTACTCACTTTGCCAGCTTTTTAGACGTTAATAGCTGTGTGTTGAGTTATTTTGAGGGGGCATCAAATTTATACTGTTATACAAGCTGTACACTCACTACTTTACATTGTAGCAAAGTGTCATTACATGAAAAGATATAATAAAATATTTACAAAAATGCGAAGCGTGTACTCACTTTTGTGAGATACTGTCTTATCGGGGGCCGACTGCAAAAACCTGGAAGGGAGAGCCAGCATTCTATGTCCTCAAAAAAGAAGGTGGTGCGGGATCCAGGCTTTGACAGGGAATTGTAGCCAGACAATGCTGGATTTGCTAGGCAGGCGAGTATGTGACTTTAAAACAACCCTGGATGAAATCAGGTAACCCCTCAAAAAAAAAAAAAAAAAAAAAAAAAAAATTCCAAATATAGGAGAGAAGGTGGAGGAGGAAAAGCAAAACTCCCCCTTTCAAGTGAAGTTCAGCATTAATCCATCTTTACCTTTCAGGCAGGAACACAGACAAGCCATATAAGCCCTATAAACAATATAAAACTGCTGAGCGGAGATAAACATGTTTCGCACTAGTGCTATGTCCTCAATACAATATTGTTATTTATACACATTCATTTCGTAAAAGACTGGACTGACTGGTTCTGGAATCCTACAACAATTCCACATCTGAATTATAAATAATTTCACTTAATTTAAACCATTAATTCAAAATAGAAACATTTATTTTGGTGAAGCAAATTCCTTATTTCTTCAGTGCTGTGCCATATTCCTAGGGACAAGCCACCATAGGGTACACATTAGAGTATGTTTATGCTCTGTACCCTCTAGGGAACTCTTGAAAGGTATCTATGGAGACTTCACACGTCTGTGACAACAGTAGCTTAGTAGACAAGCTTAGCCCAACACAGTTGTCCCACAGGAGGTAGAGAGCTCTATGCTAACATCTTAGATGTCAGCATAGTCCCGATGTAAAATCAGAGCCTACTACTCTACCAATAATACCTTCTTGACGTGATCATACATATGATACTGTAATATGATTTTATGTTAGATCTGGTTCCATCAAGTCAAATCACCAATTACAACACATACAGCAAATCTACAGCTAACATCTAGTTGGGTCGAATACCACGGACAGACTAAGCTAAGGGTGGAAAAACAATTTATTTCATTTCTCCCAGATGTGAGGTTGGCACTGAACCAATCCATTGCCAAATATTTACATATCTCATAACTGGATTAATTTTTCAATCATACATATGATGCGGTTTATTTCCTATTATGTTGCTTGGCGACAATGATAACTAGACCTATTACGCCATATATACACTTGTTCGTGTTAGATCCCTGTTGAAATATAGACAACCAAGGATCTAACGTTTTCTTGGGTATAAGTCCCATGTTTGTAAAGCAGAATGCCAGCCAAAAATAGCAAGAAAAAAAAAGGCATTAGTTCATTAAAATATATATTAAAAAAAACTGCTTTATCCCCATTGACTATGCTTCATGCAACCACGGATGTTCCTCTGTGGGTGCTCCTAGAGGTGCCTGGTTCTGACCAGTGACTTCAGGCACTCCTCTGGCTCCCCAGGAATCTGCGCCCTCCCTCCCTGAGCCCCATGCTGCTTCATGGTCTGCAGGTGTGGGACTCAGTTGGCTCTGCTAACAATCTGATGTCCCCCTTCCTACTCCTACTCCCCATCACCCATAACCCTCTTTTCCCACCCGGTCTGGTGGAGCCCCAAGCATTCTCCTGGTGGTCTTCGCATGGCTACCCACAAGTCCAAAATTTTCTTTCTTCACGTTCATTCCCCTCCTGGGAGAGTATCAGGGAAATACAGGGGGCGCCGGTCACGGAGCATTATCACTTTATCCAATTAAAGCACTGGATTGTAACATTGCGCCGCATGTCCACCTATCCCTTCCAAAAACCTTTTTTCGAACATACATGCCATCACTCCCCAGGGTCCCCAGGCATTATTTCGGCCATTTATGCCTCCCTGAATGGTCGCTTGCCATCGGCACCCCTCTTATATGACTCAATGGGAAAAGGACCTTCAGGCCCCAGTAGACCCAGAGGATTGGAACAGGGCCTGGAACACGGTCGCCAAATGCTCGTTCAATACGAATACCCTAGAGGCTGCATATAAAGTAATGTTCCGATGGTATTGGGTACCTGCCCGCACAGCTCGAGCATTCCCTGGGAGTACTGACAGATGCTTCCGCAACTGTGGACAGCGAGGTGATGTTATGCACACATGGTGGGCTTGCCCAAGGTTGGTGGGGTTCTGGTCTAGGGTTTTTGGCTTACTGCAGACACTCTTTCATCTAACAATCCGAAGGGACGCTAAGCTAGCTCTCCTACATTGCCCGTTTTATGGCTTGCGCGGCCCTCAACAGAAGCTGGCTACCTATCTATTTATAGCGGCCAAGTGGGCCATTGCCCAAGCCTGGAAGTCACAACGGGTAGATTTTCAAGGGGTTAAGACGCGCATGACTGCTATGTTACTTCAGGAACGTATGTCCAGTATTGTCCATGATTCTCATGCTAAATTTCGAAAAATCTGGGAGCCGTGGAGTGAGTTCCCCACGCTCCAAGCGGCATGCCTGGGTTTGGTCTAAATTCTCCTGGCTGGGCGTCCGAGCCGAGCTTCCCCCCCCTCCTTTCCTCCCCCTTTCTTCTCTTTACCCTTCCTTCTTCTGTTCCCTATCTCTCTTCACTCTCCTTAGTAATCTCTCCCATTGCTAATAAAAACTGCCGCCACTCATGGACGGGGGTAGTAGGAAAAGGGCTTACCCTCAGGAAACAACAAAGAAACGAGTTGTTTGGTACTGAACCAGTCTCGATTTCATCTCTTGCTCATTTCCCTTCCTTATCTCGAGTTTACTAGAAGTATACTGTGATGGTTTGCCCTTTGGGTTTGTATTCATGATTAGTGGCCCCTGTGAGGGCTCACAAGGAGTAGATTGTAATATCTTGTTTATTACTGTTTATTCAAAAATTCTCAATAAACATATTGAAACAGAAAAAAACTGCTTTAATTGCAATAGTCATTTTCTGGTGCTCTTATTATTATAATATAGGATTTATTTAGCGCCAACAGTTTGAGTAGCACTTTACAACATGAAGGCAGACAGTACCAGTTACAATACAAGAGGAAGCAGAGGGCTCTGCTCATTAGAGCTTACAATCTAGGAGGAAGGGTCAAGTGAAACAAAAGGTAATAGCTGTGGGGGATGAGCTGATGGAGAAAATAAAAGTACAGTTGTTGGGTGGGGGAGGATAGGCTTCTCTGAAGAGGAGGGTTTTCAGGGAACATCTAAAACCAAGCAGAGTATGAGATAGTCGAACAGACTGGGGTAGGGAAATCCATATTATAGGAAAGGCTTGGGAAAAGTCTTGGTGAACATGGGCGGAGGTGACGAGGGAACCAGAGAGTAGGAGGTCTTTGGAGGTGCGAAGAGAATGAGTAGTTTGGTATATTGAGATGGTGATGTAGCCGGGGGCCGAGTTGTGGATGGCTTTGCAAGTTGTTAGAATTTTGCATTTCATATGTTTGTAAGCGTGTCAGGACCTTACGGGGTAAAAGGACCACGCAAAAGCCGCAGATGGACTCTGGTGGCAAGAAAGCGCCCTGAGGCGATTCAGTTCGCATAGGTAGTGCTATACAAGTCACTCACTCTGCCAATGGAGGGATTGGCAGAGATGGATAGCAGACAGTGAACGTTTGGTAGGGTGGAGGAGTCTGGCGGCAGCATTTATGATGGACTGAAGGGGGATAGCCTGTGTAAAGGTAATCCCGTGAGAAAGGAGTTGCAGTAGTCTAGGCAAGAGATGACCAGGGAGTGAACTATGAGCTTTGTGGTTTCACTGGTTAGGAAGAGGCGTATTTTGGAGATGTTAAAGAGGTTGAGGCAGCAAGATTTGGACAGTGTTTGGACATGTGGCTCTTACCCAAAGTACTTCTTTTAATGCCACACAATGCCCTCAGTCTGATGACCAGCATCATTTAATCCACTTCTGAGCCTTGTACCCTCCTCTGCCTGTGACTGGACAGTGAAGCTGAAGCAGCACAGTAATAGGTTCAAAATCTTTGCCACCGTGCTTTTTCCTCCTAACTGTCAGAAACCATGAAATCAGACTGAGACAGAAGTACAGTTAAATCACACTGATTTAACCACTTGCCTACTGGGCACTTAAACACCCTTCCTGCCCAGACCAATTTTCAGCTTTCGGTGCTCTCACACTTTGAATGACAATTACTCAGTCATGCAACACTGTACCCAAATGAATTTTTTGTCCTTTTTTTCCCACAAATAGAGCTTTCTTTTTTTGTGGTATTTGATCACCTCTGGGTTTTTTATTTTTTGCGCTATAAATGAAAAAATAACGAAAATTTTGAAAAAAAAAACAAAACAAAACACATTTTTCTTTGTTTCTGATAAAATTTTACAAATTATACATTTTTCTTCATACATTTTGGCCACAATTTATACTGCTACATATCTTTTGTAAAAATAACCCAAATTAGTGGACATTATTTGGTCTTTGTGAAAGTTAGAGAGTCTACAAGCTGTGGTGCGAATCATACAAAATTGATCACATCTGATGTACTGGTTGCCTATCTCATTTCTTATGACCCAAACAAGCCAGGAAAGTAGAAATACCCCCCAAATGACCCCTTTTTTGAAACTAGACATTCCAAGGTATTTAGTAAAGGTAATGGTGAGCTTTTTCATGTTGTCATTTTTTCCTACAATTCTTTGCAAAATAAAGATTTTTAAAGATAAATTCTGCTACTCCTCCTGAGTATTACGATACCACATGTGTGGGACTTTTCCACAGCCTGGCCACATAGAGAGGCCCAACATGCAGGGAGCACCATCACATGTTCTAGGAGCATAAATTACACATCTAACTTGTTGACTACCTTTTACACTTTTGAAGGCCCTGGAGCACCAGGACAATGACATGTGACACAGACATGGCACTGATGACAGATGGCACCGATACGTGGCACTGATGACACATGGCACTAATACGTGGCACTGATGACACGTGACACTGATGACAGATGGCACTGATACCACGTGATACTGACAGGTGGCGCTGATATGTGGCACTGATGGCACTAATATGTGGCACTGATGACACGTGACACTGATATGGCACTGATGACAGGTGGCACTATGTGGCACTGATGACACGTGGCACTGATGTGGCACTGGGGACAGGTGGCACTGATGACAGGTGGCACTGACAGGCGGCAGTGGGGGCAGATGGCAGTGTGGACAGGTGGCAGTGGGGACAGATGGGCACTGTATTTTCATTTTATTTTTATTTTTATTTTTTTATTTTTTACACTGACAGCTGAATCTCTGCGGCGGTTCATCTCTCCTTCCTCACACGCTGTCTGTGTGAGGAGGGAAAGCCGGTGATGAGAGATGATCTCATATGTTTACATATGAGATCATCTCTCATTGGGCACGCCAATCAAGCTGTAAACGGCCGCTGTGATTGGGCGTTTACAGCGATCTGTGACTGGCTGTGTCCGGGGGACACAGCCAGCACAGAACTTCGCAGCGGCGTGCAGAGGTGAAGTTAACGGGAGGACGTCCAGGGACGGCCCCCCGACAGTTAGCGTCCGCGCTGCAGCCGTCTTTTGGCTATAGCGCAGGCACGAAGTGGTTAACAATAAAAGTAAATAGAACAGACGTAGTGAAAACATAGCCACAGTTCGGTAATTGGAACGGATAGTCAGCCAAACCAGAAAGTCAGGGATCAGTGTAGTGGAACAGCAAGCAGGATCTGGTGCCAGAAGGCATGTCATCCAAGCAAGTCTAAACAGGAATGCAGGAGATAGTCTGTGATGTTGACCAAGGCGAAGGCAGAGATCCTCTGGGCTGGACGACTTAAGTAGGCAGGACTGACAAGCAGGATATCATCAACAGGTGAGTAGCTGTAGAGCAGGGGTCTCAAACTGGTGGCCCTCCAGCTGTTGCGAAAATACAAGTCCCATGAGGCATTGCAAGGCTGACAGTCTAAGGATGACTCCCACAGGCTGAGGCATGATGGGACTTGTAGTTTGGCAACAGCTGGAGGGCCGCCAGTTTGAGACCCCTGCTGTAGAGAGATTGGAGCCTGCAATTAGCTGACATCTGAGCGGCCAGCTCAGAGAAGGAAGGGCTGAGCCCAGCCCTGATACTAACTCCACAAGGGAGATGGTTGCCTCATGTCAGCCTGTGACCTTATTGGCTTGTGATGTTTCCTCCTCTCACACTCCAGGCCTGCTGAACAGGGACTCCAAGAGGCTGATACTTGGTCAAATTCAGGAACACAGACTAGCCATACACTTTGATTCCTCTTGTTCAGTCCGTAAGATATAAGAATCTCCCTGGCCAGCTGTTGTATTCATGGAAAAGTAGGAAGGATGGAGTGCCCAGTATCCAAAGGAATGCAAACTTGAAGGTTTATGGAAGGTAAAGGGAAGCACATCAATCCAACACATTCTGGGGGGGAAAGGACTCTCCCTTCTTCAGGGCTGTTGCTGTATGCTATAAATGGAAACAAAATCCCTAAGCCGGAGGTGTGTTCGCAATGTGTCAGAGAGCTGGCACACAGAGTGACAGCTGTGATTGCAGGTGCAGCAAGGACTCCTACAATAACTTCAATAAACACCTTTTAACCTACCTTTAAGTTTGCATTCCTTTCGACACGGGCATTCCTTCCTTCATACTTTTCCAAATCTACATGTGGAAACGATCATAAAGCCGTACCCAAAAGGCAGCAGTCCAAATCCCAAGAGGGTCCATCGCCATTATCCAATACTGGGCATGACCTGTGAAGGATCTCCTTCCTACTTGCCAACACAACCAATCCACCCATGACCAGTGACTGATCCAGTCAGTCCAGCGAGGTCTCCAGCACAAACAAGGCTGTTTTCAGACAGCCGTAGCACCTGCCGCTGACGAAACACCCAAACATTGACCACATATGATTGGATGCAGTCACTGTTTGGCTTACATTTTTTTTATCAAGCTGGATGGTGCGGACAAAGCCACACACAGCCTCAACTGCAGCCAATTGGGTGACATTTTAGCTGTCTACGGCCAGCTTTACACTGCTGGCATTTAACAAAAAGTAATATGCCCACAATGACTGGTATCAGAGGGATTTTTGGTTTTTAACCACTTCCCACCCGGCCAATGTATATATAGGGCCGGGTGGGAGCCGCCTGCTCCTGATAGGACGTTCAGGAACGTCCTTCAGGAGCAGCGGGATCGTGCGCGCGCCCGCGCGCGCCCGCGCAGCGGCGCGATCCCGATGTGCTCGTGTCACCCGGACACGGCACATCTCAGATCGGCAGGAGGGCTCTGTGATTGGCCCTCCTGATCACATGACGGCCGTGTCCAATCACGGCCGTCATGTGATGTAAACAAACAGCCGGTTGCTAGGCAATCGGCTCTCCTCTCCTCACACGGAAGTCACCGCTGAGAAGAGGAGAGCAGAACGCTGCAGCCGGCTGATGATCAGTGAGTATGGGCTGCTTTTCACAGCTTTTTACTCACTGATCATCAGTGTAGTGTAAACACACAACACACCACACAGTGAAAACACAGTCCCCACATATGTCCCCAAAACACACATGTCCCCAAAACATACATGTCCCCAAATAATAAAAACACATGTCCCTAATAATAAAAACATGTCCCCCACATATGTCCCACTAAAATCACATGTCCCAATGATTATCTGCACACATATGTACGTGATCACCTGCACACATATGTACATGATCATTTGTGTACATATGTCCGTGATCACACAAACCAATTATTATACACTTAACGGAATTTTTTTTACCAAAAACATGTAGCAGAATAAATTTTGGCTTAAATTTATGACAAAATTTGATTTTATTGGATTTCTTTTCAAATAGAAAAAAGAAAATATTGTTTTTTTCCCAAATTTCCGCTTTTTTTGCGCTTATATCGCAAAAAAAAAAAACGGAGTCGTGAATAAATAACACCAAAATAAAGCTCTATTTGTGCGAACAAAATGATAACAATTTCATTTGGGTACAGTGTAGCATGACCGCGCAATTGTCACTGAAAGCGCTAGAGCGCTGAAAGCTGAAAATTGGGCTGGGAAGGAAGGGGGTGAAAGTGCCCTGTATTGAAGTGGTTAACAAATAGGATAGCCACAACTAGATACAAAATGTTATGGGGCAGATCTATAAGGCCCCTTGCTCCCTGGAAATCATGTCAGTCCTATACAAAACTGGCTGCATCTGAATACCAGCTGACCATGCCTCCAAGAGTGTGACTAATGCAGCTGCAATTGTGGGATTGGCCCAGGGCTTAGTGAAGACAGAAGAGCAGAGCAGAAGGGATGGGAGTGGGACTTTATAAGAGTGGGGCTTTCATCAGTGAATAAATACACATTACAGACACAGATTTAGCATTTACCTTAAGGTGTGGTGTATTGAGACAAGATTACTCACCCCATCACTGACTTCATCAACTAAGTAATAGAAAACAAAATACAAAATTCTCTATAAGTTAAAGTGGTTGTAAACCTCAGACAGGAAATATGAACAGAGAATATCCCTCTATAGTGTGTACTTGTCTCAGTGTCACTTTTGTCTGCTGCTTCAATCCTCTCCTATCAGTATGAAGGAATTCTGACAAGTTTTCCTGACACCAAGAGAAAAAAGGTGACAGGGGAGGGACCTCCAGTTGATTAACAGCCTCAGCTCCATTCCTGTGTGCTGTATGAAAGGGGGGGGGGGGTCCCTTCTCTCCAATCAGTCCTCAGAGCTCTTCTAACTGAGATCTACAGCGTGTAACTTCAGCTCTGCGTCCACTTTTTCTGAACTCTCAGAAAAGCTTTACAATTCAGAACCTTGAATGACTATAGGGAACAAAGGGCTGCACATAGACAGGTACAACTTATGTAGAAGGATTTGTTCCATCTTTGTGTATCACCTGAGGCCAGTCACTTCACTGGGTGTATGTAAAGATTTACAACCACTTTAACCGCTTCCCGACCAGCCGCCGCAGTTATACTGCAGCAGGTTGGCTCCCCATGAGCGAGCCGTCGTAGCTGTACGTCGGCTCTTTAAGACGCTGTAGATGGCCCACGCGTGCCCGCAGCGTGTCCCTGGAGACGATGCGTGTACCCGGCGAGCGCAATGACCACCGGGCAACTGCGATCGCTCGTGACAGAGTGAGAACAGAGATCTGTGTGTGTAAAGACACAAATCACATTTCTGTCAGGGGAGAAGAGACAGATCGTCTGTTCCTACTAAGTAGGAACAACGATCTCTCTCCTCTAGTCAGCCACATTCCCCCCACATTAGAACACACATAGGTAACAGTTAACCCCTTGATAGCCCCCTAGTGTTAACCCTCTTCCCTGCCAGTGACATTTATACAGTAATCAGTGGCTATTTATAGCACTGATCGCTGTATAAATGTCAATGGTCCCAAAAAAGTGTCAAAAGGGTTTGATGTGTCCACCGCAATGTCTCAGTCCCAATAAAAATTGCATATCGCCGCCATTACTAGTAACAAAAAAATCATAATAATAAATAAAAATGCCATAAATCTATCTCCAATTTTGCACAAAACAATCAATATGCGCTTATTGCGATTTTTTTTATCAAACATATGTATTAGAATATATATCAGCCTAAACTGATGAAGACATTGGTTTTGTTTTTTAAAATTTTGGATATTTATTATAGCAAAAAAGTACAAAATATTGTGTTTTTTCCCCAAATTATTGCTGTTTCTTTGTTTATAGCGCAAAAAATAAAAACCGTAGAGGTGTTCAAACACCATCAAAATAAAGCTCTATTTGTGGGGAAAAAGAGACATACATTTTGTTTGGGTACAGCGTCGCATGACCGCACAATTGTCAGTCAAAACAACACAGTGCCGTATCGCAAAAGATGGCCTGGTCATTAAGGAAGAAAATCTTCCGGGGGTGAAGTGGTTAAAGAGATTTAAAAAAAAAAAATAAATAAATAAAAAACTGGATGAGAAATCTTAGCCCACAATGCACCACAGTTTGCTGTCTGTGTCCCCACTGGAGAGATCTATCCACTCTTGTTTGTCCTTGGTGACCAGAAATTCACAGTTGTCAGGACTTGAGGGAAAATGTTCCAGCAGGGACACTAGTTCCAGTGACGGCTGTTCAAGGGTGGACTTCCCCTTACTATTAGAGGGATTTCCTTTCACTTCCATTTGTATCTCCCTCCTATAACAGGAGTTTTAGCCATTCCACAGCCTAAAAACTAAAACTAAACTAAACTACAAAAAAAGTTGGATATAGACATACTTTATTAAAGTAAATACTACATTTCTATTACCGTATATACTCGAGTATAGGTCGATCCGAATATAAGCCGAGGCCCCTAATTTACCACAAAAAAACTGGGAAAACTTATTGACTCGTGTATAAGCCGAGGGTGAGACATGCGTCCATCCCTGTGTCCATCCCTGTGTCCCGTCCATCCCTGTGTCCCGTCCATCCCTGTGTCCCGTCCATCCCTGTGTCCATCGCAGCCTACCTGTCTCTTTGCCTTCTGCAGCCTCTTTGTGCCGAGCCGTGCCGAGCCATGCCATGCCGCACTTCTCCTCCTCGTCTGACAGACGGCGGCCATTCCACTGTTCAAAAGCCGCGCCTCCGTCTGTGATAGGCGGAACACTCAATTTCCCAGCAGTCAGTGTTCCGCCTATCACAGACATCCTCTCACCCTCGTCCATAGTATGAGAATGAGCGGATGTCCGTGATAGGCGGAACACTGACTGCTGGGAAATTGAGTGTTCCGCCTATCACAGACAGGGAGGCGCGGCTTTTGAATAGTGGAATGGCCGCCGTCTGTCTGCACGACACGCTGATCGTGTAGGCAGACGGCGGTGACTCAAGTATAAGCCGAGGGGGCACTTTCAGCCTAAAAAAAGAGGCTGAAAATCTCGGCTTATACTCGAGTATATACGGTACTTCATCATTGGCAGAATTCAAGAATAGTGGAGGACATAGGGAGCAGAAGACACAGGAACAGAATATCAGAGTAGAGCAAGGTAGAGAAATGGTGGACAGGGGCGGACTGACCATTTGGCCACTCGGGCACTGCCATCAGGGTTGCCAGCCTCAGTAAAACCAGGGACAGTATGTAAAAATCTGTGTTTTTTTTTTTTTTTTTTCTTTTTTTTTTTTTTTTTTTTTACATCTGTCTCTGAAATGTCCCTTACCAACATCATTTTGGTCTAAAAATCCTGAGATGGCTGCCCCACCTCTCCAGTACCTTCTCAGCCAATAGAAACATGTCTGTGTATACTGTGTGTACATGTCTGTGTATACTGTGTGTACGTGTATACTGTGTGTACATGTACGTGTATACTGTGTGGCACCATAATCTCCGATTGCCTGGGGGACCCATGAGTTGTCAGTCCGCCCCTGGTGGTGGAAGACTGGAGTACACCTCCAGATTCATGTTCATATATGGCGACGAGTGAAGCTGCAGATCTGAACACTGATGGAAAAGTACAGAAAAACCTTAAAGGATAAGTTCACCTTTCATAACATGTTACACCCATTCAGGGTAAAATATGCAACATGTTATGAAAGCACCACCCCCCACTATGACAGCTAGCAGGGAATCTTTTCCCCACTAGCTGTCAAAAAAAACGAAAAAACAAACAAACATGTGGTTGTGTGGGGCTCCGCCTGCCCAGCCGCATCACTCATTCACAGTACTCTGTGAATTAAAAACTACAAATCCCAACAGCCTTAGTGGCTGTCGGCTTGTAGTTCTCAATTAACTACCACGGCATTGTGGAGCACCGTGGTACTTCATTCATGCTTCCACGGACAGGTCTGCAGGAGACCCGCATGGCACCATCTATCTGCTGATCGCTGGTGCAATGCTTTACAGGCTCCTACCACAAAAAATAATAAATTCACTTTTTTTTTTTACCTGCAAAAAATTTGCATTTATTATTTTTTGGAAAAAGGTGAACTTATCCTTTAAGAGTTACATCCTCAAAGCAACATAAAGACCTCGCTCAGCTCCCTTCGACAGCATAGATGAGGGTAAGCTCAGTTTGTCCCTGCCCAATCCATACATTCAAGGAGATACACAAATACACACACAAAATACCATCTATGACACCAATGATCTTTTTAGCTGCCTGTATGGCTGGGTTCACATATGTGTAAATTGGATGCAGGATTCCTTTAATCCAATTTGTATGGCATGCGAGTGTGACCGGCTCTCAATGAAGACGTTTAACTGCTTCCTGACTGCCTCACAAAGATATACTGTGGCAGAAGGGTACGTACAGGCAGATTAACATACCTGCATGTTGCCCTTTAAGAGGCAGCTTGCGGGCATGCTGGGAGATCCGATGTCCGTGGGGATACCCGCGATTGTCTCATGGTGAAACAAGCATCTCCCCATTCTGCCTAGTGACACTGTCACTGATCAGCTCTCCCTGTAATTAGGAGCTATGATCAGTGACGTGTCACACACAGCCCCTCCCCCCCAGTTAGAATCACTCCCTAGGACACACTTAACCCCTACAGTGCCACCTAGTGGTTAACCTCTTCACTGCCAGTGACGTTTTTACAGTAATCAATGCAATTTTCTAGCACTGATCGCTGTATTAATGCCAATAGACCCAAAAACGTGTCAAAATTGTCCGATGTGTCCGCCATAATGTCGCAGTCACGATAAAATAAAATAAAACGCTGATCGCCGCCATTACTAGTAAAAAAAAAAAAAAATCATAAAAATGCCATAAAACTATCCCCTATTTTGTAGACGCTATAACTTTTGTGCAAACCAAACGCTTATTGCTATTTTTTTTACCAAAAATATGTAGAAGAATACGTATCAGCCTAAATTGAGGGGAAAAAATGTTTTTTTTTTAATATATTTTTGGGGAATATTTATTATAGCAAAAAGTAAAAAAGAATGTGTTTTTTTTTCTCAAAATTGTTGCAAATTTTTTGTTTATAGTGCAAAAAATAAAAACCACAGAGGTGATAAAATACCTCCAAAAGAAAGCTCTATTTGTGGGAAAAAAAGGATATCCATTTTTTTTTGGGGGAGCCACGTCGCATGACTGCGCAATTCAGTTAAAGAGACGCAGTGCCGAATCGCAAAAAGTGCTCTGGTCAGGAAGGGGGTACATTCTTCTGGGGCTGAAATGGTTAACACAGGTTCTGGGTAGACACGGAGCAGATTGCAAAAGGGGCCTGTGCGTGTTTGGGTCCAGTGTAGGAGCGAATTCAGGCAACAGTGAAAAGACATGCACCGAACCCCAGGCACGAACCTGGGGCCGCACATATGTGTCATTATAATTACCACTGTGGGAGGCGGGCATTCTTCCTGATGGCCACCAATGTATGGGGTATTTTTTTGCATGACTGTTTCAGCTGAAGTTCTCGGAGACCTAAAAATATTTTGAAGGTTCCTCTGGGGTAAAAGGTTGAGCTAGAAGGCATGAAGATCACTCAGCCTGGAACTTCCCACTTTAACAAATTGCACCAAGGATGGGCTTAAAGTGATTAAAAAGGCAACGTTTTTTTTTGTTTTTGTTTTTTTAAATAAAAAAAGTTTATACTGCTCTGTGCAAAGGTAATGCCCAGAACAAACCCATAACCCCTTTTTCGGATTGTCCCAGCCGGCGAGCGTTAAATGATTTAGATTTTATTAAATGTGGTAAAGATCCATTTAAAGAGATTCTGATACTTTGTCTAAGTGCCAGATTCTCACAATAATAAAAGCTTCCATGCCCGTTTTCACTATCCATTCCCTCGATACCTGGATTACAAAACTGACTGAACAGAAGGTAATATTGCGCCTTTAAATTTAAATCTGTGAAAGACTCACAATATTGTATTGTGCATACACAAGATAGAGCGAGGAACGGCCATGTGCCGTACGACATTACATTTATTTAGTGGTATGAGATCTCAGGAGGCTTTCTTTTTAACAGATGAATCCGTGTTGTACGGTGCATGTGCGAAGCAGGACTCATATTTTGAAAATGGCGGCGCAGGAACACGGGTACAGGCAGGGCAGGGGGAGTCGAGGCAGTAAATGTACCTTTTTAGGTACAAGGTTTCACAGATAGTGGCATTTTCTTTGGGGGGGGGGGGGGGTCCTCTTTGACAAATGACGGCCACACCATTTTCACTTTGAACAAGTCCTCACTCCGGAGCCATAGTTACACAGCAAATTAGAAGACATAAAGCAAACCCGTCATTAAGGAAAACATGTCTTTCAGAAGCCTCTGTCAACCAGGGCAGTGACTTTATCCACAGAGTAAGTGAATATATTCAACTTTACTGCCACAGAACTAGTAGAAGCTTGTGAGTCCAGGAAAAGCCGCTTTCTTCACACACTTCATGACAGAATCTCTTTAAAGAGGAAGAACTGCAGTCTGCTCACATAATTTGTAAAAAAAAAATGTCTTTGCAATTCTGAAGCTTCCCTGCAACCACTTTTCATATTATTTGATATATACAGCGATTCTGTACTTGCCAAATTTTCTGCAAAAATCTCCTTCCACTAAGTCTGGCTGCAGCCATTTTAACTGTGGGCAGCTGAAGCCGCTTCCTGTTCACTTCACACAGAGGCACACCTCCAGCTCTGCAGCTTTCATTGGCCCTCTTATGACTCATCCCCCCTCCCTTCCTGGAGTGAGAGAGAACTGTGCATGATGTCATAAGCCTAGGCTAATGACCAGACAAGAAACAGGAAGTGGGCTGTATAAGGTATTTACTGGCGGAACAAAAATGCTTTACTATTCAAAGTTAAAACAACAAGGACAGAGGATTTAATAGATGGAAAGTTGAAAAAAATAAATGACTGAATGTCCACTTTAATGCCATGGAAAGGACACATACGCAATACAAACTTATGGAATAATTTCAATTCTGGGCAAAGGTTTATGGTAATGTGACTGCAAAGTAATACATGGTAGTCAGTGTAGACTAGATATCAGGCACATGAAGGACACTCGAGTTATATTCGGAAATATGATAATCAGTCACAAAAAAACAAAAAGGACAGATCTGCTGTGTAAACACTAACCCATTGTGTCGCTGCAAAGGACAAGTGAAATGTCAAGATCTCTGGCAGCCTGGAAGGTGGGGGGCGAATACTATATACTACAGTCAGCAGTCTGAGACTCGGAATCACTATTTGCCCGTTAGGTCTGCTAATTATTTCACTTCTATTGCTGTATCATGAACCTTGGATTTTTTTTTCCATACATCAGAAAACTTGTGTGAAATATTATGTGTAAATTACTGGCTTTACATATTATAATTTAGCTGAAGATCACATTTTAGGAGCATTTCATGCCAAAAGCCAGAACGTTCCTATGACTGGCCATACATGGATTTAAATTTGTCCGGTACAACAAGGGCCAACCGAAATACTGATTCATGTAATCCTAGCCGGTTGTACACAAGTCCATCTATTGATCAGCTTCTGTACAAGAAGCCCGTCAGGTTTTGATCAGTCACCGACTATAGCTGGCAGAATACAACAGCAGATTGATTTCCCCATCCACATTGAGAGAGTGTGGATGGGGGTAACAGATCATTTTTTCGATAAAATCGATGTATGGCCTGGCTTAGGCCTCCTTCACAGGGGAAATTACAGTAAAACCTTGGTTTGAGAGCGTTTTGCAAGACAAGCAAAATTTTTAAAGAACGTTTGACTTGATATACAAGCGATGTCTTGATATACAAGTAGCGTCACAATTGAGTATAAAAGAGAAGAGAGGTGCCTCTAAGTGTAGCAATATGGTTACAACATCTAGCAACATTGCTACACTAATGCCACGTACACACAACCGGACTTTCCGGCAGACTAGGACCAACGGTCTTCCCGAAGGACTTTCGGCTGAGTTCTGACGGACATTCCGAACAGTCCATTTAAAAGTCCGTTAGTTTTGAACGTGATGACGTAAATGGGACTAAACAAGGAAGTTCAATAGCCAGTTGCCAATAGCTTCACTTGGGTCGTATTTGGTCCGTCGGACCAGCATACAGACGAACGGTTTTCCCGATTTTAGTCCGTCGGAATTTAGTCCGTCGGATAGATTTGAAACATTTCTAGGTCAGTCTGATTTTTTTATTTTTTTTCAAAAAACAATTGGACTATCCCACACATGATCGGATTGTCTGACGGACTAATCCCTTCGGACCTAGTCTGCCGGAAAGTCCGGTCGTGTGTACACGGCATTAGAGGCGCCTCTCTTCTCTTTAATACTCTGTAGCTCCTGCTGGATTTTGCTTCTAATCCCCTTGTTGAGGCTTCCATTTGTGATTGGACATTTTATGGTTACACAACCGATCAAATTGCTATAATATTTTTATATGGACTATAAGCTGAAGGACCTATGAATAAATGGTTGTGGGATGAATCATTTGAGTTTCCATAATTTCTTATGGGGAAATTTGCTTTGATATACAAGCGCTTTGGATTACAAACATGTTTCTGGAACAAATTATGCTCGCAATCCAAGGTTTTACTGTACCTGCAAACAGCGAATTCCAGCAGCAAGAATCAGAGGCTGCTCAGTCTATACAAAGAAATGACATGCTGAGGGGAACCGTTGCTGCTCACATGTATCTATACGTCACCGGGGGGGCTAACATCCGTTTCTAGCCACAGGCAACGGCTGGATGTGGGGATACACATGAACAGCGATGGCTCCTCATCCCTCAATAGGGAAGTCCTACATACCTACAGAACACCTATGTGGGGTGGAAGGCTTGGAAAATACTACACCTGAAACACTGAGCAGTGGTGAATAAATACAAGACCTTATTGGGTTCTCTTGCACACTGGACGTTTAACCAAGCTGCATGAAGCTCTGGAGTTTAGCTGCAGCTGGAGGGCACAGGCACATTGTCCAGCCCTGATGCTGGCAGCCTGTTAAATTCTGAGTCTTGACAGCTGCTGCGGTTGGAGGGGCTGGGCGCTGCACCTAACAGAAGGTACGTTTAGCGCAGTAGGCACCCAAGAACAAATGCCCAGAATGCAAGCAAACACCCACCCAGTGTGCATAAAGGCCTTATGCTGTTACATTCTTTTATGACATGAGACAATGAAGGTTCTACCTGGTTTTGCACTTTTAAAGTATTAAAATGGCTACACACACACTTCAAATTTCTCTTATTCAGTCCTGCTGGCTGAATGAGAAAAATCCATAGTCAGCATGGATAGAAGAAAGTTATCTACTGCAGCGGCTGCTGAATACCCATACAGTGCTTGCACATATGACTGGATGCAAGCGCTGGTCAGCCGAGGATTTTCAGACTGGATCCTTCGACAAGTTGATAAAAAAAAAAAAAATGTAATTATAATATATTATATTATATATATATATACACACATACATACATACATACATACATACACACACACACACACACACACACACACACACACACTAGAGCTGCACAATTAATCATCAAGAATCGTTATTGCGATCTTGACTAAAAATTGTTTCACAATTCTTTCTCTGCAAAGAATTCTCTCTGCTCTTCTGAAGCCACAGCCATCAAAAGAAAGGAAGAGAATAACTGTGCAGTCTGCCAAGAATCAAAATCTTCTTTATCAGTTGAAAACTATAAGAGCCCGTTCACACTGAGGCAGCACGACTTGCAGCGCGGCTGCCTCAGGCGACCGGGATCCGACTTTAGCGGCGGCTTGTGAAATGACTTCTGTATAGAAGTCAATGCAAGTCGCCCCAAAAGCCGTACAGGAACCTTTTTCTAAGTCGGAGCGACTTGAGTCGCTCCGATTAGAACGGTTCCATTGCATAGAGCAGGACGCGACTTGTCAGGCGGCTAAGTCGCCTGACGGGTCGCGCCTGTGTGAACCGAGCCTAAAGTATAAAAGTATCAGTTGAAAAGTATAAGTGTAAAACATTGTAACAATTTGTCAATGGAATAGACTTCAGTGTGTAAGTGAAAAAAGTTTAACCACTTAAAAACTAAACCTTTTTCTGACATTTGTTAGTTTCAAGATATATTTCAAAATATATATTTTTTATTTTTTTGCTAGAAAATTACTTAGAACCCCCAAACAGTATATATATTTTTTAGTAGACACCCTAGAGAATAAAATGGTGGTTGCTGCAATATTTTATGTCACACTGTATTTGCGCAGCGGTCTTTCAAATGCAATTTTTTTGGAAAAAAAAAAACTAACCAGTACAGTTAGCCTATTTTTGTATAATGTGAAAGGTTTTACGTCGCGACAATCGTGAGAGAATTTTGATCTTTTTATTCTAAGCAAAAAAAAAAAGCGATTCTCATTTTGGCCAGAATCGTGCAGCTCTAATACACGCATACACACCGTATATATATATATATATATATATATATATATATATATATATATATATATATATATATATATATATATATCTCAACTATTGTCAAGTAAGGGGGAGGCAAAAAGGCCACCCGTAGCTAGAATGTCAGCCAATTCAGTAGAAAACTGAAAAATTCAAGGAGTATAGGGCGAGCTTAAGGCCTCATTCACACAGGCGTACCATTCCATGGCATACACCTGTACAAAGAGCCACCTTCAGCCACCTAGGATGCACAGTCGTTCCATGCAAGGACATGCAGGCAGCCTATTGAAATCAATGAAAGGCAGCCAGCTACACGGAACTTTATGTGCACCCCAGAGTGTACATCCATGTGGGTCTATCAGGACACAGACAGACTGCTCCTGAACCATGCATATTTGGACCCACACAGATGTGCGTCCAGGATGCACATGGGGATCCATGCAGCAGGCCACCTGTCATTGGTTTCAACAGGCTGCCTGCAAGTCCTTGCATGGGACACCTGTGCAACTAAAGCTGACCCTTCGCACAGGCGTATATATCGGTATAGCCATGTGAATAAGGCCTAAGTCACACCTTTCAGTGATTTAGAGGACTAGGACTATGTTATTCCCACTTGGATCGGAAGACTCACTTTGCCTGCACAGTACACTACTTCTCACCTAATCTCTCAACTCGGCTTGCCAAAGCACTATGTTTTAAAAAGCAAGTGCCATTTTTTTTTTTCGATTAAGAAAATAAATTCTTTGTTTCTTTCATCTCAGCGCTGCTAATATTCTCCAGCCTCTTTTTAGTCACTTCCTGTCCTCATGTACTCATTTAGGTGGCTCCAGCACACTGTTGCCGGTGATCAGCTTTCTGAAGTTGATGGCAATGGAAAATACCTCAACAATGAGCTTCCACATGGGTGCTTATATTCTTCAAAGGAAGGGCTTGTGACAGGGTGACAACACGGGAAAGTAAATGGAGACGGGGTCAGAGTGTTGTCACCCCATATGAGCCTCAAAGTGGCTGAACAAGGAAGGTAAAAGCTGTAGATTTATAAAACAGAGAATAACTTTTGAAACCAAAAAACAAAACCAAAAGGCAAAGGCAAGGAGGTGGTAGTCCATAATGCCTGGCACCAACTGTTCTACTGCCTTCAGAAAAGAGGTAAATTTACAATCACTTTTCAGAGGAGCAGAATTGATCTTTAGGGAGCATCTGTAGGGAGCCCTAAGGATCCACCTGTCAGATAATTCTTGATCCATCCATTAAAACGAGCCTTCTAATGGAGGTCTATGGATCAGATACAGTAGACATTGCCTCTCTTGAAGAAGATTGGGAAGAGGATGTCATGCAATGGCCAGGTATAGCCTACAGACATATGAACATTCTCCAATCTGACAGTATATGCCAAGTTAAGCAAACGCTGACTGTCAGCGCCTTTAGACACAGCCTTTGCTCCCAATGCAGTAAAAACCTTACACTAGGAACACCCTGATAATTACATGCTTTGTGAACACAAATTCCTACAGACAGGTGTTCAGGTCACATGCTTCTGTTCAGGAGAATTGATGACCAACAGTGGGAGTTGTCACAGTAGTGAAGCATGTGGGAACTAAGGTGCCATACGTGACATTTCCAGGAAGGCACCGGTTTCAAAACATTATATACAAAATGTGAATTTTAAAACTAGGGTGTAAACAAATGAGATGTCAGTATGATCTATAAATACAGACTTTATATGACAGGAAAGTAGAAATGCGTAACTAGGAACACCATGGGCACCTGCATTCTAATGTTAGCCGCGTACTTTCCAAATTTGTGTTGGCAATTTTGGAGTGATAACACCAGCTTTCAGCCACAACAATCTGTCACCCATGGATTTGTTGTCTAGTTCCTAGAGGCCCAAAACCAAACATTTTGAAGCAAATCCATATAAAATACATTGCAATGTCTGTGTAAAAGAATATTTAATCAGTTTTGATGCCAGCTTTGACTAGTTCAGTTGTCCTCTGCACTGAAAGAGAAGTCCAAACTGCGGCACTAAAATCTCATGCAAGCTACAAAGATACCAATCTAAGACCCCTTTCACACTGGGGCTGCGGCAAAGTTCATTTTAGCTGCACGTTTAAACTGCGCTTTTCGACCGCCAACAGGGGCTAAAAAACTCCCGTGTTGCGGCGCTTTCGAATCGCTGCCTATTCATTCCAACTCATTTTGGGAGCGCTAAATACAAAGATGCTGCTTGCAGGACTTTTCGGAATGTTCCGCAAGTGCACCGCACGAGTGTGTCACACTTGAATGAATGAGAGGCGGTTTTCAGGTGCTTAGCAAAGGCTATTTCCAGCGCTAAAGCGCCTGAAAAGCGCCCCAGTGTGAAAGGGGTCTAAGGCTTGATTCACACCTATGCAGTTTTAGTGCTTTTTGCATTTTTCAGATTTGCACTACAGTCCATTTAACGTGGTTTCCTATGGAACATGTTCTGTAGTGCAAATCTGCAAAAAGCACTAAAACCGCATAGGTGTGAATCCGGCCTTAGGCTGGATTCGCACCTATGCATTTTTAGTGCTTTTTGCATTTTGCAGATTTGTACAACAGAACATGTTCCATAGGAAACCATGTTAAATGGACTGTAGTGCAAATCTGCAAAATGCAAAAAGCTCTAAAAATGCATAGGTGTGAATCCAGCCTAAGTTTATGAGAAGTGAAAAGAATAGTCCCAATAATGTCAATAGAAAGTCCAAACTGGTGAGAATAATTGTGAGAAAATCTTGATAACTGGATGCTCCAAACACAAAAGTGTCACATGAGCTTGTATATCAATATGTCACCTGTTGAAGAGCGTGGGGCCGACTCTAGGTCTCCATATTTGGACACCAGAACACCTCATCTAATAAAGCAGGATATTCGACAATAACATATAAAAGAGAAAAAAGGATAACAACATAGTGTAAAAATGTATGCAAAAACTTTTACATAAAAGTACTCACATAATTAAAAGACAAACGTTTATCTGTGTAAAATTCCAATCCTGGGAATCGAACCAGTCACTTCCTGGTATTTGCGTGCGTGGTGACGTCACAAGCAGTAGGCTCTTCCCTACGTGTTTCATCACATGTGGCATCGGCCCTCTGCACTGGCACCACAACAATTAATTGGATTAATTGCTTTTATAAGTTGATTTTTGATTGCTAGGAAGTGGCAAATATTGATGTATGGGTGGAGAACGTCTTCAGTACACACAGACATCTTTTTCGTCTGAATAGCATCACATGTGGAATTACAATATTAGTTTATCTGCACCAAAGGGGATGCTCTTCAGACTACAGCTTACAAGCCAAGATGATACAGAGTTGTGTCTAACCCTGAATTTGTAACTAAAGGATAAAGCACTTCCACGTGGAAATAATAACAGATCATGTGATCACCCATTCGGAAAATAATCAAATGCAGTCAGTCATTCATGTGCTCCTAATATATTGAGCTTAAAGAGGAAGTAAACCCTGATGAGTTTACTTCCTCTTTCATTCCCTGTAAAGGCAAAGCATAATGGACTACTATGCATCGCATAGTAGTCCATTATGTGCCACTTACCTGACACAGGAGCCAGCGAAGTCACCGCTGTCCCCTGTAGTCCGGCGCATCCATCTCGGTGGGGTCTCGCAGCTCCGCCGCTGTCATTCGGCGAAGCTGCGATGACATCACTCCCGCGCATGCGCACGGGAGCCGACAAGTGCAGCAACTTCTTCATTGACAATGCCGCGCTCGGTGCGCCTGCGCGCCGCAGTCTACGGCGCATGCCCCGTAGACAGCGGTGCCTGTCTTCGGGCAAATATCTCCTAAACCGCATAGGTTTAAGAGATATTTCTTGGACCTACAGGTAAGCCTTAATCTAGGCTTACCTGTAGGTCAAAGTGGTTTGTAAGGGTTTACAACCACTTTAATTGATATGGATATTAAAACACAAAGTCCATGTGAAACATCAATGGGCATAAAAAGGCATTACAAAACATTATTTTAGGGCTAGTTCACACCACATAAGTTCCAGTGATTTTATTTTTCTTCATCCAAAATGCATAGAAAGCAAGTTACATGGTTTTCATTGGCATAGTTTACACCAGTACATTTCAGTTCCAGGAAAAAGAAAAAAAAAAAAAAAGTAGAAAATGCTGCATTTTCTGCACAGAACTGTACTGGAATGCAGTAAAGCGCATGTAAAACACACTGGAATGCACCTACATGCATCAAAAAGGCATCAGATACGCACTGAACCCCAGCACAGTGGGAAAAAAAAAAGCATCTGGAACGCACACAGAAATGCACCAAAAACAACTTTCATATTTCTCCAATTACAGGTTTTCCTTTAAAAACTTTGAATATCTGCACTGAAAGCAGTAATAAAACCAAAAATTTAATATATTGTAGCTTATCAATCATTAGGTGTGGTGGCTGTATTAGTTTTCTTGTTTAGGATTTTTTCCCTCTGTTTTCACCTGCTGATCTGGCCAGTAACACACCCCCTGTATTAGCGTGCCCCCACTCTGGATGAAAGAGCACAGGGAGACACAGCAGCTTCATCAGTCTGAAGGGGAATGGAGTGTTAGATGTACTTACAGATTTAGATACACTAACAAAAACGGAAGCCAAACTCCAAACACTGCAGGTACAGCAACAGTTTTTTACTTTTGGGAGAAATGTTTTACATGAATAAATAAAAGCTGACTAAGGTAGCCACCCCTGCCAGTGTTAAGTGGTTTGTCTTAACATTAACTACATTTTTAGGACAGCTTGTTCTGTTGAAAAAAAAAAAAAAAAAAACAACAGACTTGCAGACTGGTTTACCAGATGAAAATTAATAAACTAAAGACTAAATAATAAAACGAATATAGCCATCGCATCTAAGAATTGGCAAGCTTCAATATAATAAATGTTTGCTTTTAGGTTTGATACCATTTTAAAGTGGTTGTAAACCCTTATAAACCACTTTGACCTACAGGTAAGCCTAGATTAAGGCTTACCTGTAGGTCCAAGAAATATCTCCTAAACCTTCAAGGTTTAGGAGATATTTACAAAAAGACAGGCACCGCTATCTACGGCACATGCGCCGTAGACAGCAGCGAGCAGGCGCACTGAGCACGCCGCAGATCACGGCGATATGCTGCTCGTGTGGGCTCCCGCGTGCATGCGCGGGAGTGACATCATCGCGGCTCCGGCAAAACACAGCGCCGGGGCAGCGGGACCCGGAAGTCACTCAGGGGTACATGGCAGTGGTGAAGATAAAAGGAGGAGGACCGCTTCGGGGGCTTCGTTCTCAGGTAAGTTATTCATAATGAGCTAGTATGCTATGCATACTAGCTCATTATGCCTTTGCCTTGCAGGTTGCATAAAAAAAAAAAAAAAGAAGTGCCTTTACTTCCTCTTTAACTACAGTAATGGGGACAGGCTCAGCAGGTTTGTGCTGCACTTTTCAGCAATGCAGCAAACTGACACAGTTCAATGTAGGAGGGTTTGGTATAGCAAGTTAATCGCATAAAACAAATATCTGCTCGGCTGAGCCACGAACTAAACTTTAGCTAGTTTGTGACTAACAAGGTGCCTCTTAATGCATGCCTCAAACAACCAAACAGCACTTGTACCCTTTTAGTATTTTGTCTACAGTCAGCCCTTTCACCAAACAGCAGAGACAGTAAACGAGAAAGATTTGAAAATGTGTCTGCTCACATAATAAAAGGCTTGTGGACAGCTTCCAGGGCTGTCAAACTGGTGGCCCTACAGCTGTTGCAGAACTACAGGTCCCATCATGCCTCTGCCTGTGGGAGTCATGCTTGTTACTATCAGCCTTGCAATGCATCATGGGACTTGTAGTTTGGCAACAACTGGAGGGCCGCCAGTTTGACACCTGTGGTCCTTCGACTTACGAACGTGGCAAGGTAAGTTGTGGACCAAAGATACAGGCTTTATCACACTCAAAGCTTGACAGAGAGTCTCCAGGCCCCACTAATCAGACCAGATTGTATTAGGGTCTAAAACGAAAAATTGTTTTGTCCACATCAGACACAAACTCTCAAGCCTCCATATGCCAGAGGTGGGCCGTGCAGCAGGGTGCCGTCACTAAAGGCTAGAGAGCCAAGTGTTCCAGGAGAGCTGGACAACACAGTCAAAGGAACTGTAAAGAGGAGCAGTAGTGCTGCCAATAAGTGAACCAGGTGGCTTGGCATTTTCATTTGTGCATATTATATGGAAGAAATTCCTGTGCGGGCAACAGATGTACATATGAACTTTTACATTTATTGAATAAAAGTGGGCTGCCATGCCCTAAAATACAGTTTTCAACTCATTGTAATCACACCTACCGCTTGAGTAGACAGAGTTTACAATCTAAGGTACTTAACTCACATTCCCATACTAGGGGCAATTTAAACAGGAGCCAATTAATCTACCATGTCTTTGGAGTGTGGGGGGAAACTGGAGTACCAGGAGGAAACCCATGCAAGGACAGGGGGAACATGCAAACTCCAGGCGGGCAGGGTCATAGAAAGTACTTCCATTTGATCTAAGCGAAGCTTGGCAGGGTCCACCGAACCCAAGCTGAACCAAGCTGATTAGGCTTTCAGAGTTTAATATCTACACTGGTAGTGCTCATCTATTGTAACCGGACATGTCTGCCTCCTAGTCTTAGCTCTTAGGTGTGCAGAAAGGCCTGGCAAATAGTGACAACCTAATCGTGATATGCGGCAACTGACAGCCACCTTTGCCAGTCCATAGAAGTATAAGCATCTAATATGCGGTTTCTTTCTCAAGGAAGACTGCTTATGTTGGAAGCCCTTCATATCTGGCACCTTACTTGTTTTCCCTCCACTTCAGAAGCCTGTTTATCCCTTGGGAAAAAAAATCATCAAATCTCATCCCATGGTTGATATTTTCCCAATTACAGAGGTTACCATCTTGGAGGGCAGATCCCAGAGATACCCCTAGGTAGCACTATGAGGTCTCATAATAGACACATACGAACAGTCCAAGCAAGTTTGAGCTGTAGTGCAGGGAAAAAAAAAAAAGGATTTTTAAGTCATACTTGCCTGTAAAATCCTTTTCTTTGAGTACAGCATGTGAAATTCGTTACCTGTTGGGACGTCCCAGAGCAATAGCCTTGAGGGGAGGGAGACACGCTGCCAAACAATCACCATCAGAATTTAAACGGCAGCCCGCAGTACACTGCGGCCAAAAGCCAAAGCCTCAGCTGCTCAATCATCCACTTGATAACGTTTTGTGAACGTATGCACTGAAGACCAGGTGGCAGCCTTGCAAATCTGAGCCACGGATACTTGACGGTGAAAAGCCCAGGAGGTTCCCACGCCCCTAGTAGAATGAGCTCTCACCCTAAAGGGAGGAGCTTTACGTTTCAGACTGTAGGCCTGAATGACCAATTGATGGACCCAATTGGCAATGGAAGCTGCTTGCCCCTTCTTGGGTCCTTTTGGTAAAACGCCTTCTGCTGTTATTTCTTTAAACTTCTATATTTAATGCTGGCTATACAACAACCAAACTACAATAACAACATTACTGGTGATCGATTCTCAACCCCATTTGGCTTGAGTGATCAAGAGAGGTAAATTTGCTTAAGACCCTAGCCTGTGTCTGGTCTGGTATTGGCCATCTTCTCTCCCATATTCAGGTATCTCAAATCAGACGCTATGATAACCAATAGAGAAATGCATGCCTGCTTACTCTCCCTATAAATTTAAAGCAGCCTATGGGGTGGCGCAGACAGGGGCAAGGCACAGACATCATGGCTCTGTCCTGAGTGGCTCTGTCACAAGTGATGTGCAGTTTAACAAAAGCAGTTTAACTAAAGTTGGATGACGGTACAAGAACTCTGCTCCACTCTGCAAGACGGCAAGCAAACCAGCATTTGACATTTATTTTATATCAAGTCAGATTCCCATTCTATCCACTACGATGCTCCTCATTCTCTTCCTTCTCACATCAGGGTCTTCTATCCTTAAATTATCTTTACTCTACCCCTCCTCTCCACCATGCAGCATGCACATATCCCCCTCACTCCTACTGCACCGATCATCTCCTGCATTTGATGCATCCACATGCTGGCATAAACTCCAGGGCCACTAGACACGTGCACTCATGCACATCCAACTCCCATCTTGCCTTCCTCACCCTCACCCTCCTCCTTCTCCTAGTCTCAGGTGACATTTGTCCTAATCCTGGTCCGCCATTTTCAAACTGCAAGCCACAACTCCAATACCCCTCCCTCTCTGGCAACCACCGCAATCCACTTAATTTAGTTTCTATCCCCCTCCTTCCTCAAAGCAGCCCGCCTATCTCATGCGCCCTTTGGAATGCCCGCTCCATCTGTAACAAGCTAACATCTGTACATGACCTCTTCATCTCATGGCTTTAACATACTCGCCATAACTGAAACCTGGCTTCAAAATTTGGACTCAGCTTCTCCTGCTGCCCTCTCCCATGGTGGTCTCCATTGGACTCACGCCCCCAGACCCAATGGACAGAAAGGAGGTGGAGTGCTAATTCCTTCTATCTCTCCTCTGAAATACCCACAATCATTATTGGTGACTTTAACATTCCTGTCAATGTTAACAACCCAACTACAGCTAAACTTCTCGACTTAACCTCATCTTTTGACCTAACACAATGGACACATACTTCCACTCACTCCAATGGTAATACCCTTGACCTTGTATTCTCCCATCTCTGCAACCATGGCAACCTCACAAACACCCCCTTTCCTCTTTCTGATCACAACCTCATTAGTTTCACTGTATCCTTGCCTCCAACCACCCATCCCTCCACGTAGCAAACAATTACTTGTAGGAACCTTGGCCACCTTAACCCTTCTCTTCTCTATTCTGCTACTGACCACCTATATGACATAATCACTCCCTTGTCCTGTCCTCACCTTGCCACCTCTGTCTACAACAGTAGAAAAACAGAGTTTTCTCTCATCACTAGATGCACTTGCTCCTCTAACCATATGCAGAATCAGGCCCCGATCGTTACAACCTGGCAAACTGACAACATTGGAAATCTCAAGAGACATTGTCAGGCTCTTGAACAACTGTGGCGTAAAACCAAATGCCTGCAAGATTTCACCCTATATAAATCTGCCCTTCTAAAATACAATTCCTGCCTCCATGCTGCCAAATAAGCCTACTTTGTTTCTCTTATTAATACTTTGCCATCCAGTCCCCGTCTGCTCTTCTCAACCTTTAACTCTCTGCTTCGTCCCCCACCCCCTCTACCCACTAACTCACTCACTGCCCAAGAGCTTGCCAATCACTTCAAAGACAAGAATGATGCAATTCCTGAGGACACCTCAACTGTGCATACATTTTCCCCATCCAACATTCCTGGGATAATAGCACATTCAACACTTAACCAATTGTCCCTTGGATCCTGTTCCCTCACAACTACTAAGGTTACCCTCTTATTCTATCCTATGCTCCCTCACTCACATCTTCAATCTCTCCCTCTCTAGTGGCACCTTCCCCTCCCCTCTAAAACATGCACAGATCACTCCCATACTTAAAAAGCCCTCACTGGACCCCACCAACCTAAACAACTTAAAACCCATCTCATTGTTCCCATTTACCTCTAAACTTCTAGAATGCTTAGTCTACAACCGTCTTAGCTCCTACCTCAGTGAAAATAACCTTCTTGACCCCTTACAGTCTGGCTTTCGCTCGCAGCACTCTATGGAAATTGCCTTACTAAAACTCACTGCTAAAACCAACAGCCAATACTCCATACTCCTACTACTTGACCTCTCTGCTGCCTTTGATACTGTTGACCACCCGCTCCTTCTTAATAAACTACATTCCCTTGGCCTCCGAGATTCTGCTCTATCCTGATTCTCTGCCTATCACAGCGCTCCTTTAGTGTCATCTACAACTCTGTCTCCTCCTCTCCATCGCCTCTTTCTGTGGGGGTCCCCCAAGGCTCTATTCTTGCACCCCTTCTCTCCTCTATCTACACCTCCTCCCTTGGTCACTTGATAACCACCCACGGCTTCCAATACCACTTATACGCCGATGACACCCAAATCTATCTGTCTACTCCTCCCTGTGGGATGGAGGCAATCATGCCAGGAATCCTGTGCTCTAATCCAGCTAGGGCTGAGGACAGGGTGAAGCGCAGCAGCGTTGAACGTAGGTACAATCCCAGATAGGCGCAGCAGCTCAAATTGCCCCTGCCTCTGATCCTTCAGGGGATACAACACTAGGCATATGACTAGCTTCATCAGAAACTACTGACGACATAGGTGTGCCCTTCCCTGTGGTGTTAGTCCCTCTCCTCTTTTTGGAAGACATTGAATAGCCACAAAAAGAGAGTACTTGGCTATAGTATTAAAACACCTCAGAAGGGAGACCCTTTAATAGGGCTCATCAAGCCCCTATGCAACAATCCTGCTAAGCACCTTTAGCCTGCCAAGCAACACCTGGTGACTAACGTGACCCGGGTAAGGAAAAATGAACCACTGCAATTGTCTGTTCAGAGCCTACTCTGTATCCCACACAGCTGCCTTCTGGAAGCACCACATGCTTGGCCTACACAGCTTAAAATAATCTAGGTGTGCGCCGGAACGTTCTGTGTGTGCATGCATGTGCATGGTCCCGACGAAAGGGGCGTGACTGTATTCGCGTACGACGCAAATCTTCGCACGCCCAGATAAAGGCTACGATGCATATGCGACAAAGATGCACGCACCATGGTCGCCAAACAAACTGCTGAGCCCAGCGGCGCTCTAGCAAACGAACGTGCGCCAATGGCGAGCCACGGAAAATGGTGCACCTTCGTGCGCCATCATACAGGTAAAAAACAGCCATACACACGCAAAAAAGGTACACTTTGCAAACACCCACAGCTAGCCCAGAACTTCCCCGTATGGTCACCGCACTCAGGTGTCCAGCTTTTAGCTAGCTTGACTGATTGTTACAATCACTAGGACAACCCACAAAAACAAAAAATAAAGGGATTTCACTTACCTGCCAAGGCGCAAGGCCTCTTAGAAACTAAGGGCCCAATCTTCACCCTTCACGGCGGGTACCTGTCACTTGGACCTTCAAGGACTGGGTACCCATTCATATTTAGGGTCCATTCCCTTGGACCTGCAGGAAATGCCTTAGTGCTGTAGTGTCAAGAATTTCCACTTCGCAAGATTCAGCGCCCAGAAGCCATTACAGGCAAAACCTCACAGGATCTTGAGTCTTCTTTGCGAGGCTAGTTTATCTAAGCATAAAATCCGGTGTCAAATGGATCCGTTCAGTTAATCCCTTGATTCATTTTGGAACCATTTGTGGGACTAGAGACCTGGAGCTCAGAGAGCTCAAAAAAAACAAAAAACGTGCCATCCACCTTGCAGACACTGGTAAAAAAACTAAAGTACTTCCTGTATGGGAGGGGTTATATAGGGGATCACTTCCTGCCCAAAGTCTACCAGTGTCCATTCACCTAATGATGAAGTATAACCCAGCAGGTGATAAATATTAGCCTGACTCTGTGTCCAATGATGTATAAAAAAAGAAAATACTTTAACACAAGAGGACTTTGTAGGTAGAGCCAGTTCATTGCAAAAAAAAAAAAAAAGCAAACATCTTCTCCTTAAGCCGCAAACTACTTAGAGGTTACCTGGTTAGTCCAGAACTGATCTAATGGGTTCCCAAAACAAGCAAGCAGCTCTTGTACCTTTTTAGTGTTCTGTCAGCATTTTCACCCAGCAGCAGGCTTTTACAACAGAGATAGCGGTGGAAAGTGCAGTGAGCATCAGTAAGCTCACATATAAAAAGGCCAGTGGCGAGTTGAGACTAATTAGTGACATCTGGCTAACAGGTAAGATGTGCACTAAGGAAAAGAGCCTTTATCTCACCCAAAGCTATACAAAGCCTCCATGCTTCAGGACCCAGATCAGAACTTAGTGGGCCTCCTTCACATGGGCGGTTACAGGCATGCACCAGATTCTTGTGACTGGGATGACAGGTGTACGCTAACAGCAGCAGACATTCAGCCTGTACAAACTAATGACAGGCTAAGGAGCAGCCATCACTGTTTGCACGTATCGGCATAGCAGCAACCACCCCCAGCCTGTTATCATTACCTTGTACAAGCGGAGTGAATTACTGCTGTTTGAATATACAGGCATAACCTGCTTTACGGACACTCACTTTACATGCACTCGCCAGTACAGACATACCCGCGAGTGTACGTAAAGTGTCTCCCAATTACAGACAGTGGAGTCACTATAGGGGTGCGGCCCGCACCCAGGTGACACCAAGCCCACATGACCTGACAAGCAGGGTGCACTGCCAGGTACCGTTCCGCTCAGGGCAGGCACCAGCATTAGGGAACTGCTTTTCAGTCTCACATTCTCCACCAACATCCTTGGCTGGCCCTTCTGTCCTGTCTCATAAATTGCCACTCAGTCCAGTGTCCTTCCCAGTTCTGGGACCCCTCAAGTCACCTCCATTCCCTGCTTTGCACAGAGCCCTCCGGTGCATACTTCTACTGGACAAACTTCCAGCACACTGGTGCAGCCTATGAGAGTCGGCTTCACGGAACGACAAAGGACAACACAAGCTTGTCTCTCAGCCCTGCCCCCTCACGGAGATCACCCTCAAAGAGCCCATGGAGTGAAGATGCGGCCTCCCATGCTGATCATTCTTGGGGACAAGGTCCACCCCATCCTCCCTTGGGGACAAGAACCACCCCATTTTGGGTCGGCCAGCTTGCCTAGGTAAAATACATTTTCATTTTACATATGCTTTGGTCCCATTGTGTACTTAAAAGTGAGGTATGCCTGTACCTGTCATCCCAGCCACAAAAATCCGCTCATTTGTGCAGCTGAAATCTAGTGTATTCATGTAATCGCCGTATAAAGGAGGCCCTCAGGATCTGAGAAAACAAAAAGCTTGTTTATTAATATATCAGACTAGTTAATGGCTCACACTACATAAATAATGTATGAAGATACATTTATTTCTAGCTGTTCCTTGATATTTGCAAACCTCTGCCACGTAACTGAGGTTAAACAAATTTATAAGCTCAAAGCAAACAAGAAAAAAATAAATAGTTAATGAAAGAACAGCTATGCAGCTGAATATCAGCTCAAATATTAAGCGACTCAGGCTGATGGTGCACAGGTAAAACAAGAACAATGAGCAGTGCTTGTGCTTCCTCTGATCACTGGACTTCTGGGACTATGTGCAATTTCCTATGAGGCTGTTGCAAGGTGATTTAAAGTGTATCTAAAAAGGCAAAACCTTTTTTTCCCCCATTTTGAAAAGAGTAAGGGAGAGTTATAATCCCTTTCAATTTTTTTTTCCCAATCTGTGTCCTATAGGGAAAATTTGCCTTCATTTCCTGTCCCATAGCCAAAACAAAAACAGGAAGTGAGAAGAAAACCCTCCAAAATTAGTGATTCTCGGAGTGTCAGCGATGTCCCCATTGGAAGATTTCCCCTCTATTCTTGTTATGGCGACAACCCAAAATTTGTGATTTTCTCTTACTTTCAATGATCACATCAAACAGAACAAATATAGAGGGTGAATCTCCCTAATGAAGGCACAGAGAGCAATAATTCTTGGGCTGTCTTGCATGAACTACACGTTTGAGACCTCCCCAGAGTGGCTCAATGATATTGAGGTCAGAAGACTGAGGTGGCCACTCCAGAACCTTCACTTTATTCTGCTGTAGCCAATGACAGGTTGACTTGGCCTTCTGTTTTGGATCATTGTCATGTTGGAATGTCCAAGTACTTCCCACATGCAGCTTCCTTGGCTCATAAATGCAAATGTTCCTCCAGTATTTTTTGATAACATACTGCATTCATCTTGCCATCAATTTAGACAACATTTCCTGTGCCTTTGTAGCTCACACATCCCCAAAACATCAGCGATCCACCTCCGTACCTTTTATCATAGGCCTTGTTGACGCCTCTCCCAATTTAGCGTTTATGATTGTGGCCAAAAAGCTAAATTTTGAGCTCATCACTCCAAATGACTTTGTCCCAGAAAGTTTGAGGCTTGTCTCTGTGCTGTTTGGTGTATTGTAAGCATAATACTTTGTGGCACTTGCATAGTAATGGCTTTCTTCTGGCAACGTGACCATGCAGCCCATCTTTCTTCAAGTGTCTCCTTATTGTGCATCTTGAAACAGCCACACCACATGTTTTCACAGAGTCCTGTATTTCACCTGAAGTTATCTGTGGGTTTTTCTTTGCATCCAGAACAATTTTCCTGCCAGTTGTGGCTGAAATTTTAATTGGTGATTGTGGTTTGGTTTCAACAGAACCCCTCATTTTACACTTGTTGATTAGACTTTGAACACTGCTGATTGGCATTCTCAATTCCTTGGATATCTTTTTATATCCCTTTCCTGTTTTATACAGTTCAACTACCTTTTCCCGCAGATCCTTTAACAATTCTTTTGCTTTCGCCAGGACTCAGAATCCAGAAACGCCAGTGCAGCACTGGATGAAAAATGCAAGGGTCTGTCAGGAATCCAGAAACTCATTGATCTTTTATACACACACACTAATTACAAGCAAATAGATCACGGGTGAAGATGGTTACCTTTAATAGCCATTCAAACCCCTTTGTGTCAACTTGTGTGCATGTTATCAGGCCAAAATCACTAGGGTATGCAAACTACTTTTGATCAGGGTCATTTGAGTAGTTTCTCTTGCCATTATAATTAAAAAAAAAAGAGTAAACACGATTGATTGATAATAAATGGCTTCACTCAAACGCTAACCAGGAGTGAAAGAAATCTTTTTGTGTTTCACAGGGATGGACTTAGCCCTTCATTCTCTGAGCTGGCTGCTCAACTGTCCGTTAATTGGCAGCTCCCATCTCTACACATTTACTCAGCTGTTGATATCCTGCTCATCAGTCCTGCCTACTTAAGCCGTCCAGTCCAGAGGAGCTCAGCCTTCGCCTTAGGCCCCTTTCACACTGGGGAGGTGCGGGCGTCGGCGGTAAAGCGCCGCTATTTTTAGCGGCGCTTTACTGTCGTTTTAGCGGCGGTATGCGGCCGCTAGCGGGGCAGTATTAACCCCTGCTAGCAGCCGAAAAAGGGTTAAAACCGCCCGTAAAGCGCCGCTGCAGCCCCTTTGATTTCATGGGTGTAGCGCCTGAAAACCGCCCCAGTGTGAAAGGGGCCTTAGTCAACATCACAGAAACTTTCTCCTGCAATCCTGTTCAAGACTTGTTTTGCTGACATTTCCTTCTGGCTCCAGATCCTGCTTGCTGTTCCACTACATTGATCCGTCTTCTTGCTTGGCTGACTATCCGTTTCGGTTATTGAACTTTGGCTAGGTTTTGACTACATTTGTTCTTTTTACTTATATTATGAAACAAGTGTGATTTAACTATACTTCTGTCATGGCCTGATTTCATGGTTTCTGACAGTGTTATCATTTGTATTCTCTGAAAAATGGCCAAGAAATCATAAATTCTGCCAGGGTATGTAAACTTATTAGCACAACTGTAATATAACATGTATTTTATTTATTTTTTACAAGCAAAAGGGGACATTAAAGGTGGAGTAAATTAATTAAAAATAATGAAGATCTATTACAGTAAAGGAAACTAAGAGTCCATTCTAACACATCTATACTGCCAATTTCATGAAAACGTACTCAAAAGTTGCTTTTACTACCGAGCCTATAAAATAGTTATTTTACTCATGCTGCTGCTTCTAACTACAGTTTCCATTAAAATTAATAGACTTTTACTTTTCAGTGCAATGAAAACCACATTACTAGCAGAGTGCATCAAATGAACAAAGTGCTTTCACTGTACAGCAGTTAATACAAATAGTTTTTAGGCCACCTGGATTTTCTTTTCAGACTGAATTCCAATACATCTGGCTTTCCATGGTGAGGGTCACACCAAGCAAATGTGGGCAGTGCAAGTAGGTGACAACTGCCCAAATCAGGTAGGGGACAACAGAAATGTTTTAAGTGCATGTTTACCCTAAAAATAATCAAATCTATAATGAACATCCATATGCCACGTTTACCTTCATAAACGTATAGCACCAACCTTTGATTGGCTGGGCTCCCCCTTTTTTTTTTTTTTTTTTAACGGAATCAGCCTGTAAAATTGTCAGCTACTACTATCAGTGACACCATGCAACTCCTGGCATCACTCAGTCCCTCTCTTGCCACCAACATCCTGTGACTGACAGCACAGGTGTAGAGAGTAATTATTGGTCTACTGACAGACACATGCCGCTAGAGATATATACTAAGAGGGTATGTAAATATGATGAGGACTCATGGACTGTGCTGCATTTGCTATTCATTGTTTGTTGGGTTTATTGCAGGGAGTGCCTTTGTCATCATGTGCCCGTCTAATGCTTTCCGAAAGCAAAACAAAGCTGATTATGGACTAATTGAGAATGCTGCCAAATAAATATACGTGCAGAAATCAATAAATTGAATATGTGGGCGGGGCTTGACAAATTTGCTTTGAATCTAGGAGGCAGCTAAAAAAGTTAGGAGTCAATTTATTTTTTAAACTAACAAGACTTTATTTTCAAATGACAAAACCCCTTCTCCTACGTGGAATGCCCTGGTGAGCCCTGCCCTAGAGAATAAAATATTGGTAGTTCAAATTTTTTATGTAAACACAATATTACCGCAAATGCTTCAGTACAAAAAAAAAAAACATTAAAGTAAATTTTAGGGGGCACAAAATGCAATAAATTCGCCAAAATTTGGTAAAATATACAAGCTGAGGTTGCATCGAGTAAATAGATACCAAACATGTCAAACCTTAAATTTGCGTGCACCCATGAAATTGTGACAAACTTCAGTCCCCTATATTTACCATAAGCGACACTTTAAAACCTCCATATTGGTCATCGGTTTAGCGCTATAAAGGAGGTCCGGCGTGTGCGGCGATATGTAATGTGTATTGCAATCAACGTTTTCAGGCGTAGGCGTTCTGATGTGTGTGTTTATGTTTGTATGTGCGCATGTGTTGGGGTGGCCTTAATTTTCTTGGCGGAGGGCGATTTTATGTGCTTGGATGTAACTTTCATTTTTTACAATTAAAAACTTTTTTTTTTTACTTAGCTTTTTTTTCCCCATCACATTATTGATTTTTGGTGAATATTTTGGCGATTATTTTTTAATGAGACATCCAGTGTCTGATGCACATTATACTGAATTACATTCTTTCCCAACTGGGGAAACTGTCAACGGGGACCCGGAAGTGACGCCATACACATCACTTCCAGGTCAGCAACAAGAAGGGGAGGAGAGCAACGTGTGTCTGCTCTCCTCTTTCCCCGGCGGCACCTGCTATGCCAGTCTTGGGCCTGCAGATAGGCAAGCAAAGGCCGGGATACATATCGCCAGGGGGACATGGGGAGTGTGTGGAAGCGCTCACCAACACCCTCTCAGCTCATTGAGAACTACAAGCCATCAGCCACAATGGCTGATGGTACTTGTAGGAAGAGGTGGCCCTAGCTGGGCCTCAGTAAGTCTTTGCGTGGCGCCACTGCTCCCGGGCATTACCAGTCATTGTTGAGTGCTCTCTTCTCTCCCCTGTACCTAGCGTTGGATGACACAGGGTAGGTCATGTGACCGCATCAAAGCAACTTAAAAATAGGTACATATACTGATCTTTCCCACTGAGATTAGTCAGAATAGGTGTCAGGATTTTTCTGTATATCCAGTCCTGAGATCTACACAGCCCCTTCTTAATGCAAAGTGAGGCGTAGGACCTGACGCTTTCTGTTATAGGTAAGAAATACAGTGTTGTCATCGCTCTACCCCCAGTCTGCTGACTGGACAGTAAAAGAGCAGCAGCAGATTGCTGAGGTCATTCTTTTGATCTCTCTTATCAGCATGTTCCTCGTCAACAGATCTGCAGCCAGTCACCTTGTTGGCCCCAAGTGATGCCCCATCCTCTCCCAGTCTGAATGCTGCCATACTGTACATCAGATGACAAGAGGCTAATACCAAGTCAAAAACAGTACTTACACCGGTTGAATGATCACATACATGTGTTTAAACTGGCACTTCACACTTTCAATCAATATTGACTATTTTGAATCCTTATGCTGCTAGCAATAGTAAATGGATAAGCAAGCATATCATATTTTTGCCTAGGCAAATGAGGTCATACATGCCAGGAGTATGAAGGAGGGGACTTTCTCAGCTAAGCACACCCTCTTGTCTGCATGCCTGAGCCAAGGGCAGATGGATTCCAGTTAGCAAATACTATGTATCAATCTGCCCTTACCCAAGATGGCAGCAGGCCAGAAATGGTAGGCGGCATTTTTCTAAACGATTTCTCCGTGAAATAAAACACGGAGAGACATGGACGGATAGGTGAGTTTGCATTTTAAAAATTAATTAAAATACAGCTTTTGGTTTGTGGTGCTCAGATACGGAGTAGTTCCACTTTAATATTGGTGGGGAAGATTTAAAACAAGTTTCCCTCTACAAAAAAAAAAAAAAAAAAAGAACGGTGTACGGTCTTCATAAAAAGTAGATTCATAGCCAACTCCCACCCCATCAACCCAACCACATTCTTTTTATAAGGGAATAAAAGTCTTGTACTACTTACCTAGTGCTGAAGAAAATTCTGCTCTGGTTGTACATGGTGGCCTGCCTAGGCATTTGGTCCCATGCTCCTAGCTGCAGGGGCTTAGGGCAGGGATATGCAATTAGCGGACCTCCAGCTGCTGTAGAACTACAAGTCCCACGAGGCATAGCAAGACTGACAGCCACAAGCATGACACCCAGAGGCAGAGGCATGATGGGACTTGTAGTTCTGCAACAGCTGGAGGTCCGCTAATTGCATATCCCTGGCTTAGGGATTGACATCCAAGCAGAGCTGGCCAATCAGTGACTCTGCCTGAACCCCGACCCTCCTCTTCAGAGATACTCCCTGAAGCTGCATTTCCTAAAGCAAAAGTATTACAATACTATTATTATCTGTTACAAGGCAGCAGAGCGGTCAGGATGGGAGCCAGGGTGCATTTACCTAGAAAAGTTTGCTTTACCCAAGAACTCCTGCTTTCTCAATAAACCTACCAGCTATACACCAACCACTTTAAGCAATCAAAGCGACTTCCACAATTAAGGGATTAATGATGCCCTTAGAAGACGAAGCACAATAAAAATGGGTGGAAAGAAAAAAGGTACTTTGCACTTCTGACACACAGGCGCGGCGACATGACAAAAGAAATGTGTGGATAATGGAGATGATTAAAAATAGCCTTATGCCACGCCACTGAACACACCAGTAACCACTAAATGTAAAAATAATATTACAGTTATTGAATCAAGACTGGGCAAGGCAACTAAGCTAAGCAGGGCAAAAACTTCTCTGCAGGATATGGAAACCTTGCAAGAAGATCTGAACAAATGAATGGGGTGGGCAACTACATGGCAAATGAGGTTCAATGTAGAAAAATGTAAAATAATGCATTTGGGTGGCAAAAATATGAATGCAATCTATACACTGGGGGCAAACCTCTGGGGGAATCTAGGATGGAAAAGGACCTGGGGGTCCTAGTAGATGATAGGCTCAGCAATGGCATGCAATGCCAAGCTGCTGCTAACAAAGCAAACAGAATATTGGCATGCATTAAGAGGATCAACTCCAGAGATAAAACGATAATTCTCCCGCTCTACAAGACTCTGGTCCGGCTGCACCTAGAGTATGCTGTCCAGTTCTGGGCACCAGTCCTCAGGAAGGATGTACTGGAAAACGGAGCGAGTACAGAGAAGGGCAACAAAGCTAATAAAGGGTCTGGAGGATATTAGTTATAAGGAAAGGGTCTTCTCTCTCTCTCTGGGGAAGAGACGCTTGAGAGGGGATATGATTTTAATATACAAATACCGTACTGGTGACCCCACAATTGGGATAAAACTTTTTCGGGGAAGGGAGTTTAATAAAACACACGGCCACTCATTAAAATTAGAAGAAAAAGTTTTAACCTTAAACTACGTAGAGTTTTACTGTAAGAGCGGCAAGGATGTGGAATTCCCTTCCACAGGTGGTGGTCTCAGCGGGGAGAATCGATAGTTTCAGAAAACTATTAGATAAGCACCAGAACGATCACAACATACAATGTAATACTAACATATAATCACACACATAGGTTGGACTTGATGGACTTGTGTCTTTTTTCAGCCTCACCTACTATGTAGCCTTGGAGAGGAGGAGATGTAAATGAAAAACATAAAACAGATCAAAGATCTCCGGGGTGAAGCGCGTCAAAAGATAGCCTAGCAAGAGCCAAGTAAGGGAGGTTTTCAGAAAACATCTAATACAGATGTTGCTGTAAAAATATGAATGAATTCTACCTTCAGTGAGAAACTTGGCGTTCACAATTATGGTTCATGTCTACAGAATAATTCATCACCCCAAGTCTGATGCTGGCGTCCGGCAGTAATCTGTCCATCTGCTCCCATATTTATTCTAGTCCAGCTGGCTGGCTAAGTATGAGTATACATTGTGATCAGTGCAGGGGTCCAGAGTACGTAACACAGAGGTTAACATTGTGTGTTGCAGAGTTCAGTAGTGTGTAACGCAGAGGGCAGGGGTCCATAGTGTGTAACGCAGAGCGCAGGGGTCCATAGTGTGTAACGCAGAGCGCAGGGGTCCATAGTGTGTAACGCAGAGCGCAGGGGTCCATAGTGTGTAACGCAGAGCGCAGGGGTCGGTAGCATGTAACCCACAGTGTGGGGGGGAGTCGGTAGCATGTAACCCACAGTGTGGGGGGGAGTCGGTAGCATGTAACCCACAGTGTGGGGGGGAGTCGGTAGCATGTAACCCACAGTGTGGGGGGAGTCGGTAGCATGTAACCCACAGTGTGGGGGGAGTCGGTAGCATGCAACACACAGTGTGGGGGGGGGGGGTCGGTAGCATGCAACACAGTGTGGGGGGGGGGGGGTCGGTAGCATGCAACACACAGCGGGGGGGGGGGGGGGTCGGTAGCATGCAACACACAGCGTGGGGGGGGGGGGTCGGGAGCACGTAACACACAGAGCAAGGGGTCGGGAGCACGTAACACACAGAGCAAGGGGTCGGGAGCACGTAACACACAGAGCAAGGGGTCGGGAGCACGTAACACACAGAGCAAGGGGTCGGGAGCACGTAACACACAGAGCAAGGGGTCGGGAGCACGTAACACACAGAGCAAGGGGTCGGGAGCACGTAACACACAGAGCAAGGGGTCGGGAGCACGTAACACACAGAGCAAGGGGTCGGGAGCACGTAACACACAGAGCAAGGGGTCGGGAGCACGTAACACACAGAGCAAGGGGTCGGGAGCACGTAACACACAGAGCAAGGGGTCGGGAGCACGTAACACACAGAGCAAGGGGTCGGGAGCACGTAACACACAGAGCAAGGGGTCGGGAGCACGTAACACACAGAGCAAGGGGCCGGGAGCACGTAACACACAGAGCAAGGGGCCGGGAGCACGTAACACACAGAGCAAGGGGTCGGGAGCACGTAACACACAGAGCAAGGGGTCGGGAGCACGTAACACACAGAGCAAGGGGTCGGGAGCACGTAACACACAGAGCAAGGGGTCGGGAGCACGTAACACACAGAGCAAGGGGTCGGGAGCACGTAACACACAGAGCAAGGGGTCGGGAGCACGTAACACACAGAGCAAGGGGTCGGGAGCACGTAACACACAGAGCAAGGGGTCGGGAGCACGTAACACACAGAGCAAGGGGTCGGGAGCACGTAACACACAGAGCAAGGGGTCGGGAGCACGTAACACACAGAGCAAGGGGTCGGGAGCACGTAACACACAGAGCAAGGGGTCGGGAGCACGTAACACACAGAGCAAGGGGTCGGGAGCACGTAACACACAGAGCAAGGGGTCGGTAGCACGTAACACAGAGCGCAGGGGTCGGTAGCATGCAACACAGAGCGCAGGGGTCGGTAGTATGCAACACAGAGCGCAGGGGTCAGTAGTATGCAACACAGAGCGCAGGGGTCAGTAGTATGCAACACAGAGTGCAGGGGTCAGGAGTGCTTGTTAAAATAATTATGTTATTTTTCCATTGGCCATAAGCAATTAGGAATGCTATGCACCAAATATAAAAATAGCTGTCACCAACCATCCCACTGGTTAAAAAATGTCCTTCTGTACCGTACTTCCACATTCCCACCAGCTGGACTGACCTACTACATTCAATTCACTGCTATCCAGCAGTCACCATAGGTACTGCAGGAGGTGGTGCCAGTGGGGTTTTGTGCACAGAGTCACCCAGCCAGAGCAAGCAGCCGAAGGATGAGGGTGAGATTCTAATACTGTGAGAGTTATCACAGTGTGTTTGAGATGTACCTGTCAGATAGTCGGGACCAACCAGCTGATGACCCTCAATGTAGGATAAAAATGAGGTGAAAATAAGTGACTTTTAAAAAAGGCATAAAACCCAATTACAGAGATGATATACTTTGTAGGTATATGCACGGTACGTTTCCTTGATTGTAGATATCAATTTTAGCACAAGCCAGGTAAACCAGACACCTCAGCAGTACTATAGATTTACTGGAATCATTTATTTATAAAACCACCAAGATAATGCACAGCACAGCAAACCCACAGGAAGAGCGAGGAGCCGCGCTCAATATAGTCCACAGGCCGTCCTTTTCACCCAACGTCTGTCTACTGCTTTGGCACAGCAGAAAATAGTTTATATTCTAATGTAATACCATAAAATACAGGAACATAGAAACACAAACATGCGTCGTAGTCCAGATCAGCGATCCCTAGTTAGCGACTAGCAAGTTAAGTGCCTCTTGAGTACAAAGTATTACAACGGAGCACATATATTGAGCAGTTTGTTTTAAACCTGAACGCCACCTTTCCTGCCATTTTAATGTGATTTTCACATAATTGCTTATTCTTCCCTGCTGTATTCGAGCTTTGTTAGATGAACTTCTAGAGTACAAGAGGGAGCCCTATACCTGTATTTGCCTTTTATTGGTTTGCTTAAAGCCCAATTCTGGGCTTAGGCAGGCCATAGAAATTTGCACAACTCCCCCATCGACATAAACAGTGCTGACAGGGGAATCCCTCCTGCCATGACTGTTTTGTCCTGGCCCCGGCTGGGAGAAGACAGTGATTATTGCTAGCGGCTATAACAGCCTCTAGCGATAATCGCAAGTAAAACAAACAATCAGGCTGGTTGTACCCAAGTTGATCCATCGATTAAATTGGTACATTCAGCCTACCCACACACGATTGGAACCGTCTATGCCTGGCCTTAGTCCTCCAATCCCCCCAGAGCCCACCGCAGTGTAGGTTAGCTTTACTTATTTATACTTTTCTCAAATGTCTTCAGGATGCTTATGTGACATGCTGGGTATTTTTAACAACTTTCAGCCCAGCTCTCTGCTTAATATATATATATATATATATATATATATATATATATATATATATATATATATATATATATATATATATATATATATATATATAAAGAAGAAGAGCGCTGTGGTTGACACTTCACTTGGTGGATGTCATGATGCCTATTTATAAGCTCTAATGAGCAGGGCCCTCTGATTCCCCCTGTCTTGAATTGTAATGTATTGTAATGTCTACCCTAATGTTGTAAAGTACTGTGTAAACTGTCGGCGCTATATAAATCCTGTATTATAATAATAATAATTTATAGTATGGGATGAACAAAGCAGTCATTCAACCAGGCACACTGAGGACATCTTGTGGCAGAGTAGAAGTACTGTGTGGGACATCTCCATGTTAAACGTGATTATTGCAGCCAGAGTTGCTTTCTTATTTTGTACTGTGTCGTGGAGCCAGTTTTATGAATATAAAAATACTAGATTTGGATTTAGCAGTTGCTAAATCATCAGCCACACAGGGATTGTATTGCTTTCTGTGAGATAGCCAAGTCCTAGACTTGCATTATGAAAAAAAACAGTAAAGCAAATTAGCAAAAACAGAAGAGCCTGTGTACGTAATGAGAAAATGCTGCTGCCCAATGCACACATATTTATATTCCGATCTGTTTATTAAAGGGGATGTAAAGGTTTGTGTTTTTTCACCTAAATGCACCCTATGCATTAAGGTGAAAAAACACCTGTCAGTGACCAGCCCCCCAGCCCCCCCATTTTATTTACCTGAACCCTTGAACTTGACTTGGCGGGGGATGCGCTCTCTCTCTCTCTCTCTCTCTCTCTCTCTCTCTCTCTCTGCCCGGGGTTATCGACTCTTGATTGGATAGATTTATAGCAGAGCAGCCATCGGCTCCCGTTGCTGTCAATCAAATCCAATTACGCGAGCGCAGGGGGGCGGGGCCGAGTCCTGCATTCGGCCTCTATGGACACCGAATGCTGGACTTGGGAGCGCCCCCGCAAGGTGGGGAGGAGCCACGAGAGCAGCTGAGGGACCCCAGAAGAGCAGGTTCAGGGCCACTCTGTGCAAAAACAAGCTGCACAGTGGAATTAAGCATATGTTTGTTATTTTTTTTTTTAAAACTTTACAATCACTTTAAGTTTTCAATATGTACAGGGTAAAAAATAAATACAGTAAATAATAAAAAAGACATAATCTGACCCAAAAGAGTCGCATAAGGAAAAAACAAAAATACAAGAACATATCAAAATAGGCAATATTCAGTACAATGGGAGGACACAAGACAGCAAGCAGAGGTATCTAATAGGCCTTTACCTCCTAGTACAGTAAAAAAAAAAAAAAAAAAAACACTCCCTCACTCACAATGTGATTTCTCAGAGCATAGCGCCCCATGCGGTGGGGAGGGCCAAAAGTTGTTTTCCTGGTTATACTGACCAACAACAAACTCGTGGTATTCTTGAGAGACCAATGGTAATTTGAGGAATCAAAACACAATGTCCATTGGTTCTTATTGTAAAAAGGAGAAGTCAAAGAACATACGAAAGGAAAAAGGAAAGAGAAGTGAGGTCACCAAGATGAAATGAGGAAGGTGTCTCCCAGACCCATTCAATCCGATGACAGATATCTAATCCCGGGGTACCAGGGCTGATCGAATTTGATATGATTATTCTGGAGGGTACATTAAATGATAGTTTATCATTAATCACCAGGGCCGTCTTTAAGGCAGGGCAAAAGGGGCAGCTGCCCTGGGCCCTGTCATTGTTGTGGGGTCCAAAACAGCTGCCTCATACTTGTCAACTATCCAGGTTTAAATTCCCTTGTCCCTTGAAGTTTTATTCCTGTGCTGTGTCCCAATATCTCAGTGTGCAGTGCTGGTACTAATGCTGCCCAGCTCTGCTCTATTGTTGTGTGCAGATGACTCACCTGCAGATCCTATGTTTACATGTAAACAACCAGCATTCATATGTAAATAGCGGCGACAACACTAAGTAAATAGCTGCGGCCGGCAGCATTGATATGCAAATAAAGGTGGCATTCCTTAGTATATCGTTCTCCCCTGCTGTGAGGAGGTGATGTGCTGTAACCTCTAGCAACTAATCAGTGAGCCGTAATGTGTGCTGTAACCTCTAGCAACTAGTCAGTAAGCAGTAATGATATGCTGTAACTGCTGGCAACCAATCACAATTGCTGCCTGATCTGATACAGAAAACTGATTTTAAGTCTAGCTGCTATTTATTGTATGTCTCAGAGTAGGTGGAGAGGGAAATTGCATGGGGGGCCCCAAGAAAATTTTTGCCCGGGGTCCAATTAATATTAAAGACGGCCCTGTTAATCACGATTCAGTTTAGTTTTTGATGGACATAATCCATTTACACCACAATCTATAGCGATTTTAGCTGCCAATATTATATACAAAATCGTCTTCTTGCCCAGTGGTCTCCAATCTGTGGCCCTTTGCTTGCTTTCATCTGGCCCTTGGGCACCAACAATCGGGCACTATCCCTCCCATTAACACCAATGATAGGGCACTGATCCTCCTCATGATACCAACGATGGGGCACTACTACTCCCCCTAATACCAATCACGGAGCACTGTTTACTCACACTGACGTCAGAACGTTTTCTTCTCCCACTGGCCACATTTCAGCTCCCCCCAAAAATTTGAAGGACAGTAAAATGGCCCTTTGTGTATTAAGTTTGGAGACTCTTGGTCTAGTCCATTTAAGAATGTCTCATTTCTGAAACAAGGCCACTTCTGGAAATCAGGAGATCTTCATGCCCGTAACTGACCAGATAAAAGGTAAAGAATTTGATCCAGAATCAGGTTACTTTGGGGCATTGCCACCAGACATGGTGCATAGTACCCACAATGTCTAAAGCAGGCTGAAGATGTCGATGGATGCATTGGAGTGATCCTGACCGATATTAGACACCATCGTAAAACAGTTTTATAATTAGCTTCTATTAGGCCTCATGCACACTGGACGTTTTTACAGCTGCTGTTCTTGGCCTCAGCTGTTTTTTTTCTGTAGCCAGTAAACTCTCCAGCATGTAATCCTATGTGTCCATGTACACATAGGCTGTTATCAGCGTTTTTTGGCAGTGGTGGTTTTATGGCTGGAAAAAAACTCCCAGAACTAATGGGTTTTAAGAGGCGTTTTTCAGTGGTAAAAACGCTCCAACTCTGATAAAAGCTTAAAAAATGCCAAAAAAAGTGGCTGTTCTGCATTTATCAGCGTTTTTGAGCCATAAGCTTTTGAAGGAGCATAGTTTTGCAGGAAAAAAAAAAAAAAAGCTAAAAAACACTACAGCTACAAAACACTGAAAAGCACATTCTACAGTTGCAGCTTTTTACAGCTAACGCTACTGGTAGTTTTATGAAGTCCAGTGTGGATGAGGCCTAAAACCCCACTAGTTCTGAGTTTTTTCCAGCCGGAAACTCCCCTGCCAAAAAAGCACTGATAACAGCTTATATGTGCATGGATACAATCAGAGTTAATCTGACCTGTCCAGAAGCTCTGTACAGAGAAGTGGCTGCTGACAACTCAGCAACCCCGGAGGTAAGTACAGCAGGGACCAGGGGGGTGGGGGTGTCCGCTCTTAATTCACCTTTACATTTTACTGTAAGGGCGAACACTTTAAGCATAATACATAACTTGGGAAAGCAAAATTGCTTAATGATTAGTCCTTACGCCTTGCAGTACTGGGATTCTTGAATGGAATTTCGGCCACAACATTTTCTGCATGGAGTTTGCACGTTCTCCCCGTGCTTGTGTGGGTTAACTCTGGGTACTCTAGTTTCCTACCACATCCCAAAAACATGCCTGTTGGCTTCACTTTAAAGTGGATTTCCACCCATTTAAAAGTCAGCAGCTACAAAAAGTGCATCTGCTGACTTTAAATAATGAGACACTCTCCTGTCCCATGGTCCAGCGATGCGGGCGTACGAAGCCCCACTCTTTTTCGCCGGCACTGTAACTGAGGGCGCTTGGCTGTGGCTCCAAAGCCGGGCAAGCACTGCGCATGGGCAAGCTGTGCGCTGTGATTTGCCGGGCAATCTTCTGGGACCTGTGACGTTTCCCAGAAGATTGCAGGGAGGGAGATCTTTCTTCTGGCGTGCACCAGGGGAGGAAATGGGAGCTGGGTGCCTCTAAAAACAGGGTACCCGCTCCCCCCCCCCAAAAAAAAAAGAATGACATGCCAAAAGTGTCATGTCAAGGGGTCGCTTGCACTTAAAGCGCAAGTTCCATTTTTGAGTGTAACTCCCCTTTTTTTGGCCCTGGTATGTGTGTACAAATTGCCTTGCATATACAAATGTTTTCGCTGTTCCCAAGCATGTGCAAATGGGAAAAGCTGAGGCAAGACCTGAAAAGATACCTTGCAAAAAACTTCAAGCAAATCGAACACGGTGCCCAGAAAGCTGGCACATAAAATCATTTACACATGAACTTGAGTACATCAACCTTGATGACATACTGCCTACTCATCCATTATCGCAACACACATGAATGCATACCTCTATGTGCTTTGCCAAAAGCACCCAAAACACATACACATGAGCCAACTCTGCTTCATGGCACCCTGTGTTGAAAAAACGTGCAGGTGTTTTAAAATGGTTCCAAATCCTCGGACACAAAATATGAACAAAACATATTCCTTTAGAGCAGGGGTCTCAAACTGGTGGCCCTCCAGCTGTTGCACAACTACAAGTACCCATGAGGCATTGCAAGGCTCAGAGTTACAAGCATGACTCCCACAGGCAGAGGCATGATGGGACTTGTAGTCTCAAACAGCTGGAGTGTAGCCAGTTTGAGACCCCTGCTTTAGAGTGCGTACTTGTCTCAATCCAGAGCACTAAGTATCATTTCTGTCTGCTGCTTTGTTCTTTTGCTTTCTGCGTGAAATGGTGACCGGAGGGATCTCCAGCTGATTGACAGCCTCAGCTCTGTTCCGGTGAGCTCTGTGAAGGGGGTGTGTCCGTTTCCTCCAATCAACTCTCAGAGCTCTCCTCACTGAGCTCTCCAGAGTGTAACTTCAGTTCTCTGCCCCCTTTTTTTTCTGAACTCTCAGACAGGCTTTATAATTCAGCATTTTGAACAGATGTAAAGAAGAAAGGGCTGCAGATAGAAAGGTACAACTTATTTAGGAGTGGTTTCATCTCTATGTATCACCCGAGGCCAATCACTGCACTGGGTATATATAAGGGTTTACAACCACTTTAAAATCTGCATAGCTGTGCATTGAAAGCACAATCAAAGTAATAGGCATAAACAAAACACAATGTGTAAATCCAGGAGCCGCCTTTCTTAACCAGGGTTCCTTGAGCAGTGACAACCTGATCTCCTGGCAGAGCCAGCAGCAGTGTAAAAATATGCGAGGGCCACTCGGCCTAGGAGTATTGTAAGATAACATTGCCAAGGGGTGTCCTTGGCAGCATGGACTCACAGGGATCGAGAGTTTGATGTTGCTGGGCCATCAGTCAGTGCAGAAGAGGACCAGCAAATGAACATTGAAAGCGTGAGTTATTTGCACCTTTTTTTATTTTTTTAAATATTTTGGGGAAAGTGTTTTTTTTTTTTTCGGGTACGTTTTTTGGGCGTTTTTTTGTGGTAAGTTTTTTTTTTTCATAAAGATTTACTTTTGCTTTAGTGTTTTTCAGCACTTGACCCATTTTATTACATCCTCCAGCAACATTTGCTTTTGTCTATAAACCAACAAAGTTGGCAATAAAATTGAAGAATAAAAGGGGACACATTTACAAAAAGGGTAGAGTAGTCTAATACATATACTGTATTTTCTGCACTTTCACAACAGACCATACGCACGCGCATTAAGGGTACATGTTGATGTTTTCATTCAAACACACGCAGCCATATTTGAAAGGAAAAATCAGAATTCTATAAGAAAAGACTGTGTTTGACCAGCAGCTTAAACGTACCTATGACATGTTGTGTCCAAATAAATAAAGCGCAACGCAAAGCAGGTTACACGCAGTCTGTAAACGGCCATTAGTAGGATTTCTGGCAACGCAAAACAATTCCAATTGGCGTGAACCCTAATGATTGCCACACTTCAAAAGTAGTAGAGACTAGTTCCCAAATCCAGCAAGTTGGAAAAACATGTCCGATGCCTGTGCCGCTATGATGACACTGGCACCACTGCCAGCTGCCCATTTGAAGAAGAAGCCCTTATATAACAGCAGCTGCCATTATTTCCCACCTAGCATCTGAAGTCAGCAACTTTGAATACTAACAGGAGGTGGAATTCCTCCTAGGGAAGCAGCATGGGGTAAATGCCAGAGAGCCATACAACCTCAATAAAGCCCCTAAGGATACATACACCTGGGTACTATTACTCTGCTAGATCTCTGTAGTCACTGACACAGAACATTAGCTTACATGGACACAGATGTTATAAAAGCAGATTACATTTATATACATATATTACAGAGATGGTCCTTGTAGTAAGGAATGCATCTTCAGCCATGGCCAAAAGTTTTGAGAATGACACAAATATGACATTTTCACAAAGTCTGCCGCTTCAGTGTTTTTAGATCGATTTGTCGGAAGTCAATATGGTATACAGAAGTATAATTACTAGAAATGGGCGAAGGGTTCGGGCCGAGCATACGTTTGGGCCAAACTTTGGTTGTTCGAACGTTCGGCGACCAACGAAACAATATGCGATGTTCGCTGCAAATTTGAAAGCCGCTGAACCCTATTAAAGTCTATGGGACACTAACATGAAAAACCAAAAGTGCTCATTTTAAAAGATTATATCCAAGTTCTTGTCATAAAAAGTGTCTGGGGACCTGGGTCCTGACCCAGGGGACATGTTTCAATGGCAAAAAAAAAAAGAAATAAAAAAAGGGAATTTTTTTTTCGGGAGCAGTGATTTTAATAATGCTTAAAGTGAAACAATAAAAATTAAATACTCCTTTAATTAGGAGTATAATATGCCTGTAAAGCGATGCAGTTTTACCGTGTTTAGAACAGTACCACAGCAAAATTACATTTCTAAGGCTACTTTCACACTGGGGCGAGCGTCGGCGGCGGCAAAGTGGCCGCTTTACCTGCGCTACTTGGCCACTAGCGGGGTGCTTTTAACCCCCACTAAAAAGGGTTAGAACTGCCTGCAAAGCGCCGCTACCCCCAAGATCAGTCCGTCCCTGATGTCTTTCCTGGAGACAAGTGGCTTCTCTGCTGCCTTTCTTGACACCAGACCTCCAAAAGTCTTCTCCTCGCTGTGCGTTCAGATGCACTCACACCTACCTGCTGCCATTCCTGAGCAGGCTCTACACTGGTGGTGCCCCGATCCCACAGCTGAATCAACTGTAGGAGACGGTCCTGACGCTTGCTAGACTTTCTTGGGCGCCCTGAAGCCTTCTTCACAAATGCAGTGGAAATGTTTTTTTATGGCATTAAGTTAATTTTCATGGCAAAGAGGGACTTTGCATCTAATTGCAATTTATCTGATCACTCTTCATAACATTCTGGAGTATATGCAAATTGCCATCATAAAAACTGAGGCAGCAGAATTTATATTTTTGTCATTCTCAAAACCCTTAGCCATGGCTGTATAATTGTAGAAAATGTTCTGAAAATCATTTTTAAAGTGTAGGTTGATCCAACAACCTTAAACCCTCTCCACCTTCCGCTGTACTTACCTCTGTGGGCGATGAGCGGTCAGTGCCTATGAACTCGGTGCAGGGATTTGAAATGCCCACCCTTCTCCCCTTTCTTTATTTCTGCACTGCTTCCAGAATGGAGCTTCTGATTGGTCAGTTTTAACAGTTACAAAATTCCCAGACTGCTGCACCAGCTGCATGAATACTGAAAGCTCATTACTGAAAAACTTAAGTACAGTGGGTGGGGGGTTGTTTAGGGTTGTGGGAACCCTGTGAATCCAGTGTGGGTTCCCACATCGCACCTAAATCGCACAGTGGTTCACACTGATATCTGCAAACCTCTGCGGGTGTCAATGTAAAGTTAACAACACCCCCAGATTGGTCAGCAGATCACAGTGCGAACTGTGAAATGGTGCAGGAATCGGATGGCATAAGTGTAAACACCCATGTGATCCCATTCCAGTGTGGACCAAAAAAGGGTCCTGCATAATTTGGTGCGAATGTAATGCGATTTCAGACAGTTTGTTGGCTGAAATCGCATCGCACAGACATTTGATCTGAACAGTAATGCTGTGCGAATAACATGCGATGTCTGGCATCGCACTAGTGTAAACCGGGCCTTAATTCCCAAATGGGAGCATAGATGGCAAAATTAACCTGGCAGGTATTCTAATCATTCTCCATGCAAAAAAAAAAAAAAACAACACTTAGGTAAGGCCCCTTTCAAACATGCGGACCGTTTGTTTCATCAGTTCGGACAAGTTTTTTCAAAGAAAAAAAAATGTATGAAGGTTAGATTCGATTGTCATCTGTTCTTCATCCATTTTTTGCATCCTCCAGCTAGAGTCCCTAACCACTTTAGTCCTGGACCCATTTTTTTCATGCAAAAACTGACCGCTTGCCCGTTTACATCAATTTTGCATCCGATTTTTTTTTTTTGGAATGGATAAAAAAAAAAAAAACAGATGTTGATGGAAGCGGATGTAAATGGTGTAAATGGATCATCCATTTACATCAATTTTTCCATACAGATGCATTGATGTCCGTTTTTCATCCAATGGATGAAAAATGGACAAACGATCTGTATGTGTGAAAGGGGCCTAACTCCAAGACCCCATACACACTATTCAATTTCCTGCAGATTTTTGTCTTCAGATTTACCAAAACCATATAATATGAGGTCAAACCTTAAGAATTTTCGATTTGTATGCAATCAGGCAGGCCCTTGCACATGGTTTTGGTAAATCTGAAGACAAAAATTTGCAGAAAATCTAATAGTGTGTATGGGGTGTAAGGCTATGCGAATTGGATGCTGGTTTCTCCGCATCCAATTCGCATGACAGGAGATTGTGACCGGCTATCTATGGAGCCAGTTCACATATCTCCATTGCGACTTGCACAGGAGCGAATTCAGGTAAAAATTCGGCCCCGAAAACGGAGAACAGGGACGCACTGGACCCCTGCTGTGAACCGCATCCGTCGGAGGTGTGAACCCAGCCTAAATCTACCCACAGTCACACTCTAAAATGAATCTACCTAGCCCTGTAAAGAAGAAATCAATGTACTTACCTGTTTTAGAAGCTGCTCCGGTCTGGTCCCACGCTGAGCCATCAGCGGCAGCTTCAGTGTGTGGGAGTGTGCAGGAGAGACAGCCGTCAACGGAAGCCCCATAGTAAGTCTATAGCCCCATACACACTATCAGATTTTCCGCTGATTGTTTCCTTCAGATTTACCAAAACCATATAATATAAGGTCAAACCTTTGGAGTTTCAATGTGTATGCAATCAGGCAGTCCCTTGCACTACATGGTTTTGGTAAATCTGAAGGAAACAAAAACTGCAGAAAATCTGGTGTGTATGGGGCTTAAGGGTGATGTCACTTCCCAGGCATTTCCCAGCTGTTGCCAGTTCTCTCCTGTAAGGATGAGCTCAGGCATGTTGGAAACTCCACGTGCCCGCCAAGAAGCTGACACTCCACAGCGCTGATCACAGGCACATTGCAGCTGCCCTGATCGGGAAACGTCTTACTACCTGTGATCAGCGCTGCAGAGTGTCAACTGCCTGTCGGGCGCGGTCACGTGGAGTTGCAAACATGCCCAAGCTCATCCTTACTCTCCTGCACACAGCATCCGCTGCTGGAGACCGGACCGGATCCTCTTCAGGAAAGATATGTATAGCGATTTCTTCTTTACAAAAATGTTTAGGTATCAGTATAGCACCCCCCACACCTTTTAAATCCTCGCTCGATCCTGTGCTGTGTCTGTCTGCAGTGGCTCTGGCTTTTCTGAGGCAGCGGGAACCACTGTCGGTCAAATCATGTGATGAGGGAGCAGGGCTGAGCTGTCTGTGTCTATGGGCACAGGCAACACAGCTCAGGTGTCAGCTGTTTCTTATGGTGGGCACACAGAGAAGAGGAGGAGCGCCAGCAGGGGAACCAAGAAAAGGGGGTATGACGCTCCTCGGTGACATTGAATTGTATATATATTATATATACATATATATACACACACACACACATACATACATACACACACACACACATATTATATATATATATATATATATATATATATATATATATAATGTTCTTTACAATCATTTTTAAGAAGAAAAAATAAAATAAAAAACAAAGACAGCCCAGCATCTGGCATTTTCAGGAAGAGATCAGCACAGGCCTATTTAAATAATCTAGTTAAAATTCATGTAAACATTTTAAAAACACCCCATAAATGGGCAGTATACACTGCCAGTTATTGTAAGCTCTTGTCAGCAGGGCCCTCCGAACCCTCTTGTCTTGCATTATAATGTAACTGTACTGTCTCCCTATATGTCAAGTGCTGCAAAACTGTTAGCGCAATATAAAGCCAGTATAATAATAATACAATTATTTGTGCATCATTGCAGTTCTAGGGAACCAAATCCCCAATGTGATTCGTTCTAGAACTAGAAATCCCTTCTTTGGATTCCTATAGATCCATCTGCAGTTCCCTGGGCTCTAAACACTGCATGACTGCTGGGTGTGACACAAGTCCATCATGCATGAGGAACATTCCATAAAGCCTAGTTTATACAATATGAGGAGATATATATAAACTGCAAAACAAAGGGGATGAGAACAATGACAACCATACAAAGAAAACCATCACATTAATAACAACTAAAAGGAACAAAAACCACTAACCACGAGAAAAGAATAGAGAAAAAACGCACATAAGGAAAGAATACCCCTAACTGAGGAGGCCATACACATAATGATCTGATCTAAGGATTGTTCACACAATTGGAAAAATAAATTAGAAATCAGATCTTAGAGTTGTCAAACACACAGTGTTGATTTACTATAACTGGAGAGTACAAAATCTGGTGCAGCTCTACCAATCAGCTTCCAGGTTTTTTTTGTCAAAGCTTAAAGCGGATCTTCAGTCATTTTCCAACTTTCCACCTATTAAATCTTCTGCTCTTGTGGTTTTGATTTTGGATAGTAAAACATTTTTTTCTGTCACTAAATACCTTATATGATGCATGATCTCATAAGCTTACGACATCATCCACAGTTCTCTCACTCTTGTTAGAGTTTGCCACGAAGGGTGTGGGGATGAGTCATAAGAGGGCCAATGAGAGCTGCAGAGCTGGGGGTGTGCCTCTGTGTAAATCCAGGAAGTGAACAGGCAGCAGCTCCAGCTGCCCACAGTTAAAATGGCTGCAGCCAGACTCAGCGGAGGGAGATTTCTGCAGCATATTTGGCAAGTACAGAATCACAGGATATATAAAATAATATGCAAAGTGGTTGGAGGGAAGCTTCAGATTCAGCAAAGATGTTTTTATTACAAATGATGTGAGCAGACTGCAGTTCCACTTTAACTGAACAAGCTGATGTTAGGCTGACCATACAGTTTTCTTTTACATTTAATAGGAGGCCAAACCTAAAGACATTGAATTGTATTCAATCAGACAGGCCCTTGCAGTACATAGTTGGAGGTAAATCTAAAGGAAATTGAATAAAGAAATCGTATAATGTATACCCAGCTTAATGCTGGCCATATACGGTTTCGAATTTCGAAAGAATTTTCTTTCTAAAATCGCAAATTTTCGTACGAATTTCGCACCATTAGTGGGCGGCAGCAACAGCCGCTTTTCGTGCGGAAATCAAATTTGAGGAATCGGACATGTTGGAAATTTTTTGAAAAAACGATTTTCTAATCAAATGATGGGGGAATCGTGCAAGAAATTCAATAAGAAAAGAAAATTTACAGAGAGAAAAGCAGATTCCCGGCCACGAAAATTCTTTTCTGTAGCAACATGAGGTGAAATTGAGGGCTGGGTCGGCCGAATTTTGAAAATCAATGGTGGCGCCATCGGATCACAAAAAAAAGTAAATACAGACTGCTAAACACATTTTGTCATCAGCAGTATATAGCAGTCTTGTGACTTCTATCTGTGTCTGGTTAAAGCTTGTAAGAGTTTTCATACTGCACTGGCTGTCCTATCAGGATGCAGGACCCCTGACCCTCTGCTAATCCCATGCACTCACCCAAGAAAAAAACAAAACAACTCTCTAGAAATACACACCGAACTGAGAATGCGCTGCTTGACTCCATTTACTCATTTACTTGTTTTAGGGACAATGCAAGAAAGGAAGGAACAGAGAAGACAGGATCAAATAGCCTTTTTAGACAATGCATTCCGCAGTGAGCAGGCGTGCTTTAGGCCTGATTCACCCCTATGTGTTTTTGCTGTGCTGCCCCGTTGACTTTTGCAGATTTGCACTACAGTCCATATAACATGGTTTCCTATGGAACATGTGCTTTTTGCATTTGCACTACAGAACAGGTGTGAATCAGGCCTTACTGCATATACAGACTGATTTTACTGTTGTGGGTTTAGTAACACTTTAAATGGCCCAGTTTGACAGGCAATGGAGCCCATCAACTCAACATGCTAAATTAAACTTGCTGTGGCATAAAGCATGACTGTATTGTGGTTGGTTGGGGGGTGGGTAAAACCACAGATCAACTATTATTACCACTCATATGAAAAGAGGCCTAAATCTATATAGAATACAATTATATATGAAATCATCCTGTGCATGGCCACCACTGAGGATAAGCTCCGGCCAGTAAGTCAGCACTGCGCCAATCACAGGCAGTGAGATATTTCCCAACCTCTGCAGCCGCGCGTCGGGACAATGTCTCACAGCCCGTGAGTAGCGCAGCGCTGTGCCAACTTCCTGGCTGTGCGAACACGCCGGAGCTCTTCCTTAGCCACCACCAGAGTTTTTAGGATCATACGCAGGAGACAGAATTCTGACTGCAGAATGAGAGCCAGGAAAAATGATCATAAAAAGTTCCTTCTCCCTAGAAATTCCATGCAGACAATGGGCAGATGCAGGGGGTGAGGATGATGATCTGATAAGATATGATCTGAAATGGTGAGGCTGATGATCTGATATGGTGAGAATGATGATCTGATATGTGAGCTGATATGGTGAGGATGATGATCTGATATGTGATCTGATATGGTGAGGATGATGATCTGATATGTATGGTGAGGAGGATGATGATGATATGATCTGATATGGTGAGGATGATGATCTGATATGTGTGGTGAGAAGGATGATGATCTGATCTGATGTGGTGAGAAGGATGATGATCTGATCTGATGTGGTGAGGAGGATGATGATCTGATCTGATGTGGTGAGGAGGATGATGATCTGATCAGATCAGATCATCCTTCTTGCCAGATCAGATCATCCTTCTTGCCAGATCAGATCATCCTTCTTGCCAGATCAGATCTGGCAAGGATAATGATCTGATATATGGCGAGGATGACGATCTGATCTGATCTGGCGAGGATGACGATCTGATCTGATCTGGCGAGGATGACGATCTGATCTGATCTGGCGAGGATGACGACCTGATCTGATATATGGCGAGGATGACGACCTGATCTGATATATGGCGAGGATGACGGCCTGATCTGATCTGGCGAGGATGACGATCTGATCTGATATATGGCGAGGATGCCGATCTGATATGATATATGGCAAAGATGACGATCTGATATATGGCGAGGATGACAAAATGATATGGTGAGGATGACGATCTGATATATGGCGAGGATGATGAAATGATATGGTGAGGATGATGATGATCTGATATATGGTGAGGATGATGATCTGATATATGGTGAGGATGATGATCTGATATATGGTGAGGATGATGATCTGATATATGGTGAGGATGATGATCTGATATATGGTGAGGATGATGATCTGATATATGGTGAGGATGATGATGATGATGATGATCTGATATATGGTGAGGATGATGATGATGATCTGATATATGGTGAGGATGATGATCTGATATATGGTGAGGATGATGATCTGATATATGGTGAGGATGATGATCTGATATATGGTGAGGATGATGATCTGATATATGGTGAGGATGATGATCTGATATATGGTGAGGAGGATCTGATATATGGTGAGGAGGATCTGATATATGGTGAGGAGGATCTGATATATGGTGAGGAGGATCTGATATATGGTGAGGAGGATTGACGTCCCTCTACATGACACAACTGATCAGAAGATAGATAAAAGTTTGCAGTCACTGTTGTGGAATGTGCATGCCGCTGCTACATATGGTAGAGGTCAGGAGGAAGGGGAACAAAAGGAAACTAGAGAAATGAAAGGAGAGAAAGCTGGCAGAGTGGAGGAGGAGATAACACGGGGGATCCGACATGCGGACACTAATGAGATTAGAGGAGGAGGAGAAGGAGGGGGGCCCGGCTACAAGGTGATCTTCCCTCCCCAGTCCTCATGGGAGATCAGCGGGCTGTGGGCTGCAGCAGGGATCAGCCTGTCAGTGCCCCGTATACAGCACATCACCGGGGAGATATGAAGATAAAGTACAGGGAGACACCCCACTACAGGAGATCACTTACCTGTGCTGGGTGGCCAATGCGATCCAAGGACTGTGATCCAGTGTGAGGAGTCCGATGATCCGATGTGATCACAACTGTACTACAGCCTTGTGTGTGAATGTGTGTCTATGTGTGTGAGTGTGTGTGTCCTCCCCCGGAAGTGAAAGCTGAGCTCAGCCCCGCACTACACACTGCAGAGACACACCGAGTACACTGCGGGCTGCACTGCACGGTGTGCTGGGCACTGCGGTCACTTTCCATGTGTAATGGCTGTGCTCAGTATGAGGGCAACCTCTGCAGCCTCACGCTCTGCTTAAAGGGACTGTCCACCCCAGAACACCAGTAATCCCATAACAATGTACCCTAATAATAAAGTACAAACACAATGTCCCCCACGTTCCTGAACATGGCTACTTATTATTCGTGGCCGCTGTAACGGCCACAGGCTGGGAACATAGACAATCCAAGTGAAGACATGTCACCAACACACCAAGGATTCCTCCAAATGGGGCCAAAGCTTTATTTACATGGTAAACACAAGACAAAGCTTGGGAGCCACGCAGGGCCCCTTCGTCATGTAAGGAAACGTGGCCTCATGTTTACCACATCACCACAAAAATATCGCTTTGGACCCAATTTGAAGAATCCTTGGTGTGCGGCTTCACTCAAATAAACTAAATACACCACAGGGATTGTGTGAAAGTTTAGTGCATGTCCCTTTTATTCATTTTGTAAAGCACTGCATACACTGTTGGCACTATATAAGGCCTGGTTCACACCTATGCATTTTTTATAGGGCTGTTACTGATTAAAATGTTCGTGTTCAATTAATCTATTTTTTGATTAACCAGCTAATTTTTATTAATTATAACGCGCATACAAATCCAACTACTTTTAGCTGATCTCCTTGCATTGCAACTCTGCCTTAGTCAGTGGTAAATGTGGTATACACTATATACAATCACTCGACACTAGTTCGTTTCCACAATCCATGACTTAACTTGCTCTTTAAGTGCCCAGCCTTGGGTCGGGAGCGTGCCGCCAGCGGCATGCTCCCAACCCGGTCCTGAGGTCCGTGACCATGGCCGCAAGACCGGTGGACCCCATCGCTGCTGGTGTCCCGCAATCGGGTCACAGAGCTGAAGAACGAGGAGAGGTCTGTGTAAACAAACCTCTCCCCGTGCTTCCCTGTGTGGCTGTCACCAATCGTCCGTTCCCTGTTATAGGGAAAGACGATCAGTAAAGTCAGACGCCAAGCCACTCCCCTACAAAAAAAAAACAACACACACCGCCCCCTAGTGGTTATTTCCTTCACTGCCAGTGTCATTTACACAGGAATCAGTGCATTTAAATAGCACTGATTGCTGTATAAATGACAATGGTCCCAAAAATGTGTAAAAAATGTCCGATGTGTCCGCCATAATGTCGCAGTCACATTAAAAATCACTGATCGCCGCCATTACTAGTAAAAAAAAAAAAATATTAATAAAAATTGTATAAAACTATCCCCTATTTTGTAAACGCTATAACTTTTGTGCAAACCAATCAATAATCGCTAATTGCGATTTTGTTAACCAAAAATATATAGAAGAATACGTATAGGCCTAAACTGAGGAAAAAATGTTTTTTTATATATTTTTTGGGGATATTTATTATAGCAAAAAGTAAAAAATATTGCATTTTTTTCAAAATTGTCGCTCTATTTTTGTTTATAGCGCAAAAAATAAAAACGCAGAGGTGATAAAATACCACCAAAAGAAAGCTCTATTTGTGGGGAAAAGGACTCCAATTTGCTTGGGAGCCACATCCCACGACCGCGAAATTGTCAGTTAAAACGACACAGTGCCGAATCGCAAAAAGGGGCCTGGTCCTTTGGCTGCAAATTGGTCCGGGGCTTAAGTGGTTAAAGTGTATTTTTATCCATAATATCTTGATAAAAAATAATGTTCTATAGTAGGGATGAGCTCAGGCGTGTTCACTTGCTCCAAGTGCAGAGCCCGCCAGGAAGTCAGCACAGCGCTGCGCTAATCACAGGCAGTGAGATATTGCCCGATAGAAGCCCCAGATTGCCCCAGAAGTAAATCATAAATTAGAACTAAACCCATCGATTTATCGGTTTAAAAAAGCAGTTACATTCCTGGAATGTTGGAAATACAAATGGTCACATTTGATTGTGTTTTCAACCAAACTTTCAAACCATCAAATGGCTGGTGTCATAACTGATCACATGAGGCACTATGGCAGATACAGTTCAAACATAAACAGCTTCCTTGCCTGTAAAATATAGGAGGGTTTTATTTAGTTTTAACGGCTTCCTGACCAGCTCCTGTATATATATGGCGCAGAATGGCTCTGCTGCACGAATCACCATATATATACACTGAGGCTCCTTTAACCACTTGCCGACCGCCGCACGACGATGTACGTCGACAGAATGGCACGGGCAGGCATAAGGGCTTACATGTACGTCCTTGCCTGCCCGCGGGTCGGGGGCCCGATCGGGCCCCCGCCCGGTGCCTGCGGCGGTCGGTATTCGTTCGGGAGCGATCCCGGACGAGGGGACGGCCATTCATTCATGGCCACCCCCTCGCAATCGCTCCCGACGAATGAAAATGTCCGGTGACATCACTTCCTCTCCTGTAATGTAAACACAGGAGAGGAAGTGATGTATTCTCTCCTCCGTGTCAGTATTTTTCGTTCCGGCACCGAGGAGAGAGCATCGGTGAGTTGCACAAGCACTACACTACACAGTAGAACATGCCAGGCACACTCACACCCCCCCTTTACCCCCCGATCACCCCCCAATTACCCCTGCCCCCCCAGTCACAGTGACACCAATTGCTTTTTTTTTTTTTTTTTGCATTGGTGTCATTTGTGACTGTAATAACTGTTAGGGCAGTTAGGGTTAGCCCCCTTTAGTTCTAATGTGCCCCCCTAACCCCCCCAATAAAGGTTTAACCCCGTAATCACCCCCCGTCGCCAGTGTCACTAAGGCTGGGTTCACATTGCAGCGGTTTATGAGAACGAATGTGATTCGCACCGCACTGCAGTGCAAATCACATCCGATCTCTGTGCGATTCGAGTTCAGCCATACAGATAGTATGGCTGAATTCGTGTCGCACCCGCCGCAAATTCGCACGGGACCCTTTTTTTGGCCCGCAGCAGAATCGGATCCCATGGGTGTTCACACCATGCGATCCGAGTTTGCAGATCGCACTGCGATATGCGAACTGATCTGGGGGTGTCATTAACATTTCACTGACACTCCCAGCAGTTCGCATAGGGCAGTGTGAACTGCCGCCGGGAGGCATGCGATGCGGGAACCCGCCACGGATTCGTGGCGTTCCCGCATCGCTCCAGTGTGAACCCAGCCTAATAAGCGATCATTTTTCTGATCGCTGTATTAGTGTCACAGGTGACGCTAGTTAGGCAGGTAGGTATTTAGGTTCGCCGCAGCTTTTTATAGCGCCAGGGACCCCCATATACTACCGCATAAAGCCCCCTGATTTCCCCCTAGTTAACCCTTTCACCAGTGATCACCATATAACTGTTACAGGTGACGCTGGTTGGTTAGTTATTTTTTTATAGTTTCAGGGCACCCGCCATTTATTACCTAATAAAGGTTTAACCCCCTGATCACCCGGCGGGTGTCATTTGTGACTGTAATAACTGTTAGGGCAGTTAGGGTTAGCCCCCTTTAGTTCTAAGGTACCCCCCTAACCCCCCCAATAAAGGTTTAACCCCGTGATCACCCCCCGTCGCCAGTGTCACTAAGGCTGGGTTCACATTGCAGCGGTTTATGAGAACGGATGTGATTCGCACCGCACTGCAGTGCAAATCACATCCGATCTCTGTGCGATTCGAGTTCAGCCATACAGATAGTATGGCTGAATTCGTGTCGCACCCGCCGCACCCGCCGCAAACTCGCACGGGACCCTTTTTTTGGTCCGCAGCAGAATCGGATCGCATGGGTGTTCACACCATGCGATCCGAGTTTGCAGATCGCACTGCGATATGCGAACTGATCTGGGGGTGTCATTAACATTTCACTGACACTCCCAGCAGTTCGCATAGGGCAGTGTGAACTGCCGCCGGGAGGCATGTGATGCGGGAACCCGCCGCGCATTCGTGGCGTTCCCACATCGCTCCAGTGTGAACCCAGCCTAATAAGCGATCGTTTTTCTGATCGCTGTATTAGTGTCACAGGTGACGCTAGTTAGGCAGGTAGGTATTTAGGTTCGCCGCAGCTTTTTATAGCGCCAGGGACCCCCATATACTACCGCATAAAGCCCCCTGATTGCCCCCTAGTTAACCCTTTCACCAGTGATCACCATATAACTGTTACAGGTGACGCTGGTTGGTTAGTTATTTTTTTTTATAGTTTCAGGGCACCCGCCATTTATTACCTAGTCTCACTAGTGTAGCCCTAAATTTAGGGGTGTCTACTTTCCAAAATGGGGTCATTTGGGGGGGGTTTGTGCCATCTTGGCATTTTATGGCTTTCAAAACTGTAACGCCCTTAGAAATCCTGAAGGCAGTGCTTGGTTTTCGGGGCCCCGTACGCGGCTAGGCTCCCAAAAAGTCCCACATATGTGGTATCCCCGTACTCAGGAGAAGCAGCAGAATTTATTTTGGGGTGTTATTTCACATATGCCCATGGCATGCGTGAGCAATATATCATTTAGTGACAACTTTGTGAAAAAAAAAAAAAAAGTTTGTAATTTTCCCGCAACTTGTGGCAAAATATAAAATATTCCATGGACTCAACATGCCTCTCAGCAAATAGCTTGGGGTGTCTACTTTCTAAAATGGGGTCATTTGTGGGGGTTTTGTGCCATCTTGGCATTTTATGGCCTTCAAAATTGTAATAGGTAGTGAGGAGTGAAGTAAAATATTTACGCCCTTAGAAAACCTGAAGGCGGTTCTTGGTTTTCGGGGCCCCGTACGCGGCTAGGCTCCCAAAAAGTCCCACATATGTGGTATCCCCGTACTCAGGAGAAGCAGCAGAATTTATTTTGGGGTGTCATTTCACATATGCCCATAGCATGTGTGAGCAATATATCATTTAGTGACAACTTTGTGAAAAAAAAATAAAAAAAAATTAAAGTTTGTAATTTTCCCGCAACTTGTGGCAAAATATAAAATATTCCATGGACTCAAAATGCCTCTCAGCAAATAGCTTGGGGTGTCTACTTTCTAAAATGGGGTCATTTGTGGGGGTTTTGTGCCATCTTGGCATTTTATGGCCTTCAAAACTGTAATAGGTAGTGAGAAGTGAAATCAAACATTTACGCCCTTAGAAAGCCTGAAGGCGGTGCTTGGTTTTCAGGGCCCCGTACGCGGCTAGGCTCCCAAAAAGTCCCACATATGTGGTATCCCCGTACTCAGGAGAAGCAGCAGAATTTATTTTGGGGTGTCATTTCACATATGCCCATAGCATGTGTGAGCAATATATCATTTAGTGACAACTTTGTGTAAAAAAAAAAAAAAATATTTTTTGTCATTATTCAATCGCTTGAGGCAAAAAAATAAAATATTCAATGGGCTCAACATGCCACTTATCAATTTCCTTAGGGTGTCTACTTTCCAAAATGGGGTCATTTGGGGGGGTTTTGTACTGCCCTGCCATTTTAGCACCTCAAGAAATGAGATAGGCAGTCGTAAACTAAAAGCTGCGTAAATTCCAGAAAACGTACCTTAGTTTGTAGATGTGACAACTTTTGCGCAAACCAATAAATATACAATTATTGACTTTTTTTTTACCAAAGACATGTGGCTGAATACATTTTGGCCTAAATGTATGACTAAAATTGAGTTTATTGGATTTTTCTAATAACAAAAAGTAGAAAATATCATTTTTTTTCAAAATTTGCGGTCTTTTTACGTTTATATCGCAAAAAATAAAAATCGCAGAGGCAATCAAATACCATCAAAAGAAAGCTCTATTTGTGGGAAGAAAAGGACGCAAATTTTGTTTGGGTACAACATTGCATGACCGCGCAATTACCAGTTAAATCAGCGCAGTGCCAAATTGTAAAAAGACCTCTGGTCATTTACCAGCAAAATGGTCCGGTCTGAAAGTGGTTAAGAGCCATAGCAGGCACAGCGCGATCCCTGCTGGCCACCCGCAATTGTGGGCACAAGAGCCGGAATGGGGATTTGTGTGTGTAAACACACAAATCCCTGTCCTGTCAGGGGAGGAGAAACAGATTGTGTGTTCCTACTAAGTAGGAACAACAATATGGCTCCTCCCCTAGTCAGGCCAATCCCCTCACAGTTAGAAACACGCCAAGGGAACACACATTTAACCCCTTGATCGCCCCCTAGTGTTAGACCATTCCCTGTCAGTGACATTTATACAGTAATCAGTGGCTACTTTTAGCTCTGATCTCTGTATAAATGTCAATGGTCCCAAAAAAGTGTCTGATCTGTCCTCCGCAAAGTCCTGATAAAAATAATAATTTAAAAAAAATAATAAAAAAGCCATCAATCTACCCCCTATTTTGTAGACGCTATATAACTTTTGTGCAAACCACTCAATATATGCTTATTGCGTTTTTTCTTTTTTTTTTACCAAAAATATGTAGAAGAATACATATTGGCCTAACCGATGAAGACATTTGTTTCTTTTTTTTAAGAATTTTGGATATTTATTAGCCCTTGTACACACGGTCGGAGATTCCGACGGAATGTGCCCTATCGGACCGTTTTGTCGGATATTCCGACTGTGTGGTCTGCATCGGACTGTTTCCGTCAGAATATCCAACGGACCAAGTTTTCCAACTTGCCGGTAAAATTTTCCAACAAAATGCTCCTATCAGACATACTCCGATCATGTGTAGCCTACTCCGACGGACAAAGTGCCACGCATGCTCAGATCAAATTCCTAGACCAAAGCTATTGGCTACTAGCCTGAATGTACTCCCGTCGCAACGAAATAACGTCATCACGTTATGTGCAATCAGAATCTCCGACCTTGTGTACAAGGGCTTATAGCAAAAAGTTAAAAACTGTGTTTTTTTTTGTTTTTTTTAATTGTCTCTCTTCTTTTGTTTATAGCGCATAAAATAAAAACCACAGAGGTGATCAAATACCACCAAAAGAAAGCTCTATTTGTGGGCGAAAAAAACCTATACATTCTGTTTGGCTACAGCATCACACAATTGCACAATTGTCAGTTAAAGCGACACAGTGCCATAATGCAAAAAATGGCCTGGTTATTAAGAGGTAAATCCTTCCGGTCCTTAAGTGGTTAAAGTGGTAGTAAAGTCTCTTCCTGTATTTAAAAAAATGGTCCCCCCTTGCAGGCTTAGGTCATAATGTACTAGTATGCACTATGTACTAGTACATTATGATGGACTCACCTGCAGACAAAGCCCTCCAGAGCTGCTCTGACACAGCTCCCCTTCCCCTCTGGCGCCTTCCATTTTTGCCTGGTCTTCCTTCTGGGTTCCAGACCTTCATGCACTTAAATGGCCGGGCTGTAGGCGACATCACTCCCACGCATGAGCATGGGAGTCACATTGCCACGACACGCAGAGCGGGTCATAAATGTGGTCTGAGCTGCGCATGTGCGGCTCAGATCACATTACCTGCTGACAGGTACTAGGGTCTCTTCTATTCTAAAAACCCTTCTGTTATAAAAAGGGTTTACTACCACTTTAAGTGAGGCAGTTTACATGTGCCCTGTACACACGGTCGGACATTCCGACGACAAAATCCATCTGATTTTTTCCAACAGATTGTGGCCCAAACTTGTCTTGCATACACACAGTCGCACAAAGTTGTCGGAAGATCCGACCATTCAGAACAAGGTGACATAAAACACGTACGACGGGACTATAAAGAGGCCAGTAGCCAATAGTTTTCGTCTCGTAATTTATTCTGAGCATGCGTGGCACTTTGTCCATCAGAATTGTCTACACACGATCGGAATTTAAACGATCGGATTTTGTGGTGGGAAAATTTTAGATCCAGCTCTCAAACTTTGTGTGTCGGAAATTCTAATGGAAAAAGTCGGATGGAGCCCACACACGATCGGATTTTCCGACAACACGATCTGATCGCACCTTTTTCGTTGGAAAGTCTGACCGTGTGTACAGGGCATTAAAGTGTTGTATATGCAGAAAACATTGCTTCCATAGCAGTACTAATATCAGCTGACATCCTGATTATGTAAACACTGCTACTGAAGTCCTTTCAGGAACTGCTGAACCAAAAGGGAGAATTATATGCAAAGGCATTGCGCATCTTTCCAAAGAAAACTCCTGCTAATGGTTTTAAGCTGTGGAAGGTTTTACCCCCTTCATGATCAGGGCATTTTTGCTATTCAGCACTGCACTACTTTAACTGGCAATTGCGCAGTCATACAACATTGTACGCAAATTAAATGTATATAATTTTTTTTCACACAAATAGAGCTTTCTTTTGGTGGTATTTGATCACAACTGGGTTTTATTTTTAGCTATAAATTAAAAAAGACCAAAAAAAAAACCCCAATATTTTCTACTTTATGGTATAAAACATATTCCAATAAAATCAAATTTCTTCATAATTTATAGGCCAAAATGTATTCTGCTACATTACATACTGCTTAAAAACAAAACCCCAGTAAGTGTACATTAATTGGTTTGTTTGAAAGTTATAGCATCTGCAAACTATGGTATATACATGTTAAAATTGATCAAGCCTGATGTACTGAAGGCCTGTCTCATTAATTAAGGCCCCAACATGCATGGACAGTACAAACACCCCCAAATGTCACCTTTTTGTAAAGTAGACAGACTGAGGTATTTAGTAAGAGGCATGGCGAGTTTCTTGATGTTGCGAATAAAGAAATTAAATGAAACATTTTTTTTTTCACACATACTGTCACTAGTGCAGTACAGCGTCATCATGACTGGTGTGGTGTTGATCAGGGATACTGACTGGCAGTGGCGTTGCTAGGGGGTGGCTTCTGGGGCTATAGCCCCAAATCTGGGACCCATAGCCTTGAGTCTCTGCAGGGGCCCCCAACGGAAGGGAGGTTCTCTGGTGACACTGATATAAGTGGGGGGCTCTCTGGGGATCCTGATGCAAGGGGGCTCTCTGGGAACCCTGATGCAAGGGGGGGCTCTCTGGGGAACCTGATGCAAGGGGGGGCTCTCTGGGGACCCTGATGTAAGGAGGGGGGCTCTCTGGGGAACCTGATGCAAGGGGGGAGCTCTCTGGGGATATATATATATATATATATATATATATATATATATATACACACACACGTATATATTACTGTATATACATGTAGCACTGACCTCCGAAGGAGCGGCTGATTTAATTGGGCTTACTGTTACCTTCTTGACCTCGTGTATGTCGAGGGGTTTCCCGAGGTAGATGGCCCAAGAACTGCAGAGTCTGATACCAGTTCCGCTTGAGGGATTTTTATTTGCAAAGAAGAAGTAAACAAAACACAGTCTCTCAAAGAGGGTTAGAGGGTTTAGGTAGAAAGTCCAGGTACTCTTGGAACTTAGTCAAATAGAAAAGTCTCTCACATTAGAAAATCCAGAGAATAGCCATTCACAACTGGATCCTCACTCTTATCGGATAGTCCTTTTCTCACTAGGCCTAGCAGCCGATAGATTGCTCAAACAAAGAAAAGTCTCTGCCACAGACTTGTTGCAACACTGGTGAATAAAGTCTCTGCCACAGACTTGTTGTAGAATACTTGTTTTAACTGAAGAATGTAGACAACTTCAAGAGCCCTCATACGGTACCAGGATGTTGCAGCCAGTCCAGCAATACCATACGAGTGTATATTCGCTTAGGGTCCTTCAACTGAGCCTCCAGGCTCCTTCTGAGAAGTCAGCCTTCCGCATGACCTTCTCCTGAAGAGTCCTCCCCTGGTTGCTTTTTCAGTTGCTGGGCCTCTCCACAGAGGACCACCAGACCACCCCCGAATCCTCCCTCCAGTTACTTTGCCTTGGGCTAGCCAGCCCAGAGACTCGAAATTGGATGGATCCGCACCCCAGGCCATGAGAGCCCTGGGGGCTTGTTGGGAGGACCAGGACCAAACAGCCAGAAAGCACTTCTGCAACGGAACTCCGAAGCACGTGACGTGAGCACCTTAAGTTCCCTCTCCCAGAATGCACAACAAGAGGACTCTCCCACTGGGTTGGTTCCGAGAAAGAATTGGCACTCAATGCACCTAACTAGACTGCGTTCTCGCACCTGCCAGAGATGACAGCGCCACCTATGGTCAAGCAGAACACAATGCAATCCAGCTAGACTGGTACTGAGACCAAAATTTGGTGTAAATGAACCCAAAACAAACTGCGGTTCCAGGAAAATTAAATGACAAAAACACATGGCGCGTGCTCTTCAGGAGCATTTACTATTTTTAGTTCAGGGCCACCATAACAACACTGTACTACCAAGATTTTTTTTTTTACACTTTAATTGCTGTTACAGTGATGATCATTGAAATAGCAATGGGTTACATTCATAACAGTTGTGATTCACTATTGTATGCTGTGATTGACCCACAGCTATCACATTGTACAGTGTGCTGTGATTGGCCCAAGTATGATGTGATGGCTGTAGGCCAATCACAGCATCACTAAAGAAAACACAGCTGGTATGAATGAAATTCATTCATAACAGCTTTGCTGACATTGTGATCGCATAGCGATCACATGATGCCCCGGTTGCTCAAAGACCAACTCTTTTGGTGTAAAGAAAGAAAACCAGGCTCACACAGATTTTGCAAAAGTGTCTTGTGTGCATTCTAAAAGTGGGGAAGCATTCTTCACCACTTTTAAAATGTATAAGAGACATTTATGCAAAATCTGCCTGCACCAGTCTTTATGAATTCCAGGGAATGTGTAAAACCAAAAGCCCAAGAATAGCTGAATGAGATGAACAGTATACTAGTTTCTGAAAGCATTAAATGTACAATACACAGAGGAACAGAATAGCCGCAGGAACTCCCCCTTAACTTCGCCCCTACCCTCCTCTGAGCACTGACTCCTTGGTTCCACCCCTTACCCACCTCCCAGCAATGCCCCAAGTATCACCTTATGGTGCTAAAGAATTTGTATGGAATTCTTTTTTGTCTAATAACAAGATGAGCAGTAAAGTAGATCCCCAGGAGCCAGCAACAATAGATTCCCCAGAAACAATAGACCTTACCCCAGCAACAATAGTTCCCCCACACAACAATAAACCCCCCACACAGAAACATTGGACCACCCACAACAAAATAGCACCCCTAGAAACAAAAGATCCACCCCAGCAACATTAGAACCCCCCAAGCAGCAACAACAGATCTCCCAGCAGCCAGTATCAATAGACTCTCCAGCAGCCAGCAACAATAGATCTCTCCCTCAACAGTAGATCCCCCACCAGCAACAATAACCTCACAAAACACAGAACCTCACAAAAAAACATATACCCACCTGTGACAATAGATCCCCAGCAGCCAGCATTAATAGACACTCCAGCACACCCTGCACCACTTGCTATTACATAGAGTCAGTGCTGGGAGGTGCCGGAACTGCATTCCTCTGCGTTCTCGCTGAAATTTTTTTTTATATATATTATCAAAAATAAAGTTAAATACACAGTAAGCACTGGTATCATTCTCTTTTGGGCCTTATATGCAAGGATGCGTTAAGATGACCCAGGATGTCAATGGATTGAGATTCCAATATGCACACTGACCATAAAAGAGGCATATAAAGGAACATAGTAATCCCATGAATAAAGGGGAAAAGCGTGGTTGACTGGATATACATTGGGTCCATCTTGTAAGGTGGTATAACTCTGAGGTAGTCTAGAAGTACTACAGATACCAGCAGCTCCATAATACTCACTGGTGGCAAGAACTATATTTCTACCTTAGAGGAAAAGAGCAAAAGAAAAAGAGCACATGTATATATTGAATAGAAACTTTTTTTTTATTTTGAATAATATATCTATATTTTTATTCTTGTGTATTTGTTTTGCTATGTTTTTTGTGTTTATTCTAAAAAGACTCTTTGCATATAATTGTTTTTAGATTTGTATATATTGTACTTTATGATATTTGCACATATAATAATATATGAGTATCAATAAATACACTATATTACCAAAAGTATTGGGATGCCTGCCTTTACATGCACATAGACTTCAATGGCATCCCAGTTTTAGTCCGTAGGGTTCAATATTAAGTTGGCCCAACCTTTGCAACAATGACAGCTTCAACTCTTCTGGGAAGGCTGTCCACAAGGTTTAGGAGTGCATCTATGGAAACGTTGACCATTCTTCCAGAAACACATTTGTGAGATCAGGCACTGATGTAGACAAGAAGGCCTGGCTCGTAAGTCTCCCCTCTAATTCATCCCAAAGGTTTTCTATCGGGTTGAGGTCAGGACTCTGTGCAGAACAGTCAAGTTCCTCCACCTCGAACTCGCTCATCCATGTCTTTATGGACCTTACTTTGTGGACTGGTTGGAACAGGCAGGGGCTATCCCCGAACTGTTCCACAAAGTTTGGAGCATAAAATTGTCCAAAATGTCATGGCATGCTGGCACCTTAAGAGTATCCATCACTGAAACTAAGGGGCAAAGCCCAAGCCCTGAAGAACAACCCCACACCATAATCCTCCCTCCACCAAATGATTTGGACCATTGCACAAAGCAAGGTCCATAAAGACATGGATGAGCAAGTTTGGGGTGGAGGAACTTGACTAGTAACTCTGACATCACAGAGCCGGCCCAGGCATGGGAAAGATCACGACAATGTGCTGGCACCTGGCTCTGCCTCCTTGCAAACTGTTAAGATCCTGAGCCAGACACTCCTGCCTCCTCCACAGCCCAGCACTCCAGTGAGCGGTGGGGCAGAGCAGGGATGGGCTTTAATGGATTTTTGTATGGGTTTTCAACCCGTTATGTATATTGGCAATATAGCTGTCTTGTGGCTAGTCCCTCCCATGCATGAATGTGTGGCCTCCTCTGGGCAGAGAAGTGATTGTGCCACCAGAATCCCCTTTACTTTTATAAAGAGTAACAGTCAGAGCAAAAGCTTGATTGACTGCTTTGGCTCTGAGGAAGAGGGTATGCCCTTGAAGCGGGTTAGCCGTTTGTGATGCCATCTGACCCCTCCAATATCAGGTCCGGGTTGCAGGCGTTCAGAAACGCAGTCTCACCTATTGATAAGCCTGTTTTACATGCTCGTTTGTGAGTAAGATTATTGCTGTTATAGCTTTTAATAAAATTTACCATTGGTAATGCACAAGGTCGGTGCGCCCTTCTTTCCTATTTTTATGTTTCAGTTTCAAGAATACCCATTGTTCTGAGGAGGGCAGCAAGACTGCAGGCATTGTTTGATTTAGAAAGTTGGTCGCACCACTTATCCATAGACTAAGCACCCAAGCGCAGGAGATTATTGTTGTTTTAGAGCAAAAGGTTTGTCAGTGGATAAACCTATATCACAGTTGGCATTCCCATTGAGCCACCAATCATTAATGCATCCACCACTTCTGACCAAGGGTCCTTTGACCTTGCTGACATTTTGATTGAGGCATATGACACCAGAAGATTACATCTAGTGTTCCCGGTTGCTGGCATATTTGTTAGAAGACTTCCATAGGAAGAGTCCACTCTCGCTGATCCAGACCTTTTTGACCGTGGTAGTCTGCTTGCCAGTTTTCTACCCCTGGTTTGAGTACTTCAGAAGACAGAGCCAGCATGTAACTATTTGCCCAATTTAGAACGTGAGACACTTTCAGCAATGGGTCCACATTCTTGGTTCTGCTCAGCATCTAACAGAACTCTCCTCTACCCCTCCTACAGGTATGTGTCAGCTCAGCCACATCTTCCACCTTTAATTGAAACTGGGATCTGCTTGCTAATTCTGTGTATGTGCTTTTGGCAGGGCCGTCTAATATAGATTGGACCCTGGGCAAAATTTTTCTTGGACCCCCCCCCCCCATGCAATTTCCCTCTCCACCGACTCTGAGACATACAATAAATAGCAGCTAGACTTAAAATCAGTTTTCTGTATCAGATCAGGCAGCAATTGCGATTGGTTGCCAGCAGTTACAGCATATCATTAATGCTTACTGACTAGTTGCTAGAGGTTACAGCACACATTACGGCTCACTGATTAGTTGCTAGAGGTTACAGCACATCACCTCCTCACAGCAGGGGAGCATGATATACCTAGGAATGCCGCCTTTATTTACATATCAATGCCGCCGGCCGCAGCTATTTACTTAGTATTGTCGCCGCTATTTACATACAAATTTCATTTATTTACATGTAAACACAGGGTCTCCAGGTGAGTCATCTGCACACAACAATAAGGCAGAGCTGGGCAGCATTAGTACCAGCACTTCACACTGAGATATTGGGACACAGCGTAAGAATAAAACTTCAAGGGACAAGGGAATTTAAACCTGAATAGTTGGCAAGTATGAGGCAGCTGTTTTGGGCCCCCCAGCAATTACAGGGCCCAGGGCAGCTGCCCCTTTTGCCCTGCCTTAAAGACGGCCCTGGCTTTTGGTAATCTATGCTGCCTTCAAATTGTTTCCCTCTGTCCATATCACAGTGATGTTTATTTTACTTTCTTATTGTCTATACCTAAATTTATGAGCTGTTCCTATCTTTAAGGCTCTGACCTTTCTGCTCTCTTGCTGTGTCTTGTAGTGAGCCTTGGTGTGAGAAGTTCATGACTATGGTATTAACTATGGCTTAACCTGTTACCAATAGCCCATCCCACCCTCTAATGATCACACAACACATGGGTGGAGTGAATTGGCCACAGCAGCCATTCTTATTTTTGTTAACCAATATATAAATTTTATAATTAACATAAAATAATCAATAATAATTATCACCACCATGGGGCACAAGGTCCAATAGGCATAACATATGACTGTACCTGCTAGCCACTTCTCAGGCCTCAAGTCGCTAAAGCCTCCGACTCAGAGACAACTAGCAGGTATCCATATACCAACTGGGAGCCGCCCTCAGACGGGTCCCTAAACCATGCCCTTTAGGAGCCCATATGACCTTCACAAGTACCTTGCACCCCGCCAAACAACCACCAACCAGTATTCTGGCCCCCCTCTCCCTACCATCACCACCATCTCCTCAAATCTTAGGGCGGGTGGGTGGGAAGCTCCTCGTGCAGATTGGCCCCTCCCCTTCCTGCTTAGCTCAGTATGGGGCTCGTCCATCCTCTAAGCCAGCCAGCCCCATCCATTCACCCCCTACCTGGCTCCGCCCCGTTAACCCCTGTCGTGCCGGCCCTCCGCCGAATACCTTCGGCATTGCTCTGTGCCTCTCTTTCTGTTAGCCATGTGTTCCTTCTATGCAATCCTGAATAATTAATTGGCAATACCCCCACCCAAATACAGCATAAATTCAGGCCTTACCTAGGGGATGCACAGGCACGGATTGCATTGGCAACTATCATCTTGGATAAAGTATTCATATTGGATTAAGTATTGCACTTCAGCGAATGCACAAAGCGAAAATACACAACAGACTTCTGCAGAACACTAAACTACAGGTGACCTGATTCTCCAAACTTTTTCATCTCTCATTCAGGCTTCCTCTCAATTTCACCACTCTACATCTGTATCATGCACTCCCTACTTTTCCTTCTCATGGTTGCATCCTCCTTAAATTCTCACTCCTTCACCCACCTTCTCCACCCCACAGCTTATATATATATATATCACCCTCACTCCTGTCTTCACCTTATTACTGCACATATCAGCTCCTGCTAATTCTGAACCATATACCAATAAAACCTGCAGGCCACTGGGACGTGACTAGGGTGACCACATTTACAATCTTCCATTCAGGGACACCCCCTCCAAAAAAAAACAAAAAAAACATGATTTTTTATACCTTTTTTTCCCCAATTTTTGGGGCAGAGGCAATATTATGAAATCAGTGGGCCTGTGTGCAAGATCATAAGTGGGCCCTAAGATCACTTTTTAGAGAGACTACCACAGAGAGTACAGCAGGTCTATCCACCCCGCTTACATCATCCTCCAGAGTGCACCCTTAGTGCCTTCAGGGTACCCTCTTAGTACTACTGTACTAAGGGGTACTCCGAGGGTTATAAGGGGACTCTCTGAAGGAGGATGTAAGGGGGCTTTCTGGAGGATGTAAGGGGGCTCTCTGGAGGAGGATGAAAGGGGGCGCTCTGGAGGAGGATGAAAGGGGGCGCTCTGGAGGATGTAAGGGGGCACTCTGGAGGATGTAAGGGGGCACTATGGCAGTACTAACTTAGCCAAAGCCTCCTTCCATCCTCCGGAGTGCCCCCTGACATCCCCAGGTGCCCCCTCAGTGCCTCCTTTCATCCTCTGGAGGGCCCCTTACATCCTCCTCCGGAGGCGCTAAGATAGTACCTTCAGAGAGTCCTGAGGAGGGATGGCCATTAATCCATGGCATGTCAATGTTAGGAGAAGCAGAGTACACCACCCACCTCATGCCCACCCTTTTCCAGTCCTGCTTGCCCTCTCTCTGCCACAGCCCCATGTTATCTGTACCTGTGTAGCTTACTGCAGCTCCTTGTCGGTGTCACGTGCTCCGTCTTTGCAGTGAAGGTCAGGGAGCACTGGAGTCAGGATACTTGATTCTCCTCTGGGGTCAGCCTGACAGCCTCTGCCACTCCTGCTTCCTCACATTGCCATCACTGGTAACGAGACCCACCGTCTGCCACCTGAGCAGTAGCAACAGTCGGGGAGGCTGACACACAGAATGTGGGCTGGTCAGGGACTCAGGAGACACTGTCCTGACTCCCTGCTGCATGCCGCGAGCAAAGGAGGAGGTGCCGAATGCGGAGGTGGGTGGAGACAGCAGGGCAGCATTAGGCGCTGTACATTGCTCGCCAGCCTCACCGTCTGAAAGTCTGTGACTTCACTGGCTGCTAGACGCCAGGCAGGCCCAGCCCTAGCAACCAGTTCCACAAATGTAGTTAATAGGGTGGCTGCACTGGCTGTGTCCACTGTTTTATTCCGGGACATTGTATTGTCCAGGAATGAAGGTGCCCAGGACCCAGGACAGACATGTCCATTGCGGGACAGTCCCGGGCAATCCGGGACATGTGGGCACCCTAGACGTGACCTCCCACATAAGTCACACTCCCATATCGCCTCTTTCACCCTTCTGCTTCTCCTAACTTTTGGAGATATTTCCCCAAATCCTGGACCGCTATCATTTACCTTTGGCCAACATACCCAGCACCCACCATCCTCTGATAGCAGCCGCAATCCACACAATCTCATTTCTATTCCTCTTCAGCCTAGAGCCAGCCTCCCCTTCTCCTGTGCCCTTTGGAATGCCCACTCTGTTTGTAACAAACTCACCACCATCCATGGCCTATTTATCACTAACTCCCTGAACCTACAATTACTGAGACCTGGATTCAAGAATCTGACCTTCCTTCTCCTCCTTCTCCTGCTTCTCTCTCCTATGGTGGCCTCCTTTGGACTCACTCTCCCAGGCCTAGTGGACGGAAAAGAGGTGGTGTTGGAATCCTCCAATTCCCTCAAAGCACTTTTCAGGTTCTTCATCCACCCCTCTCTCTGTTCCTTTCTTCATTTGAAGCTCATTGTATTCGTCTATTTTCTCCAGTTCCATTGAGAATTGCTGTGGACCGGTATCAAACTTCCTTGATGACTTCTCTGCCTGGCTACCATACTTTTCTCTCCTCTGAAATTCCAACAATCATTCTTGGTGACTTCAACATCCCTGTTAATCTCCACACTCCCGCTACTTCTAAGCTGCTGAGCATAACTTCCTCTTTTGACCTAAAACAATTGACAAGCACTTCTACTCACTCTGTTGGCAACTGCCTTGACCTCATATTCTCCTACCTATGCACGCCGCACACCCTCTCCAATATTCCTTTTCCTCTCTCTGATCACCACCATATTAGTTTCACTCTCTCTTTGTCTGCCTCCTCCTTGCCTTCCAACTACCAAACTATTACCCATAGAAACCTTCGCCATCTTAACCCTTCTCTTCTTTTTTCTGCTACAGATTGTCTCTACGACAAAAACTCGTCCTGCCCCAACTTGACCACTTCTGTCTACAACAGTTCACCGTCATCTGCCCTGGATACCTTCGCTCCCCTCACTACACACAGAATCAGGCCCCGACCGTTACAACCCTGGCAGACAGACAATACCAGAAGCCTCAAAAAAGTAGCCACGCTCTGGAGCATTTGTGGCGTAAAACTAAGTAACAGCAAGATTTCAGCCAATATAAATCTGACCTCCAAAAACACCATTCCTGCCTGCACACTGCCAAACAGACCTACTTCATCACTCTCATTAACACCCTCTCACGTAGTCCCCATCAACTCTTTTCTACCTTTACCACTCTACTTCATCCTACATTACCCCCACCCACTAACTTACTCACTGCCCAGGAGATTGTTAATCACTTCAACAATAAGATTGAGACAATTCACCTTGAGATCTCCACTCTACAGACATCTCTGACCCGAAATTTAATCTACATGTCTTCCTATACATGTCAGAAGCCTCCATATATTCGGGTCACATCAGCACACAGAGAGACATAAATTGAACATCTCGAACATCTCCATCAATCATATAGCTTAGTTATACATGGGTCTCCCTCAGGGGGGCAAGACATCTCCATCCCATTTTTTGCTAGCCAAGACTCCTCCTGGGGTCAAAGTGGGCACCCTGGGCACCCTCATGGCTCTGGCCCTAATCAAGGGTCAGCTGTTCTTCACAAATCCATGTACCCCAGATTTTGGAGAATTTCTTTGGACAATTACAGCCTAGGTAAGTTAAGTTATACAATGGGAGGGCGTTATTTATAAGCTTTTTCCACTGCTGTATTATCGGTGGGTTAACCCCCTTCCACTGGCGCAGGATTGCCTTTCTGGCATAAAAGGCCACATAAAACACAAACAACTTCTTAGATTGAGGGGCTGGTAAGTTCTCCACTATTCCAAGCAGCAATGGGACCAGGGCTTTTAATTCTACACTTAGAGGCGCCTTTTCTTTGTTTTTCTGTTTCCTATTCAGAGATTGCTTCTCTCCATAAGTGCAGCCCTAAGTGTGGAAGATACCCTATAATAGACTTTCTGGTTCATAAAGACATCTGTTTTTGCTTGGTCCTGAAGTTCAGAGCGCCCTTACAAACTGTATATGGATTTTAATGGGACCAGGTCGCATGTCACAGTCAGTTTGCTGACAGAATTAACCATGGCCACCACTTCTCCCCAGAAGGACTGTATGTTTTGACAGGACCAGACCATGTGCAAGAACGATCCCTTCTCTAAAGAGCATTTGGGGCAGAGCAGGCTGCTGTCTGGGTATATCTTGGGCAGGCGTTGTGGTGAAAAATACGCTTTATGCAAAAATTTGAGTTGGACAAACATGTGACGGGTGGATATCACCAGAGAGAGGTACTGCTGAAAGCCCTCCTCCCAGTCATCATCAGCCAGTGAAGGTATATCCCCCTGCCATACCGAGAACAGCTGCGAGACCTTAGAAGTATCCATTCCAGCTAGTTTTGAATACAGGGCAGACAGGGGCTTAGTCTCTTCCACTGCGCTCAAGAGACATTCTATTCCAGTGGTTACTAGCACAGGGGGTACAGGAAACTGAGATCAATATGTGTGACGGAGCTGCAGATACCTAAAAAAAACAAGCGGTTGGGTAAATCCTTCCGGTGTTTCACCTCAAATGAGAGCAGACCGACAGGGGACATTATATCAGCTAATGTTTTAATTTCATACCGGGTCCAAAGCACCGGGACCGTCTGAAAGTGCGGTAACCGTGGGTTCCCTCATAGCTGAGTGCGGGGGGTCCAAACAATCTCCCAGACTCTAAGTGTAGTTCTCATCTAGGGGGTTATATTTGGGTTAGATTTGGGCCCATGATGCATTAAGTTTCTCAGCTCAGAGTAAGACCAAAGCAACGCCGCCTCCAAAGTTGAGGCAGGGTTGAACGGCTCCTCCGACAGCCATCATCGCAGCGTAACCAGGATCGCCGCCCAATAATACTTGAGAAAGCAGGGCAAGGCCCTCTAGTGAGACTGGCAGTTGAAGGGTGGATATGGCAGTCCTGGGGACGCTACCGTTCCAGACAAATGAGATAATCAGCTTGTCTACTTTTTTGAAAAAAGCTTGTGGGATGTGTACCGGGGTTTGCCTGAAGATATATAAGAATTTGGGGAGCACCGTCATTTTAATAAGGTTGACCCTTCCGACCGAGGTAAGGGGCAGTGATTTCCAGGCAGTGCATCTTTGAGTCAGGTTGAGAGGAATATACTGAGCTAGATTCTCTAAGACCCCACCAATCTTAACAACCTAAGACCCATCTCTTTACTCCCTTTTGCCTCCAAACTCCTTGAACGTTTAGTCTACAACCAATTGAGTGACCACCTCATTGAGAATAACTTTCTTGATCCCCTTCAGTCTGGATTTCGCCCACAGCACTCCACAGAAACTGCCCTCCTAAAACTCACAAACAAATTACTAACAGCCAAAACCGACGGTCATTATTCCATACTCTTACTCTTACCTTTCTGCTACCTTTGATACAGTTGACCACCCCCCCCCCCCCCTCAAAAAACTAAATTTGCTTGGTCTCCATGGCTGCACTCTCCATTGGTTCGAATCAGGGGTCAAGTCCTGGGGAAAAAAGTGTGGGAACTCCCATCCAAGATCCACCCCCCCACCAAAAAAAAAGATAAGCTCATAAGCTCACGCTTCAAAAGTGGTATTTTTCATCCAATTTTCGTATTGTGTGTTTGAAGCTGAACTGTTAGTACATAAAAAAAGACAATCCTCAGTAAACATAAATACGGTAATTCTCAGAATAATCAGCATTCATTCAATTGTGCTTCCATGCAAATGTGAACATCGTGTTCTGATCTTTATTGGGGAATTTTATTTTGTATATAGAGTGTTTATGTGGTGAGTTTACACTTTTCATTGAACAGAGTTTGGATAACACAGGGTTAAATGGAAAGGTCATAAATTAACTGCACATTATCTGGACAGAATGCTTGAGGAGATAGTGATGTGTTCCTGCTTAGGAGATGTATGTTAGCTTGGGGGGCTGCAAACTCGGCAGGGCTCCAACACACACTCGCTGCTATTCCAACCCTTCACATATTTCCACATAAACTTCCCTCCTGGCATTAAACTTTGCCAGGTATTGTGCTCAGCTTACCACCCCAAACTGATGTTCCTCCCTCAGCTCACCTCTCTCCCTGCATGTCCTGTGAGCAGAATAGCTGATTTACCCGTCAGCTAGCTGTGATTAACAGGTAGATCCAAGCAGAAGCTGTCATAGGGCCCCCTACTGGCAATGCCTGAATGGTCAGATGTGCGGCACTTACTATTGCGAGCTGTGTCGGCAGCTGCTGGTGTAGCACCTGCCACACAGCTTGCATACTTTAAAGTCTTGCCGGATGCGGCTGCTAACGGGAACTGAGTTCCTGTTGTGGAAAAAGTACAGGAACTCAGTTCCCATGCGTTCCCGCAGGACTTGAGCCCTGGTTCGAATCTTACCTATCTCATCGCACCTTCAGTGTTACTTACAACTCCACTTCCTCTTCTCCAACTCCTCTTTTCGTTGGGGTCCCCCAAGGTTCTGTCCTTGGACCTCTACTATTCTTGATCTACACGTCCTTCCTGGGTCTGCTGATAGCCTCCCATGGCTTTCACTATCATTTATATGCTGAAATCTATCTCTCTGCCCCTCAGTTCCTCCCCCACATGCCCCTTCCCCTGACTTCTCTGTCAAGATCAATGGCACATCTATCAGTCCATCCCCACATACCAGGGTGCTAGGGATAACCTTAGACTCTGAACTGTCCTTTTAGGCCCACATACAATCCCTGTCCAAATCATGCCGCCATAGCCTCACCATTTCCCGAATATGCCCCTTTTTAACTAATGACACCACCAAGCTTCCAATTCACCCCCTGGTCATCTCTCGCCTCGACTACTGCAGCTCCCTCCTCATTGGATTACCTTTACATAGACTATCCCTTCGGTCCATAATGAATGCCGCTGGTGTTAGCTGATGATCAAAGCTCGTCACAGCGCCTTGAGGCAATTCAGTTCGCTTTGTTCTCTATACAAATATTTCATTCATTCATTCATTGCAAGACTCATCCACCTTACCAACCATTAAGTGTCCTCCACCCCTCCCTGCCAATCCCTCCACTGGCTTCCACTCACCCAACAACAAAATTCAAAGTACTAACAATAATTTACAAAGTCATCCATAACTCTGCCCCCAGCTACATCACTAACCGAGTCCCAAAATACCAATCAAACCGCTCTCTTCAGTCATCCCAAGACCTTCTGCTCTCTAGCTCCCTTGTCACCTCCTCCCATGCTCCCCTCCAGGATTTCTCCAGAGCTTCTCCCTTCCTTTGGAACTCCCTACCCCAATCTATCCGAGTATCCCCTAATCTATCCATCTTTAGGCGATCCCTGAAAACCCTTCTCTTCAAAGAAGCCTATCCTGCTTCTAACTAACACTGTTTTACTTCCTCCATCAGCTCATCCCCCACAGCTATTACCTTTTGTATCAATTGATCCTTCCTTTTTAGATTTTAGGCTCTAATGAGCAGGGCCTTCGGATTCCTCTTGTACCAAATTTTAATGCAACTGTAATGTCTGCCCTCATGTTGTAAAGCACTGCGCACACTGTTGGCGCTATACAAAACCTGTATAATAATAATAATTATATCTTTTCATGTGACAACACTGAAGAAGTGACACTTTGCTACAATGTAGTGAGTGTACAGCTTGTCCCCTCAAAATAACTCAAAACATAGCCGTTAATGTCTAAACTGCAACAAAACTGAGTACACCCCTGAGTGAAAATGTCCAACTTGGGCCCAATTAGCCATTTTCCCTCCCCGATGTCATGTGACTTATTGTTATAAGGTCTCAGATGTGAATGGAGAGCAGGTGTGTTAAATTTGGGGCTATCGCTCTCACTCTTTCATGCTGGTCACTGGAAGTTCAACATGGCACTTCATGGCAAAGAACTCTGAGGATCTGAAAAAAATTGTTGTTCTAAATAAAGAAGGCCTAGGCTATAAGAAGATTTCCAAGACCCTGAAATTGAGCTGCAGCATGGTGGGCAAGACCATACAGCGGTTGACCATAACAGGTTCCACTCAAAACAGGCCTCACCATGGTTGACCAAAGAAGTTGAGTGCACGTCCTCAGTGTCATATTCAGAGGGTAGCTTTGGGAAATAGACGTATGAGTGCTGTCAGCATTGCTGCAGAGTTTTAAGTCTTGGGGGGTCAGCCTGTCAGTCCTTGGACCATACGCTACACGCTGCATCAAATTAGTCTGCATGGCTGTCATCCCAGAAGAAAGCCTCTTCTAAAGATGATGCACAAGAAAGCCTGCAGTTTGCTGAAGACAAGCAGACTAAGGACATAGATTGCTGGAACCATGTCCTGTGGTCTGATGAGACCAAGATAAGCTTATTTGGTTCAGATGGTCTCAAGTGTGTGTGGTGGCAACCAGGTGAGGAGTACAAAGACAAGTGTGTCTTGCCTACAGTCAAGCATGGTGGTGGGAGTGTCATGGTTTGGGGCTGCATGAGTGGTGCCGGCACTGGGAGCTCAAGTTCTTTGAGGGAACCATGAATGTCAACATGTACTGTGACATACTGAAGCACAGCATGATCCCCTCCCTTCAGAGACTGGGTCACAGAGCAGTATTCCAACATGATAACGACCCCAAACCACGATGACCACTGCCTTTCTAAAGAAGCTGAGGGTAAAGGTTATGCTGGCCAAGCTTTTTTTCAGACCTAAACCCTATTGAGCATCTGTGGGGCATCCTCAAATGGAAGGTGGAGGAGTGCAAGGTCTCTAACATCTACCAGATCCATGATGTTGACTTGGAGGAGTGGAAGAGGACTCCAGGGGCAAACTATGAAGCTCTGGTGAACTCCATGCCCAAGAGGGTTAAGGCAGTGCTGGAAAATAATGGTGGCCACACAAAATATTGATACTTCGGGCACAATTTGGACATTTTCATTTAGGGGTGTACTCACTTTTGTTGCCAGCAGTTTCGACATTAATGGCTGTGTGTTGAATTATTTTGAGAGGACAGAAAATTTACACGGTTATACAAGCTTTACACTCACTACTTTACATTGCAGCAAAATGTAATTTCTTCAGTGTTGTCACATGAAAAGATATTTACCACTGTGCCCTGAGCTTGAGGCTGATCTTGTGTTACAGGCTGATACTGTGCTTGCACGGCGGGGGGGGGGGGAGTTCCAGTCCTGCAGGTCCCCCATCTAGACCAAATCCTCAACCCATTAAGCTGCAACAGTGCAAGACTAGAACAGGGGTTGGTCTTGACAGTTTTTGAAGGGTGTTGAGCTGGGTCTATGAGTATAAGTGGCACAGTTATTGAGGCACATCCAGTGTGTCAACTTTTGGGTATGGCCAAAGAGTGGTCATGGGCAAGAGGTGGGTGTTTTTTCACCATGAATGACTTGTAGTTTGCCATGTTTCTTCAATTTTTTAGACAAGGTAGAGCCTGGAGGTAAACTGAAGAGATTGTGGAACTGAAACAAGCCCCATTGGGACCAGCAATGATGATGAGCCCCAGCAAGTGTAAGAGCCAGCACTGATAACTCCCAGCTAGTGTAAGGGTCAGCAATAAACCTCAGCACAGCACAACTCCTTCAAGCATTGCATAAAAATTAACCCCCAGCGCTGCACAACAATTGATTCCCAGCACGGCATAACAACCCCCAGAAATTCATAATAATTATTTCCCATCATGGCACAAATTAACCCCTACATTGCACAATAACTAATACCCAATATTGCAAAATAACCACACAATGATTATAGAGTGTGTTGATCAGAACTATACAACAGTAGTTGCTCAGTGTGCCCTTTTACAAATGTAGCTGGTTATTATGTTATGCGGGTGCTAAGAAGAATTTTTGGGGGGCTTCAGCACACACATGTCTTGAGCTTTATTGAAGTTCTTCTTTTCACGCATGCACAGTAAGACTGCACAGCAAATAAAAATATGAGATGTATTTATTTTGCTATGTGTGTGTGTGCTAAACAGTGTACAAAATTGTCTGTCAGCCCTTTGCTGCAAAGCCGGACGGCTGCTCTTATACAGGGCCCAGTGGTCCAGGTTTTCACTTTAATACACCCACTGCACTCCAATCAACAGCTCCGGGAAAGGATATGTTGAATAGCAGAAAACCTGGACCACTGGACAATTTAGTAGGTTGTTAAGCGCAAACTCATTGTAAACACAAAAAAGACTGCATAACAAATGTAAAAAATAAAATGCCTTCTGCTTGGTCTTTATAATGACTAATTGCACTAAAACGTTTAGGTTTTAGTGATTAGGTTTACCCATACTTTAACTATATACTGCTTTGTGGAATTCTATTGAATTTGACTGATAAAAAAGATAAGGATAGCAAGATTTGCTTCTAAGAAAAGAATGTAAATATTAAACGGTGGGCTGTATTTAGTCCACGCTTCTGACATGGTTACTATCACATAGCTGGCTATCACAGTGTTTGCTGTTTCACAAAAATAACGTTAAAATTAATTTCTGACAAGCTAGTTCTAAGAGATTGGGTAGCCCGTTTCCTATACTATACCTCCCTCTAGTGGCCGAACAGGGTCCAAAAAATGCTATGAAAGTCATCTATGTTTCTTTAAAAATAGGAATATCAGACAATACTAAATAGCATTTATCCATAAGAGAGTTTTGGTTGGTTATTAGTACAGGTCTAGCATGAAAAGGGATGGGGGTCCACTGCTACCTTGGATTCATTGCAAACAACTGCAAATCTCAAAATTTGGGCCAAAAAGTTCATAGGTTAGCCTCCATAAATAAGGAACAATTTTTAATTATAAAGACAGTGCATAACCTTTTCTTCCAGTCAGCCAATACATTGAAGGAATGGGTAACTGGCCCCCTTGCTGTAAAAGGTGAGCTCACAGCAGCCGTATTATCAGTGTGTGCTGGAACAGTTTTGGAGCATTCACAATTATGTAAAAAGAGAGAGATTTTTGATTATTGTTTGACAATAGCTTATTATTCCTACAAATGGACAGACTCAAATTCTTCAATGCGGTTCTGTCAAGCACCATAAACCAGACGGAGACAGAAAATGCAATTAAAATCACACCTTTAATGGAATGGCAAAAATAACAGTTCAGGAACGTAGTCAAAAACAGAAGCCAGGGTTTTGATGCCAGAGCGGGTAATCAGACGAGCTGGGATCAGGAAGCCAGGAGTCAGCGAAGTGAGCAGCAAAATCAGGAACGGGTAACGGAAGAGAAATCAGCCATGCCAAATCATACAATAGTACACAAGCAGGAACACACAGGAGGTATTGACTACGCAATGGCGAGGAGAGAATGAGCTAGGCTGCTTAAGCCTTCTGCGCCTAAGGGTAAAAAAAATCGAAATGCCTAAGCATAAGTTTGCAACTTTTACATGTGTTATTAAAACCGTACATATCACCACAACTACTTTGTGCATCCAGGTGGATTATACCTTTTTTTTCAGGACAAATTGGGCTTTTTTTTTATAAATTCTTTATTTTTCTATTTTTCCATCTTTTCTTTCCATAGATTACACATTACATTTCTTTATATACCTACAGTTTTTTAACAGCTATATCTTATAACATTTCAATCTATACCTCAATCCCACATCATCCTCCCCCATCCCTCATCCTTCCCTCCCAAGAGAAAAAAATAAAAAAAGGGAATTTTCATAATAATCCACCCCCTCACCTCTTCACCCCCCCCCCCCCCCCCCCACGATCCGCCAGCTCTACCATATTTCAAATGTTCTGCATCATACTTTCTCTATACTTTAGATATGGAGCCCAAATCTTCTGATATTTCTCATCTTGATCTCTCATTGTCATTGTCAAATTTTCCATTTGTTGGATTTCTGCAATTCTCTGAAACCACTGTGCTCTAGCTGGAGGGCTGCTCTTTTTCCACAGAGCCGGAATACATGCCCTTGCTGCTATCAATAGGTGTCTCAGCAAAGAATTTTTGAATCTTTCTATTGCCATTGGAATATCCAGCAACAAAAAAGTTGCCGGTTTATCTCCCAGGTCAATTCCTGTTATCATTACAATAGTATCAGCTACCATCTCCCAGAACACTCTAATTTTTGGACATTCCCAAAATATATGTAGTAGTGTTCCCTCTGCTCCATGACATCTCCAACATGTCTCTGATATCTGGGGGTAAATTTGATGTAACACTTTTGGTGTTCTATACCACTTAGTGAGAATCTTATATCCCCCTTCTTGATATCTGCTTGCCATCGAGGCCTTTTGATTAAACAGCAACATCTTATCCTTTTGTTCTGGGGAAAACTTAGTCCCTAAGTCTCTTTCCCAAGCCTGCAGAAAGGGCAATTCTTGTGGAGTTTCCTGTTCTATTAACATACTATAAAAATAAGACATCAAATGTCTCAGTTCCTCTCCTTTCAAACAGATCTCGTCAAACTCAGTCAATGCCCTTATTTCTACGTATACTTTTGATTTAGATCTAATAAAGGCTTCTAATTGCCTCATTCTGAAGGGATCTAGCCCTAATGTCATTCCTTTTTCAATATCTTTTTTTAGTCATTAACCGATTGCCTACCGAGAAATGACAAATTCTGCTCATGCCTCTGTCTCGTATTGTTTTAAATTTTGGATCTGTTATTCCCGGAAATGCTGGGGTACCAAGGATAGGAAGGAGCGGACTGGGAATTCTTGAAATAGATGTTTTTCTGAATACTCTTTTAGTTATTCGTAATGTCTCCCCTAGTATTGGATGTTTTCTCATTCCTACTGGTATTTCTGTATCTGGAATCCACACTAATCCTTCCAATGGGATATCTATTGCTGCTTGTTCTGTCTGTATCCACGGTTTTTCATTTTTAAGCCTACACCATTCCACTACTCTGGCTAAATGTGAAGCTTCCTGGTATTTTATTGGGTCTGGGAGTCCTATCCCTCCTTTTCCTTTGGGGAGTACTAAAATATCTCTACGTACTCTTGCTGGTTTCCCAGCCCAGATGAACTTCATAAATCTTGATCTAAGATCCTTGAAAAAACTTGGAGGGATCTTAATCGGTATAGTTTGGATTATGTATAACAGTCTAGGCATCACATTCATCTTAATAATATTAGTTCTCCCGAACCATGTAAAAATCTCTTTGTCCCATTTTTTGAAGATCACTTTTGATCTGTCTTACCAGTGGGATATAGTTCAGTTCGAACAGCTCATTTAGATTTTTTGACATTTTTGTTCCTAAATAACTTATATATGAATTCGTCCATCTAAAATCAAATTGCGTGGATATTGCTTGTAGCTGGGCCGAATCTATTTCTACCCCCATTGCTTCTGATTTTCCATAATTTATTCTAAAGTTAGATATTTTCCCATATTCTCGTAGCTCCATTAGTAAAGACGGGAGAGATGTAATTGGGGACGTTACAAAAAAAATCAGATCATCTGCATAAGCCGACAACTTCTGATCTTCATTTTTTATTTTTACCCCCCTGATATCCACATTGGCACATATTTTCCTTAAAAAAGGTTCTATTGTCAAAATGAATATCAGGGGTGAGAGGGGACATCCCTGGCGTGTTCCATTTAAAATGGAGAATGGCTCTGATAATCTGTCATTCACTTTCACCCTAGCACTTATCCTTTTGTTCTGGGGAGAACGTGGTCCCTAAATCTCTTTGGGCTTTCACTTGGTAGTAAATGGTAATGATGGATATCTCCTGAATTATTTTTTTTGATTATCAAAGGAAAACTAGCCCAAAATAGTAAAAACATTTTTTTTAAAAGCTGTATATTTCTCTGTACTACCATAACCTTCCACCAAAGAACTACCCAAATTTTAATTCTCCTGCTCCTAACGAGTGCAGCCCGAAAACAATAGTGAGAATTTCGTTTTTTTTATCCTACCTAAAAAGCGCACTGACACTAGCACAAACTGACACTGATACTACAAAAAAAATAAAAAGTTCTGTAAAAAAAAAAAATACTGACCCTGACCTTGACATAAACACTAACCCTGGCACTGAACTAGATCAAACCTTGACCTAGGTATTTTTTTATTCTATTTTTTATTATTAATTTTTTTTCTCGGCAAAGAGAAAGAAAACACAGGGGCGGGCTTCATAGTGACTGATCACTGTGATAGCCAAGCACAGTGAACAGGTGACCGGGAATCGTGATATGTGACCCCACCAAATAAAGAAGTCTAGTGGGGCTGCATATTTGTGTTACATCGGCATGAAGGGGGGTAAGTAGCCAAAAGGGGCTGGCTGTGGGCTGGACTAATGAGGCAGGTTAATGGTAACCAGGTGAGTCACTATGGAAGTGGCTGATAATTAACCGACAGCTAAGCAACTCTGAGCACTGAAAGAAAAGAGCTGCCCATAAGTAGCAGAAGCCAGCCTTGACAGGTTCAATGCAATATTTGTGAACTTTGAGCAAGATTCACAAAACTGTCACAAAACAGCCTCTCACCTTATGTTTTTCTACAAAAACATGAACAGAACAAAGGTAATTTCTAGCCAGTTGCTTGAGCGAATACCTGTAGGAATGCTAATTTACATGGACACGCTGTGCAGTATACCCCTGTTGAAGACCCCTAGAATCGAAACGCGTTGGGAAGCTTTCTTGTACCCCACATTGATTTATCTCTTATCATTGTTCATGATCACTTTTTACTTATATTTTTGGTGTGTCATTTTATTTATGACATATTGCAATAAACGTAATTTTTTGTTTACCTGCACCATTTGGAGTCCCTCTGTTCTTTTTTCTTGGATCTCAACCTAAGCATTGAAGGAGAACAAGTGAACTAGTCCTAGATACGCCGATTTTGGAGCAATTGCTCCTTGGAGCCCACAGACAAAGAATGGAGGACCCCCCGCAAGGATTCACTCAACTATTGCCCCTACACGCCATCAGATTGTGATTGTAAGTCTTTATGACTCACTGTCGTATAACATGTGTGTCCAACTATATCGGTAAGAGTACCCACCTTTTTTCCTTGAATGGTCGGTGTTGATGTGACTTCAGACAACTAGTTTCAGCCTCCATTATTTGCATTGCTTTTTCCAGACCCCCTTCCGTGTTTGGCATCATCCCACAGGAATATTCATTTGCACATTTGGGTTCATTTGGACTATTTCCAATATAGGATACATTGGAGTCAACTCCTTTAGTGTGAACTACATTCACTGAGTTTTTCACTGTCCATTTTTTCGTTTTGCACTTTCATGTAAATTTTACTATATGGTGCATTGTTTCTTTACGTGTTTCATTACACTTGTTTGCACATTTGAGTATATAATATTTAGCGCTACACTAATTATTTGTCTGCTTGCAGCAAAGAACCAGGCACTGCACTTGCCTCCGAGGACTTGCATAAAGCCTTCCTCTTTACACATTGTAGAATGATATTTATGACTAAGCCCTTTTGCCGAGTCCACATGTGGCATTGCTCTCTGTCCTGCCTAGATCAATCACCAAGCAAAAATTCACGCTTTTACTACACTTTCCCTTGGCACAAGTTCTAGGTGTCACTTTTCCAAATTGTAGCAAATTTGCGTGGCAAGTCTCTAGCAAGTCTACAGAGAGAGCTCTGCAAGTCACAGTGACTCCTGTGGTGGGATGATTATTGCACAACATAACTGAACCAGAACTTTCAACAGACTTACAGAATGTGTATAAAGAAAGTTAATCTGGAGTCATGCAATACGGATTTGTGAAGCCTGGCAAGTCTAGCAGTAGATTAGCAAGCCATTTTCAAATGTACAGCTCAATTGCTTTCTATCTAGGATGTAATTTTTCCATTTATCCTCCTTTTACATTTATTGTCCTTTTTTGATATGCTATTTTAACTTTAACAGGCAAATCAGCCATTCTTATTGCTTGATAATAAGTTCAAAGCGTGTTTGACCCCCCAAAAAAAAAAATATATCGCAGCTTACCAGTCCCTAGATATGGTTGCTGAATTTGTTTTCTTTTTTTTTAGGCTTTCTTCCCTTTATGTTTACCAGATTATGCTGTAAATAATCATGCAGCTTGGTGAACTTATACGGTCTAAAATACTTAATTCAAATTGCAGTGACCTTCACATGGAAGCTGGAAAGAATAAGGACCACAATTCGGGCAATCATCTACGTATCAATTTACAGTACAAAACAAAACATAACTAAAAACAGGTTAATGAATCAAAGGCATTGGTTGACAATAGTCTCTTGTGAAATCCATCTCTGCATCTCTGCTTTTGCCAGAAGTATTTTTAGAAGAGCCAAGCCAGTTAAAAATACTCCGACTCCTAGCCATCTGCCAAAGTCAAGCATTCGATTTAAGGCATGAATAATACGTAGCTGTATGTGTACTCATCTAAATGCTTGCCTTGTAATACATAAAACCAAGCCTTTCTCTTCTTTTGTCAAGGAGGAGATTTTTATATGGATGATTTTATCTGATATATATATTTTGTCAATATCACTTCTTCAGTACCAACATTTCATATCCTACCTTCAGTGCCAATATGTGGGCTAAACATCAAAACCAATTGTCAGATTTAGCTGATGTTGCAGAAATAAAAAGAACAATTTCCAAGATCTTAACCACTTGACCACTGGGCACTTAAACACCCTTAATAACCAGACCAATTTTCAGCTTTTGGTGCTCTCACATTTTGAATGACAATTACTCAGTCATGCAACACTGGACCTATATGAAATTTTTGTCCTTTTTTAACACAAATAGAGCTTTCTTTTGGTGGTATTTAATCACCTCTCAGTTTTTTATTTTTTGTGCTATAAAAGAAAAAGGACTGAAAATTCTGCGAAAAAATGAATTTTTCTTCGTTTCTGTTATACAATTTAGCAGATTAGTAATTTTTTCTTCATACATTTTGGCCAAAATTTATACTACTACATATCTTTGGTAAAAATAAGTACAAATTGGTGGATATTATTTGGTCTTTGTGAAAGTTATAGAGTCCACAAGCTATGGTGCCAATATCTGAAAATTGATCACACCTGAAGGACTGAAGGCCTATTTCAATTCTTGAGACCCTAACATGCCAGAAAAGTACAAATACCCCCCAAATGACCCCTTTTTGGAAAGAAGACATTCCAATGTATTTAGTAAGAGGCATGATGAGTTTTTTGAAGTTGTCATTTTTTCCCACAATTCTTTGCAAAATCAAGATTTTTTTTCTTTCCACAAAATTGTCATATTATCAGGTTATTTTTCACACACAGCATATGCATACCACAAATTACACCCCAAAACACATTCTGCTATTACTCCCGAGTACGGCGATACCACATGTGTGAGACTTTTACACAGTGTGGCCACATACAGAGGTCCAACATGCAGGGAGCGCCATCAGGCGTTCTGGAGCACCCAGGACAATTCTGACATTTCTCTCCTACATGTAAAAATCATCATTTATTTGCTAGAAAATTACAGAGAACCCCAAAACATTATATATTTTTTTTAGCAAAGACACTGGAGAATACAATGGTGGTCGTTGCAAATTTTTATCTCACACGGTATTTGCGCAGCAATTTTTCGAACGCGTTTTTTTGGGGGGAAAAACAGTTTTGTGCTTAAAAAAAACAAAAAAAACAGTAAAGTTAGCCCAATTTTTGCATAAAGTGAAAGATGAAGTTATGCTGAGTAAATAGATATTGAACATGTCACTCTTCAAAATTGCACATGCCCGTGGAATGGCGCCAAACGTCGCTACTTAAAAAATCCCCATAGGCGACGCTTTAAATTTTTTTTACTGGTTACATGTTTTGAGTTGCAGAGGAGGTCTAGGGCTAGAATTATTGCTCTCGCTCTAACGTTTGCGGCGATACCTCACATGTGTGGTTTGAACACCGTTTTCATATGTGGGCGGGCTTACGTATGCGTTCGCTTCTGCATGCGAGCACATGGGGACAGGGGCGTTTTAAAAATTTTTTTTTTTTTTATTGTTCATTTTACTTTATTTATTTTAGTTTGACATTTTTTACCCCAAAAATAAATTTTTGATCACTTTTATTCCTATTACAAGGAATGTAAACATCCCTTGTAATAGGAATATGGGGTGACAGGTCCTCTTTACAGTGAAATCTGGGGGTCAATATGACCCCACATCTCACCTCTAGGCTGGGAAGCCTGAAATAAAAAAATAAAAAAAGATTCTGTCTTTGATCGTACTGGCGAGTTGGTAGAAGCACCGGAGGGCAGTGAGGGGTTGGGGGGCGTCTATGGCTGGGTATTGCAGGGTATCACCGAGTATGGCTGGGTATGGCAATTTATGGCAGGGTATTGCAGAGTATTGGTGGGGTATTGGCGGGGTATTGGCGGGTATTGCAGAGTATTGGGGGGTATTGCAGAGTATTGGGGGTATTGCAGAGTATTGGGGGGTACTGCAGAGTAATGGCAGGGTACTGCAGAATATTGGGGGGTACTGCAGAGTAATGGCAGGGTAATGCAGAGTATTGGGGGGTACTGCAGAGTAATGGCAGGGTACTGCAGAGTATTGGGGGGTACTGCAGAGTAATGGCAGGGTACTGCAGAGTATTGGGGGGTACTGCAGAGTATTGGGGGTACTGCAGAGTAATGGCAGGGTACTGCAGAGTATTGGGGGGTACTGCAGAGTATTGGGGGGTACTGCAGAGAATTGGGGGGTACTGAAGAGTATTGGTGGGTACTGCAGAGTAATGGCAGGGTAATGCAGAGTAATGGCGGGTACTGCAGAGTATTGGGGGGTACTGCAGAGTAATGGCAGGGTACTGCAGAGTAATGGCAGGGTACTGCAGAGTAATGGGGGGTACTGCAGAGTAATGGCATGGTACTGCAGAGTAATGGGGGGTACTGCAGAGTAATGGCAGGGTACGGCAGAGTATTGCAGGGTATTGCAGAGTATTGGCAGGGAATTGAGGGGTTAAATTCGGTGAGCAGCGATGTGGGCACTGCAGATGCAGCCCACATCGCTGCTGACACCGATCTCTTTCCCCTCCGCTGTACCGATCAGTACAGAGAGGGGGAGGGAGGAACCATAAGATGACGCCGGTTTGTTTACAAGTGATCACTCCGTCATTTGACTAAGCGATCACGTGGTAAACGGCCGCGACGAGCGGCCATTTACCGTGATCCGTGATGCGCCGGGTCCACTGGACCCGGCGGTCATGGATGATCTTGTGTGCGCGCCCCAGTGGGCACGCGAGAGCAGAATTCTGGGAGGCCGTTAATTAACGGCCTCTCAGAGTTAAACAACCGCCCTGAAGCCGTTAATCGGCAATGGGCGGTTGTTAAGTGGTTAATATACCTGCACATCTTTTGCACTTACTGATGTATTGTAAGCATACACCATCAGCAAAACTAAAGAAGGTTCTTCTCCTGAACCACTACTTTTTTTTCAAAACGTCTTAGTTTATAAAGCCAAACAGACTTGCTTATTGGCCAAGTAATCAAACATTTGAGTATGGTCTGATTTTATTTGCACTAACATACACTTTTTCAGGACAAGTTTTCGGGAATACCCCCTTCTTCAAGGTCCAAGCAGTACTAACGCAAAGTTTTAGCAGAATGGGGGGGTGACAGTCACAGAGGGGGTCGTAAAACTGTTGGATAATGAGTAAAGCCGGGTACACATGGGCCAATTTCAGGAGACAACGGGCGGTTATAAAAAAGTCTGACATTCAGCCCATGTGTATGTCGGTCTGTCTGACAGAAGCTGACCACTTGGCCAGGTTCTGTCGGATGAGCATGCTGGAAAACCAGCAGCCGACCAACTCCCAATCAGCGCTCTCTAGCCGACCGACTCCCAATCAGTGCTCTCTGCCATTGGCTGATCTAAGTGTCTTGGCAGGGGGGCATCCTCCTGTCAGAACACAACAGCTTAACGTTCAACCCGCTGGGTTGTATGAAAAATAACTTGTAGTGTGTACCTGGCTTAAGAGAACCCAGGTCTAGATTTAGGCCATTATTTTTTGTGTCAAATAGAACCACCATTGTTCGTTCAAAAGTTTTCCTTTCCTGAATAGTTTTGAAATTCCCTTTAAGAACTAAAACATTAAGGTCTTCCATAGCGTGGTCCGGTTGTGATGGCTACAATCAGCTCAAGCAAGATGGCCCACTAGTGCAACTCAATTTCAGATTCCATTGCCCTGCCCACTTTACTTTATGTCATCAGTGGCATGATGTTATTTCCTCAAACTAAATAAAGGTGTATTGCTTATATAATGGAAATAAAATGTATAAAACTATTCATATTCTACCACTTGTAACATTTAGGCCTCATGCACACTGGTCTTTTTTGCAGCTACTTCTGGGGGCGTCAGGCATTTTTTTTTAAAAAATCCCCTGCATTGTTATCCTATGTGTCCATGCGCAGAAGCTTTTAGCAGCGTTTAGTGGCACGGCGTTTAGTGCTTGAGCATTCATTTCAATGGCCAGAATTAATTAATTTAATTGGCCAGAATAATAATCAACACTCAAGCTCTTGATGCCTGTAAACATGCCTAAAAGCTTTAGACACTTTTACAAGCGTCAGGCTTTTTTTCTGCCAAAACACTGCTGCCAGAATAAAAGGCTTCTAGGAGAGTTTGCAAAATGTCCTGTATGCATGAGGCCTTAATGTTCCACGTGCGAATAGTCTCTCATATAGATCACTTAAATCGTTCCACCACAATAATCAGTTCATTAACCATTAATGATTCCACCCAAAGTTGTGTGTTTCACCACTCACCCACACATAATTTCCACCAGATGGGCTCTCACCTGATAGATTTGATCTGCATAAAAATGCATGGTCAAATAAAGCTTATGTGACCCCTTTAAGTGCGATCAGCACTCCTTCATATAGATGGGTGTTCTTATTCAATAATCATAGCAATGTCGTTTTGTACTCCTGCACTCAGGAGTGTACCTAGAGCATTTGGCACCCAGGGTTCATCCTATATCTGGCACCCCCCCAACTTTAAAATGTAAAAACACCCACAAAAAATGTAATGTTTTCAAGAATATTTATTGCACAAATTTGTAAACTTAAGGTCAACTTGAAAAACAAAATAATGAAAAAAAAATTATTACCTTATTTACTTAAACTTATTTAGAACATTAACTGAACAGATTACACTGCTTTTTATAAACAAAAAAAACACAGATCCAAACTCCAAAGTGACCAGTCTATATTAAAAGGATCCATTCACATCCTTTGCCTTTGAGCCTTCAGTTCTGCAAATTGATTAATGACTGCATCAAAGTTAATCTTCTTTGCATATTCATGTTCAATTGAAAGTATGACCAGATTTGTCAATCTCGTCTCACACATGGTGGAGCGGAAGACGTTATTTATTCATTTTGAAAGCAATGGACACACAGAGTCAAAAATAATCTAAAACACAGCGACAAGTTAGGCAAAGATTGACAAAAATCCCATTTAACAATGAACTGCAAAACCTCCAGGTCTTTGCCTCTTTAACACTGATCTTGGCAGCTTCCAAATGCCTCTGATGGTGTTCAATCTCCACATAGATGTCTTCATTAGAGAAATCTTCAAAAACCTCAGTCGGTTTTCGAGTATAATTCCAAAGGTCTTTTTCTGTTGCAACAACCAGAGTGTTCGGTTGAATAACAGCAAACATTGAATGGATTTTTTTCAATTGCCTTAGCATGAATTTCCAACTCCTTGTGAAACCGATCAAAAGCACTCAAACATAGCCATTTTTGTTTCCTCTGTCAATGCGAGACCAGCATCCTTTGCCTTCTCTCCTGGCCTTGTTTTCTGGAGCTTTATGCCGCGTACACACGAGCGGACTTTTCAACATCAAAGGTCCGACGGAACGATTCCGGCGGACCATTCGATCGTGTGTGGGCTGCAGCGGACTTTTGCTTTTCAAAAATCCGTCAGACTTTAGAAATGGAACATGTTTCAAATTTTTCCGCCGGAACTCCCCCGGACCCAGTTCCTACCGAGAAATCCGCTCGTGTGTATGCTAGTCCGACGGACAAAAACCGACGCGAGGGCAGCTATTGGCTACAGCCTATCAACTTCCTTATTCTAGTCCGGTCGTACGTCATCACGTTAGAATCCATCGGACTTTGGTGTGATTGTGTGTGGCCAAGTCCGTTCATTCGGAAAGTCCATCAGAACTCTGTCAGAACTCCGTCAGAACTCCGTCGAAAGTCTATCGGACCTAGTCCCTCATAAAGTCCGGTCGTGTGTACGCGGCCTTACTCTCCCTCTTCTCTTTATAGAAATGCCCATTTCCTCAGATGTGGTAGTTGCAAAATTAATGGCCTTTTCCTCAATTTCATTTTGCTGATCTGCAAGAAATGCTTTCAGAGCTTGTAGCTTCATGTGGCACTTTTCAAGAGCGAGTGCCAATGTTTGCAAATACTTCTGTGTGATATTAACTTCTTCCAGAACGTCACACCGGAAAGAAAGATAACACAAAAAAGGAAAATCACATAAGGCAGACATCTGAGCAGATCCTCTTATGTTCACATTTTCTTTGGGATCATACGGCTTTTCAAGGGCTGAAGTCAGTTTTTCAAAATTTGCCCTCACTGGCTTCACAGCATCATAATGAACACTCCATCTTGTTTGGGGAGGGGTTTTCACGGTCACAGCTAAATTCTCCATCAGCAAATCCAATGTTCCAAAAAAAGCCACACAGGAAGCAACACTTGCAAATGAGTGCATCCCACAAAGGTTCAGAGAATGGCTTGCACATGGGATAAACAAAGCCTTGGAATTAGTCTTTGCCTGAACATAACTATGAATTCCTGCCATAGTTGAAGCACTATCATATCAAAAGCTTATGTCCAGTCCATCTTCCTCCAGATACTGCAGGATATTTTCTGTGAGCTCAGCAGCAGTCTTTCCAGCAATAGGAAAGAAGCCCAAGAATGATTCCTTTACTTACACATTATCACCTTCAATATGGACATATCTGATCACTTAGGTATCACAGGGATAGCACTGGAGCCCACTTAGGTATATATGCATAAAATGTGTGTTTTTTATATTTACTGAATTTCATGTAAATTTGTTTTTGGTTAAACTGCCGCTTATATTTGTTATATATTTGTTATCTATCCGCACACTCCAGGAGTGTCATTTGATCTGCACATTCACCATTGTATTTATGGAGAAGGGCGGGTTCTTAGGCACAGTGGGGAGTGTATATTTTGGGTGAGTGCAGCATGATCTCCAGCTTCTAAAGACATCACATTGATGATGAAATGCATCAAGCTGGGATGCATCTTGCACTACGTTGTACAGAGGTGGAACGTACACCGACACCAAGCAGGTCCTGCTTCCCTTGCCCCCTTTGCACAGTGTGGATGTTCGCACGGGAGGGATTTTTAACCACTTTTGTATGTATACAAGCGAAGGCATTTAATAAAGCTACCCAAAACTTTTTTATGCTATGAGTCTGTACTCTCTTCTGCCATTGACATCCCACACTGGAACCTTTGACCATCTCAAGCAGGGCACATTGGGAACTGGCTGGAAGATTAGACTTTGGTCTCGGAGACCACCTGAGCCTTTTGTTGCCGTGGCTTATGTGTTTTGCGCGCAGGCGCCTTGTCAAAGTCATGGGAGTACACGGCAAAAGACAGATATATAGGCAAGTGGATAGGGGTGGGGGGAAAAACAAATACCATTGTGATGTTAAACCCTCGTACACCCTAAAATGGTATATATAGTGCATTGATATTACATGCACAATATTATACAAGAATGTCAGCAATATGAGAATAATTAGACACTGGCATTGAATATGTGGGGTAATGCAATACCAAAATGTATATGAAATTGTTTTATGCACACAAATTGCATACGACAATGGGGGTTATTTACGAAAGGCAAATCCACTTTGCACAACAAGTGCACTCCATGTAAATCTGAGGCGTAGATCTGAAATGAGGGGAAGCTCTGTAAGCCCCGGCAACATCAAGTTGCGATCCACCTTCACATATCTGGGTCCTCCTCATTTCCGGCTCTGACATCAGCGTCATCCAGGTCCTAGCCTGGCCAGCTTGTTCATGTTAAATCCCCAGTGGTGTGTACTATGATACACTTCCCGCAGCACAGCGGACACCCGTGACAAGCCACTAGACGTAACCCATGCCTTTCATCCTGGTAACTCATCGGGTTATGTATTTCAGAGCGGAGACTTGGAGCTGACCTGTCAATATTAACCCCTTGTCATCCAGACCAATGGTGGTATCATGCATATATTCCTTCCTAATACATCAACAATGGCAATGTGTTTTTATTTTTATTATCTCATTCTCATCGGACAGTTGTTTTTAAATACCTGAAGTGTGCATTCAATAAATGAACTTTATTTGGCATATTAATGGCAAAGTTTTCTTCACGCTGGTCCCATAGAGTGCTGCATTGGTTTTATATACTTTATAAAGGGGTAGAACAAGCGCTATTTTTTGTATAGAGCGCATCACTCTTGCGGACTATAAATCATTGTTTTAACCATTAGGTTTGGAAAAACAGCTACAAGTACTATATTATTAGTTATCGCAGGTTTATATGTTTGTTCACTATTGGTGCGAGTGGTTTTTAGATTGTGCACATATCTGATCACTTCACACATCTGATAAGGAGTGCTGTCATAAAGAATCCCACAGTACTTTGCTTCTTGATATCAGCCACTATTTTCTCTTTCACATGATTCCCCAAAAGACAAATTAATTCATTCTGAATTTTTGAAGAGAAATAAAAAGTCATTCTCTTCCCAGATGCAATAGAATGTTTCAGCCTTATGAAATGTTCCTTTGAAAATGGATCATAATTTGAGAGCAATTCTACCAATTCCAGGAAGTTTCCTTTGTTTGCTGATGACATGGTCTCTCTATGACCACAAAAAGGGAGATTCTGGTGAGCCAAAAAACAAGGTTACATCCAAGAGGCGATGCAAAATATCCCTCCATTTCTTTTTCTATTTGGCCACTGTTTGGTGGACATGATCAATGCATTTTTGTAGCCTCAGTCCTGCTCTCAAAGTCTTCAATTTCTCTAAGCATGTAAGATGCTGCTCAGAAGCTTCATGATCAGACACCTTTCTATTCAGCTTCCACCACACCTGAAACTAGGTAACAAAAACGGAATGTTACAGTAAGGGCCGGTTCACACTGCGACGCGAGGCGAGGCGAGGCGACACGGCTCGCCTCGCCTCGCTCCCGCAAGTCGCCCCCATTCAGTGCTATGGAACCGTTCTGAGAGGAGCGACTCGAGTCGCTCCGACTCAGAAAAAAGGTTCCTGTACTACTTCGGGGGCGACTTGCATTGACTTCTATGCAGAAGTCCTCTGCAAGTCACCGCTGAGGTCCGTGCAGGTTGCGGCGAGGCAAGTCGGAGACGCCTCGCCGCGCATCGCTGTGTGAACCGGCCCTTAATGTTTCACTAAGAGCAAAAAGTCTGCAGCAAAAACAAAAACTCTATTTTGATGGTGAATACACTATCCACATTCTAAGAATCTTCTCATCATTTGACAGAGCCTTATAGAACCATACAGTGGTGAGCTATCGACTTTTCCCTTTTGATTGCTCTCCTGGTCCAACAACAGCATTGAAAGGCCCATTTCTATTTTGGAAAAGGTTCACTTCCCCTTCTAATCAGGTCCACTCTTAACTCATCTGGAACTGGCGAAGCAGCAACATCAGAATAAATTGGTAGTTTATCAGTCGCCTCTTCTTTTACTGGGGGAGGCTTCTGCTGGCATCTACTTCCTCTACATCATTTTAAAATGGATCCAGACATTGCCTCAGCTGACTGTTCTTTTGCTTTCTTTATTTTTGTTGCTGAAACCCACTTGGTCAATTTCGCTTGGTGTTTTCTGAAAAACATACTTTGACTCGATCATAGCCTCATGGAGTTCTTTCGTTTTTACTATTTTTCTGGTCGGATGGCATGATTGATGGATGTACATCGCGGGACACTTTTTTTTTTCTTTTTTAATAAAGGAATTGTCAAAAACTGTCTCTTGTGCTTTTTACTTTTTGTCACTTTTTTGGTGAATGAGTATGGGTACAATGTACCCGATAACCATTCATATAGAGGCAGCCGGGCTCTGGGGGGCCCCTTGTTAAAGGGGGCTTCCAGATTCCGACAAGCCCCCTGCCCGCAGACCCTGATAACCACTGGCCAGGGTTGTTGCGAAGAGGCCTGTGACCCCTCCAACATGGGGACAAGTTTCTTTGGGGGGCAGAGCGCCCCTGCCCCAATTCCCCCCCCCCATGTTGAGGGCATGTGGTCTGGTATGGTTCAGGGGGGACACTCGCTTGTCCCCCCCATCCTGACCTCAAGGCTGCATGCTTGGATAAGGGTCTGGTATGGATTTTGGGGGGAACCTGGTATGGACTGGGGGGGGGACTCCATTTTTTTTTCATAGATTTTTCATCTATATTGCCAGGAGCCGGCAATACATTACATCCGCAAGCAAGTTTAAATAAAATGTTTTCCTTTAGAAATGTCATTGTTGCTACGGCACTGTTCTACACAGTGCACAGATGTGCCACTTTACAGACAGCCTAAGGGACCCCCCCCCCCCCCCCACATGATATTTAAAGGAATATTTAATTTTTATTGTTTTACTTTAAGCATTATTAAAATCACTGCTCCTGAAAAAACTATTGTTTTAAAAACTTTTCTTTTTGCATTGATGCATGTCCCCTAGGGCAGTACCTAGTTCCCCATACACTTGTAATGGCAATAACTTGCATATAAGCCTTTAAATTAGGACTTTGGATTTCTCATGTTCATGTCCCAAAGACTTTAATAGGGTTTGCATGTTCGCTAGAACTTTTTGCCTGTTTGAGGTGTTCTGGTGCGAATTGAACCAGGGGCGTTCAGCCCATCCCTATTTCCCATCATGGATTAGTCATGGGGATAATTTCCACCAGCTGTGTCCTAAGCTAATTTTCTCAGCAGGAGATGGCTGGCATTGGGGAGCCAGTGCTTGACCTCCAAAGACTGCACCCTGCCTCCTTACCAGGAGCTCAGTCTGAACTACTCGGAGAGATGCCGATCCCATCCCAGGTGTCCAGATCCCTTTAAGCATAAGAGCCTCTGGACTTGCATACAGATCCTCCCAGACAGCGCTGTGCACCGGCCACCTGATCCCTTCCCTGCTCAGCAACATGCCGCCCCACACCGTGATGTCAGTGGTTAACACACGGCTCTATAGAATGTCTGCAATCGCTGCTGTGTGTGCAGGGTGTGCGATGAATAAGCTGAGCCGGCCTGTCAGGCCCGACACCACTAGGGAGAGCTGGCCTGACACCCCCCAATGTGCGGCACCCCCACTGGTACGCTACTGCCTCCACTCAATACTGTATAAAGAAAAAACAGTGCATAACCTTTTTAAAATATACACATTCCTCATGATCCCCCTGACGAAGTCACGTGACCCTGTGATGAAATGCATAGGAGCGGGGACCATAGTTGATGATGTAATCATGCACAGAAGAGCAAGGAGAAACGGTATTTTGACAGTGTAACTGGAGTAAATATAAAGTGGTTCTGTACATATTTAATGCTAAGTATTGGTAGTACACTGAACCACATTGTAATGTGAGTGACATTTTATGGAGTGTGTGCATATTTACATAAAAGGTGAAGCACTATGCACTGTTTTTTTCTTTATATGACATTGAGTGGAAATGGAGTTGGAGACATTGGGAGCTGATTTAAAGTTAAAGTGCTGCTACAAAACAACAGAGGGCTTATTGCCGAGTACCTGCGTAACTAGCTTGAATGAACAAATGCAACTATAACTTGCAGTTTAGACAGATTAGTTAGAATTATTATTTCAAAACAGGGTCAGAATGACAGAGTAAGCATATACTGCAGAATAATACAAAACCAATCATAAAAGCCGTACAAACATGGACTCTTCACAGCACGGTTTCTGATACACAATTAGGGTAACATGGTCACATAGCAATTATACAGTTGAGAACACAGAAATAGCTAGACTATTATATATACTGCACATACACTTACAGTGGCAGGGCCTTGTACTCTCACAAATGGGAAAAAAATTGGGGGCCTTTGTTTCACATTGTGTATTGTAGACATGTCACTGGAGAAGTGATCGAGGGGGTGTACATCTCACCTAGGTTGCTACACAGTGTGAGATGGTAAATCCAGGATGGATCAGTTTCTCAGCAGCGATATGCTGCTGAGTTGTTATTTAATTTTGCCGGGCCTGGGTTTATATGGAATGGCAGGTAGGTTTGGTAGAGGGACCTGTCATTCCACATCCCCCGATCCAGTTCTGGGTTTGGGATCAGGTGAGCTTGGATCCTAATTAGCCTGGGAAGCTAAAGGCTCTGTAGGGTCTGCAGGTGATTGCTTCTCAGCCAGGGAATGAACAATCTGTGTGTTGAAGGAAGCTGCAAGCACAGCCACTGCTGGAGCTAAAACTCACCCTGCGATATCCAGGCGAAAGACGCTGTGTTTGTAAGTGTCAGATAGGTGAGCAGAACCTGTTAGTAAGCGCCCAGCCGGGCTAGGACTTTTATTTTTGTTGTACTTAGAAAGCACGGTGTTGCTGTATATTTTGTTTGCTGGACTGTTTGTACCACGAATAAACGCCAAGATCTGCTTTATCAAATTCCAAGTCTGCTGTGAACTGTGTCCAAACACACCCTACCCCGGGAAGATCCCTTACAATTGGTGGAGGTAGCGGGCAACGCGGTTGCTAGGGGCAACGGTGTGGACAGACTTGGCTACAGCTGCTGATGTCCTGGGTGAAAGCTGCAACTACACTCCAAAAACAGTCCAGCAACATGGAGGAGATGCTGAAGCAGTTTATGCAAGTGAGTTTGCAACAACAGCAGGCTCAGACAGAGGCCAATAGACGACATGAACAGTCCATGGCTGAACAACAGCAGATGATGGCTGCACAACAGCAGGCGCAGACAGAGGCCAATAGACGACATGAACAGTCCATGGCTGCACAACAGCAGATGATGGCTGCACAACAGCGGATGCATAAGGAAGAGTTGCAAGCTTTGCGCCAAAGCCAACAACAACTTATCGAGCACCTGATAGTAAATCGAGAGGCGCCTGTGGTTGCTAATCCACCCACAATGGAGGGAGCCGCTCCAGAGATTTTTTCTGGGAGAAGGACTGTGCAGAAAGCGCTGCAAAAGATGACTGCTGAGGACGATGTTGAGGCCTATCTAACAGTATTTGAGCGCGTGGCTGAGCGAGAGAAGTTACCAGCCGCTGAGTGGGCAGAGGTAATTGCGCCCTATTTAACAGGTGAACCTCAAAAGGCCTACTATGACCTCAGTGAGCAAGAGGTTAAGGACTATACTCGGCTAAAAGAGGAGATGCTTGCCCGACTAGGAGTTACTACTGCAGTCCGTGCCCGGAGGGTACGCAACTGGAGCTACAGTCTGGACAAATCAGCGAGGTCCCAGATGTATGACCTAATCCATTTGGCAAGAAAGTGGTTGGAGCCAGACACTTCTACTCCTGCACAAATCCTAGAGAAGGTCGTGATGGATCGCTACCTCCGAGCCCTTCCTACTGACTTGCAACGCTGGGTGGGACAAGGTGATCCTAAGAATGCAAACGAACTTGTCAACCTTGTGGAGAGGTTCCAGGCGACTGAGGACTACCTCCGTGATGTTCCTGCAGCATCTTCACCTCCCCGGAGCGCCAGATCTGTGCCGTCAGCTGGTAAGAGACTTCCATCTATTGGGGGAGTGTGGAGGGGTGCTGATGGGGGGAAAAGGGCTCAAGTGGTGTCTCAGGGACAAAAGACTGGTGATGGTCCCGGGTGGCTAAGGGGCTCTGAAAAGGACTCCTTGCCAAAGAGACCAGGCCCTATCCAGTGTTGGAGATGCCATGAGGCGGGACACGTGTCGGCCCATTGCCCTCTTACCTCTGAACCCATGGAATGTGACGCTAGCAGGCGTCAGTCGCTATTTGCGGAACCCTCTTGTGCTGCAGTTCCTGGACTAGAGACTGAACCGCAAATCTGCAACATCACAATCAATGACTTTCCTGTTAAAGCGTTAATGGACTCAGGAAGCCTTGTAACCTTGGTGCATGCTAGCCTGGTGACTGGGGACTTAGAGTCTAAAAAGCATATGAGTGTTGTGTGCATACATGGTGATACAAAAGTGTACCCTATAGTGCTGGCTAAAGTCGGGACTGAACAAGGCACCGTACAATATGAAGTGGGTGTGGTTAAAAACCTCATGCATAATGTAATATTGGGGCGCGATTTTCCATTATTCTGGGCTCTTTGGGAAAAAAGAAAAATCCCCAAAAGGAGTGAGGATACCTCTAAGGGGGTTGCCTTGTCCACTGTGAATGATAAAAATGTGCAGGATGAAAATGATTGTTTTCCTTTGCAGGTCCTGGCTGGGGAGGAGGAGGCTCCTCCCACTGAGCAAAATATACTAGACTTAGAGGTGTCTAGCGATAATTTTGGGACTGCACAATTACAGGACCCCACTCTCAAAAATGCGAGAGAGCAGGTTGCTGTTATGAACGGGGTACCTCAGGAACCAGATGCTGAAAAAAGATTTCCACATTTTTCGGTGACTAATGATCTTTTCTATAGAGTCAATAAGGTTAAAGATGAGATTGTGGAACAGCTTCTGGTACCTAAGCCGTACCGGCGTCAGGTGCTTGACATGGCACATAACCATGTTCTTGGGGGACACTTGGGGACTGACAAAACGCGAGAGAGGGTTCTCCAGAGGTTTTTTTGGCCGGCCATATATGATGACATTAAAAAATACTGTGAGTCGTGCCCCACATGTCAGGTTAGTGCCCCAGTGTCACATTTTCGCAGTCCTTTGGTTTCGCTCCCTATTATAGAGGTGCCTTTTGAGCGTATTGCCATGGATTTAGTGGGTCCCATTGTAAAGTCAGCTAGAGGACACCAGTATATTTTGGTAGTCCTGGATTATGCGACCCGCTATCCTGAGGCTGTACCCTTAAGAAACACTGCATCTAAAACAATTGCACGTGAGTTGTTTTATATGTTCTCTAGGACTGGGATCCCCAAAGAAATCCTAACTGACCAAGGTACGCCATTTATGTTGAAAGTAATGAAGGAATTATGCAGACTATTTAAAATCTCACACATCCGTACCTCTGTGTACCACCCCCAGACGGACGGATTGGTGGAGAGATTTAATAAAACTTTGAAACATATGTTGAAGAAAGTGGTGGCAAAAGATGGTCGTGACTGGGATCATTTATTACCCTACCTCATGTTTGCTATTAGGGAGGTGCCCCAAGCGTCCACAGGGTTCTCACCATTCGAGTTGGTCTATGGTCATCACCCTAGGGGTCTACTAGACATTGCAAAAGAGACATGGGAGAATGAGTCCACCCCATACAAGAGTGTTATTGAGCATGTAGCACAAATGCAGGACCGTATAGCCACTGTAATGCCCCTGGTAAGGGAACACCTCCAGAGAGCTCAAGAGGCCCAAAGTAGAATTTACAACCGGTCCGCAAGAATCAGGACATTCAACCCAGGCGATAGGGTCCTTATACTAGTCCCCACTGTTGAGAGTAAATTCTTAGCGAAGTGGCAAGGTCCTTATGAAATTGTTGAAAAGATCAGTGAGGTGAACTACAAGGTGCACCAACCAGGTAGAAGGAAGCCTTTCCAAGTTTATCACATAAACTTGATCAAGCCCTGGAAAGACAGGGAATCCTTGGGGGCGACAAATACTGTTAATAATTTGTCACAACCAATCCCTCCAGTCAAGGTAGGTGATACTCTATCAGTGTCACAGAAACAGGAGGCTCAGGAATTTTTACAGAAAAACAAAAACAAGTTCTCTGACCTCCCAGGGCGTACACACCTCATCCATCGTCACATTGAAACTGAGCCTAGAAGCAGAGTAAACCTTAAGCCCTATAGGATACCCGAGGCACGTAGGGAAGCCGTATCTGCCGAGGTAAAACGTATGCTTGCTCTGGGGGTAATTGAGGCAATACAGAATTGGCCTAGACCCCTGACAAGGAAACAGGTTAGAGCTTTCCTGGGTATTACGGGTTATTACCGTAGATTTGTGCCGAACTTTGCCTCAGTTGCTGCTCCGCTAACTGACTTGACAAAGGGCGGAAAGACAGCAATGGTCACGTGGACCCCAGAGGCCGAGGAGGCTTTCCAAAGCCTTAAGTCTGCCTTGTGCCAACCACCTGTGTTAGTCACCCCCGATTTCAGGCGAGAATTTCTGGTCCAGACAGATGCCTCTAGCACAGGCTTAGGTGCAGTACTCTCACAAGTAGTGAATGGTGAGGAGCATCCGGTGACGTACTTGAGTAGAAAACTAACCCCGGCCGAGAAAAATTATGCCATTGTGGAGCGAGAATGTTTGGCAGTGAAGTGGGCCCTAGAATCTTTAAAGTATTACTTGCTAGGCAGGAAATTCAAGTTGGTGACAGACCATGCCCCCCTAACATGGATGAAGTTAAACAAGGAGAGAAATGCAAGAGTGACTAGATGGTTTCTCTCCCTACAAAACTTTAATTTCACTGTGGAACACAGGCCAGGGAAATTACAGGCAAATGCTGACGCATTGTCAAGGGTAAGTTGTCTGTGGGGACAAAAGGCTCAGCCCTCCGGTCTGAAAAAGAGGGGGGGGATATGTAGACATGTCACTGGAGAAGTGATCGAGGGGGTGTACATCTCACCTAGGTTGCTACACAGTGTGAGATGGTAAATCCAGGATGGATCAGTTTCTCAGCAGCGATATGCTGCTGAGTTGTTATTTAATTTTGCCGGGCCTGGGTTTATATGGAATGGCAGGTAGGTTTGGTAGAGGGACCTGTCATTCCACATCCCCCGATCCAGTTCTGGGTTTGGGATCAGGTGAGCTTGGATCCTAATTAGCCTGGGAAGCTAAAGGCTCTGTAGGGTCTGCAGGTGATTGCTTCTCAGCCAGGGAATGAACAATCTGTGTGTTGAAGGAAGCTGCAAGCACAGCCACTGCTGGAGCTAAAACTCACCCTGCGATATCCAGGCGAAAGACGCTGTGTTTGTAAGTGTCAGATAGGTGAGCAGAACCTGTTAGTAAGCGCCCAGCCGGGCTAGGACTTTTATTTTTGTTGTACTTAGAAAGCACGGTGTTGCTGTATATTTTGTTTGCTGGACTGTTTGTACCACGAATAAACGCCAAGATCTGCTTTATCAAATTCCAAGTCTGCTGTGAACTGTGTCCAAACACACCCTACCCCGGGAAGATCCCTTACAGTATGTAGAGTATCAGTATTAGTTTGCAGGGATCCATCAGATGGGATTATAGGCTGGAATTTTCAAAACCTTCTCCATGGAGGTATCTGGATTCCAAGAGACCAGGACATTTTTTTTCTTTTGCTAGGATATACCTCCTGGAGGTACAGTAGCTATAACAGAGGGCAGTTTGTTTGCTAAAGGCCTAGAGAGCAGAGCAAAATGAGTGCCTGCAGGCCATCGTGAAGCATGATGGCAATTTCTTGCAGAATTGAGGCTTCATTTACGCACATGTAGTTAGTTTTGTGGTCAGAATAATTTGTTGTTTTAATGCTGAAAAATACAGGCAAACACTCATCCCTTATGCAATACTACCAGGGAAGTGTCTGATCGGTCCAGCATTCATTTTTTTTTTTTTTAGCACAGTGGTTCTCAACGTCAGTCCTCAAGTATTCTCAACAGGGCAGACTTTAAGTCAAGGTCTTTATGATAGAAATTTTATCTATGGGAAAATTCACAAATCATGGCCCTGTTGAGGATACTTGAGGACTGAAATTGGGAACATTTTTTTCTAGCAAGACCCCAGACCAAAGTCATTAAGAAATATTTTCAACAGAAAGAAAAACAAGGGAGTCTTAGAAGATATGGTATGAACCTTGATCTCAACATCAAGTCTGTTTGGAAATACATGGGAAGACATACATCGACCTAAATTCACAGACGATCTATGGTTAGCTCTTCTAAACGTTTGAAAAAAACCTCCCTGCAAAATATTTATCAAACAAAGGCCTGAAAGTGTACCTAGAAGAACTAATGCTGTTTAAAGACAGAGTTAACACACCAAATATTAATTAAAATTCCACACAAAACTCCAAATATGAACTGGACAAAATTTTTGCCGTTTTCTCAAATTTGTAAGAAATAATTGCATTCTAAGTTTGTGATGCTCCTGTAACTCGCAATTAAACTCACCTGTATCAATTAAAAGGTGCTGACAATATAGAAATTACACCGGCAACCAGTTAAAATGGTGAAAATTTAACTCAACCTTTCTGTTGTGTGCCTGTGTGTGCCCCACAAAGTATGGAAAAGAGAAAGAGAGGCAAACAACTGTTTGAGGATTTGAGAACAATAATTGTGGAAAAGCATGGACAATCCTAAGGTTATCTAAGTCCACTCGTTGTACTCCCCCCCCCCCCCCCCCCCATGCCAAATTTGTCACCTTTCAGGGAGAAAGGATACCTGTCTTTCACATGTATCCTGTTCCCACTTCTGGGAGCCTCAGCCGCGGGTATTGATGTTACCACCCGGGCTCCCTCCTCCTTCCCCGCACTTTAAAGTGATTGTAAAGCTTTGATTATTTAAAAGAAAACAAAACACAAACATGTCATACTTACCTCCACTTTTCAGATGGCCCAGACCATCATTTTCTGGGGTCCCTCAGCAGCTCCTCCACACATCAGAAAACCCCCTAGGAGAAGAGCTCTCCCGGGGGGTTACCTTGTGGGGGCGTTCCAGAGTCCATCATTCGGCATCCATAGCCACCAAATCTATGACTTGGCCCTTCACCCAGCATCACTGGATTTTATTGACAGCAGCGGAGCTGAGAACCCTGGGCAGAGGGACAGCGCAAGTTCCAGGGCTCAGGTAAGTAAAACAGGGGGCTGGGGGGCCAGTCACTGCCAGGTGTTTTTCACCTTAATGCATAGGATGGTGAACTGGGATGCACCAGACCCCTGCTGTGAGCTGCTCCGTGCTTCAGTGTGAACTCAGCCTCAATGACAATTGCGCGGTCATGCAACACTGTAAACATAACATTTTTAGCTTTTTTTTTGTAAACAGAGCTTTTTTTTGGGTGGTATTTAATGAAGGCTGTTTTTTTTATTTTTTGATAAACAAAAAAGGCTAAAAATGTTGAAAAAAAGATGCGGTTTTCTTTGATTCTGATTTTTGTACTCACTGCAAAATCCTTTTCTCTGAGTTCATTGACGGACACAGCTCCTTTAAATCTCGACCGTATGGTTATCACGCCACCTTCAGGAGAGAACTAGGCAGAACATGTAAAAAAACAGCAAGACTGCATAGTTCCGCCCAGGGAGCGGTTCCTCTGGCTATAACCTCTCACCCTGCTTCCTGCAGCTCAATAAGTCAACAAGCAGTATAATGTAAAATAGGAGGGGTGGGTGCTGTGTCCGTCAATGAACTCAGAGAAAAGGATTTTACGGCGAGTACAAAAATCCTATTTTCTCTTTCATTGATGGACACAGCTCCTTTAAATCTTGACCATAGGGATATCCCCAAGCAGTGTCAAAACGAGGGGTGGAACAGCAAAACATAACTTCACCCACAACCAGAGAAACACCTCAACGGAGACGTTGTCTGAAACGGCTGCACCAGAACTTGCGGCCAACGTAAGCATCAAAAATGCGTTTTTAACAACATTGTAACTTAATAAAGTGTAAATTGCAACTTTACAAAGCCGCCTGCAAAACTTTGTGGCCAAAGCAAGCATCCAAAGATGTGCTCACATCAACTTTGTAGAATTTTGTGAGATTGTGAACGGACGACCAAGTCACCGCCTTACACACCTGGGAGACAGACGCTTGATGTCAGAAAGCCCAGGAGGTCCCAATTGCCCTGGTGGAATGGGCCATGACAGGAAAGGGGGGCACCTGCCCTTTCAAAGCGTAGGCCTGGACCACAATCCGTTTGATGCGCTGGGAAATGGCGGTCTACCTTTTTTCAGACCAGTCACGGAAACAAACAGAATCTGACTTCCCGAAAGGAGCCATAGCAGACAGATATACCCTCAGAGCCTGGACCACGTCCAGGGAAGGTAAGGCAACTTCTTTTGTATATGTCGGCTTAGGACAAAAGGATAATACAATATCCTCATTGAGATGGAATGCCGAGACCACCTTTGGAAGGAAAGAGGGCTGCGGAAGTAGCACCACCTTATCCTTGTGGATAACCAGATAGGGAGACTTGCAGGACAAGGCCCCGGTAGAAGACTTTGCAGTCAAAACGCATAGGGAAAGCATACTCTGCTCCCCATATTGCTTGTTCTTTTATTCTATATCACGTGATTTTTGTTTCGCATCACCAGTTGTTTGGCGTTTTTTTTAATGTTGGAATTTTAATTTTTATAATAAACCTTTACCGGTTGATCTACACAATGTGGAGCTCCTCCATGTGCTTCTCTTTTTTATGCTCTGACCTTTACTGAGTCATCCCAGATTGAGCCTTGCAATTTGGAGCTTAAAGCTGTCGATCCACCTGCCATTTGGAACCACGGACCTGTGACGGGAGTGATAAAGATCGGATCCATTCGGAGGGGGAGAAGATTCAGCTGGATGTCCTCGGCCATAGCCGTTATAAGCTTATTTTTTTTTTTTTATAATTTAAATTTTATTAATTTTAAAAATCAACAAAAATAGCATAATATACAGACAGAGAGAAAACGATTCTCTGTATCCAACCTTTTATTGGGGGCTTTTTGACTTGTAACCAGTTTTTGGGTATCAAAGCTTTTGCTGCATTGAGTAAAAAGGGTTTCAATTTTTTTTTTCTCTTTTGATCTATTTTTTGTTTTATAATTTGGTTATCATTTTCTTGATCTACCCCATAAAACAGACATTCCCTGGGGCAATATGGTATTTTTCCCCTGTTATTTTTTCTATGTAATCTAATATTTTATACCAGTAATTCTTTATCTCTGGGCATTCCCACCATATATATGTTGTACCGGGTAGTTTACATTCTCTCCAACACTGTGCAGATCTAGAGGGGTCTATTCTGTGTATTCTTTCTGGTGTCATGTGCCATCTCATCATACACTTGTAATTAACTTCCACAGACGTTGTGTCCGATACATATCTATGCCCTGCCTCCATCATCTGTGTTTCGTCTAGTTTTATACTCATATCCTGTTCCCATTTTACTATGGCTGAAATGCATTCTCTTACCTCTATATCTGATAGAATTTCGTATACTCTTGACATACAGTGCTTTACTTTTACCTTGGAATTACAGAGTTTTTTTATTGGTGTTAAAGTATTCTCGTCCCTTATAGGTTTTGGAATTGAATTAACAAAATGCTGAAGCTGTAGGTATTTCCATTGTTTTAGATTTTTCCATCCATGCTTCTTTATTATTTCTTGTTTTGACATTAAATGCCCTCCACAGGTGATATCTTTTAATTGTGCCTTTTTCATTTGTTTACCTAATTGTGTGCCCCTTCCTGGGATAAAAAAAATCTGTGCCCTCTAATGGAATTAGTGGGGAATTATATACCCATTTATTACTCCGATATAGTGCATCCCATAATTTAAGTGTCGTTAAAGTGATTTCATGTGCCTTATTACTGTCTATTCGAAATTTTGGCGGGATCCAAATATTTTTTTTTTAATTGTGTACCTATAAGTGATTCTTCCATTTTCACCCACCTCTTTGTTGTGCCCACATTAGCCCACTCCACCAATCTTGCCAAAGCAATTGCAAGGTAATATCTATAAGTGTCTGGTAGTGCCATCCCCCTTTCTGGATTGTGGGAGGAATGTGAACTTCCCACCTGTAACATTCTTAATAATATCATCCAGCGAAGCTCCAAATAGCCTCTCGCCAAGGAAGGGCAAATCCGCCAGAGCTTTTTTAGATGCTTGGTCCTCAGACCAGCATTTCAGCCAAATCAGGCGACGTAGCACCACTGCTAATACCGATGCTCTAGAGAGCAGGGGGACTGTATCCAGGGCCGCATCACAGACATACTTAAGGCCGTGCACCAACTGGTCTGCTAGTTTTATGCAGACTGGGGAGACTGTTGTGCAATAACTTTGCCCACTCAGTAAGCGTCTGCGACACAAAGGTCGTGGCCAGTACAGGTCATACTGCTGACCCCACTAACGTAAACATGGACCGGGCCACTGCCCCGGCTCTCCTGTCGGTAGGGTCCCCTCTACCGGAATCATAGTTACTTTATTCAACCTGGACACGGGGGGGTCAACGACTGGAGGAGCCATCCATTTTTTAAGGAGGCTCTTCTCAAAGGGGTATTGCATTGCCATTCTTCTTGGGACTGAAAAGGCCAGTTGCGGGCTTCCCCATTCCTTGTAGATGAACTTATCAAAATAAGTCAAATACGGAAACACCTTAGGTGTACGGGTCAGTTTACGGGACCCAAAAGGGACCGACACCTCAGCAGAAGATCCTGCTGCATCCTGCATTTTCAGGGTATCCTGCACAGCCGTTATAAGTGCTCCTACTGGCGCTTTTTCCTGCGCTGACCCGGACATGGAATCATCCTCACTGTCCGAACAGTCCTGGTCTGCGTCCTCTGACATGGCAGAACAAGGGCCACCAGTCACCGCGCGGCCCGAGTCTGAATCAGAGCTTTCCCCAGCGGACAGGGCCCTTTTTGTACCCCCCTTGTGCCCACATGCCGCCTCCACCCTGGCAACGAAGTTTCCAGGACCGCCGACAAAGCCTCCATAGGCACTGCATTGTTTGCAGGTGAGCCGGTTGCCATTACAGGGATATCTGGGGAAGAAGCGCCAGCTTCTGCTGCCATGCTGACCCACCTTGCCTGCCATACATGGGGACCTAGGGAAAGGTACACAATCCCACCCTCCTAGCTGCTTACAGACTGAGGGGCCCAACCGCAGGACTCTCAACCCTGACCGAGTGCTGCGCCATGCTGCCACCGACCGCTGTATTCTGTGTCCAGTCACAGGTGCCCAGAGTGAAAAAACACGCTGTTCTAAAGTAAAACTACAAGAAAATGGTTGCCGGTCATTTTTTTTATAGAAAACACCAAGAAAATGGCTGACCGCAATGCTCTGCATAGAAACTACAGGAAAATGGCAGCGGCCGTCGAAAAATGGCGCCAGCACATTCTGAGGAAAACGTTACACAGACACCTCACACAGAGAAAAAGGGCAGAAAAACAATGAATGGACCCAAACAGCCAGCGCGGCCCCTGCCAAGGTACAGAGCCCCCCTGGAAAACCCCGGTTCAGGTACATGCACCGCACCTCATGCCCAGTCATGCAGCAGCCCCCACAGGGGGAGGAGGGAAAAAGAGATAGGGAGAGAGGAAAGGGAGCGTAAGAGACCCCCTAATTGAACTCCTAGGAAATGCCCAGCTGCTCTATCCTCCCGATGCAGGGAGAGCTGTACTTACCTGGTCGCTCGGAATAGCTGGACGCATTCCATCACAGACCCAACACCCGAGCAGTACGGGGGGGTTGCTGGCCACGGCACACTGTAACAGACAGCAGTAGCCCGGGTGTATGTGTGCCCCGGAGCATATAGGTCACCGGCCGCCCCTGGAGCAGAAGGGGCATGTTGTTGCCGACCAGCGCATAGCTAGGGCCTGCTCACTCTCGATGGCCAGGCCGGGGAGACTACAAGGATCTATATTATCCAGCCCATTGCACAGCCTGCTGTTGATAGAAGATCACCGGATCAAAATCTTGTGGAAAAAAAAATCAAAAAATTGGGCTGCAGGAAGCAGGCTGAGGGGTTATAGCCAGAGGAACCGCCACCTGGGCGCAACTATGCAGTCTTGCTGTTTTTACATGTGTTACATGTTCTGCCTAGTCCTCTATTGATGGCGGCGTGATAACCCTACGGTCAAGATTTAAAGGAGCTGTGTCCGTCAATGAACGAAAGAGAAAAAAAAAAATCTCTTTCTTCACAAATTTATGCCAAATTGTATTCTACTCCACTTCTTTGGCAAAAAATAATCCAAATCATTGTATATTATTTAGTCTGTAGGAAAGTTATAAAGTACACAAACTATGATAGAGATAGAAATATATATCTCTATACATTGAGATATATATATATATATCTCTCTCTATCTCAATCCTGATGTACTGACAACCTATTTCTATTTCTTAAGGCCCGAAAATGCCAGGACAGTAAAAATATTGTAAGTGTACTGTCTGTTGTAAAGCGCTGCGCAAACTGTTGGCGCTGTATAATAATAATATAAATGACTCATGTTTGAATGTTGTCTGAGTATATGGCCACCTTTAAGGATTAACTGCAGGCAGATACACAAATAATTGCAGTTCTATAATCTTTAACTGTATGTTAAGCAAGCAGTGCAGCTACCCGAATTTGATTTGGCATCAGCCTTTTGCAGTTCCTATACAGCAGAGCTCAGACTGGGAAAGCTAGTCAGTTAAGCCGCAGTGCAAAGGGCATGATGACAGAGAAAGAAGAGCTCATCAGACTGCCATTTCTTCTTTCACTGTCCTGTTGCAGAGTAGGAAGACTTGTAAGTGAAGTTACGGTCAGTAAAAATCAGGTCCCCGAAACAGTGCTATGTTAGAGAGCAGTGTAAATTTTGGGCCCAGATGGGCAGAAACACAAAACCTTTGGTAGGTAAAACAGATCTTGTATGCATATCATTTTTGTTTTAGCCATTTGCTAAATAATGTGAATTTCATGCTGGTCTATACATGCCATACACACCATGGCAACGATGAATCAACAATGTATAATAATAATCCATCACATAACAGGCAATTGTTAAATTACAGTATAACACAAACATTGAGCGTTTTATTTTCAATATCAACTTACAGGAACATGCTTAAGCTTTACAGCACATTCAGCAAGATTGTTACCAACAGCATGGGTATATCAAGATGCTGACTGTTTTACATAGAGATGTGTTATTAAGACGGAGCCATTGCTTACATTTGAATCTGGTGCAGTTTTGCCATATTTACACTGCTGTAATTAACCACACAGTTCCAAGTTCATTTATCATTAATATCATTACAGTCATTCCTGTTTTTTAAGCATTTGCCTTGTGTTTGCAAAGTGGTGACTGCCAACTCCAAGAACAAAAAAAAACACGAGAAAGAAATAATCAGCTCAGAGGTTTCCCGTTTCATTATATTCTGAATGGTTACGATGAGTTACATATCATTGCTCTTTACATGGGACTATTATGACCAAAAGTGCATTACGGTTTTTGCTTCTTTGCTTATTTTTTTTTATCATGGAAATCTTCTTGCACATCACCAATTTTAAGGGCTTATTGCAAACCTCTCATAAAAAAAAATAAAAAAAAATTAAAATGTATTGCGAGGCATGCTAGCAGTAACTCATATGTGTCTGAACATACCGCCTTGCCGTAGTTTCTGGCACACACTACAAGTGGAACTGCTAAATTTCAGTTGTTTTGCCCTATTACTGCCAAACTTTCCTGTTTACAATGGGGTATTCATAGCCATATGAAGCATTGGCCCATTTTGTAGTATGGAGTAGCGCATGAGCTGAAGTCCTCAAATCCACCAAGTTTCCCGATTTGTAGACAATGCACAATAGCATGTTCTGGTGAGTGTACACAGACAGTATTTCAGAGAAGCAAAGGTAGATATATATAACCTCTGGATGGCAACTATCACAGTTCATAGTAAAAAGACATTATGACTTGTCACAGGTCCAACCAGTAGTAAGTAGTCAAATTTAACTGGACTTTTGCAATGTTGAAGACGTTTCATAGCTTATCCAAGCCACTTCTTTACTTTTAATGAGAGTTGGGAATATTATCCAGCATTCTTATCCACACATTTAGCACAGACAGTGGGTTTTGGCCAACAAGATGGGAAACGTAGAAGTTGTCAAAATAAATTTTAACCTCTGCCATGTAAATCAAAGATATAACATCGATGTACACTTCTTGATACCAAGGATATGATTATGTAACTAGAACAGGTTGGTAACACCATTTTTGCACCTCCCATTCTGTCCTTGGACACTCACCATCTGGTTAATTGGATTAAGGCTACTTTCACAATGGGGCGTTAGTGGTAAAATGGCGCTAATTTTAGCGGATTTAGCGCTGTAATAGCGATGCTTTTCGGACAATAGCGGGGTGCTTTTAACCCCCACTAGCGGCCGAATAAAGGGTTCAAAGCACCGCTGCCAAAGTGCTTTGCAGGCACTTTGGCAGGGGTGCCCATTGATTCCAATGGCAGTGGTGGTGGAGGAGCGGTATATACATTGCTCCTGCACCACCCAAACGATGTTGCTTGCAGGACTTGCAGGACTTTTTCTAACGTCCTGCAAGCGCACCACCCCACTGTGAAAGTACTTGGGCTCTCACACTGGGGCTGTAGGGGAGGTGTTTTTCAGGTGTTATTTTTAGCCTTTTAGCTTTTGTGAAAGGGGTCTAAGCTGTTTGTGCTAACTGTATAACGCAGGGGTATTTTCTTGACACTCACCAGAACTGAAGTGGCCTGGATGAGTTACAAAACGTCTTCAACAGTACAGAACAAATCCAGTTGAATGTGGTTACTACATATATCATAACCTGGATAAAGTTGACTCTTCACAGAGATATTGTTAAAGGTTTATTTTAATGTTCATTAGAACGTAGCTCACTAAATCTTTATGACCCAGAACATTATGTGCCTTGGTCATGTCACTGCTTCTTTGTGAATATATGTGCTACATTGTAGTGAACATTACATCAATACAGTATGTACAGTATATATGTACAAAAGAGGTTAAACTAAAGTCCATCACATGGTCTCCAATTACAGCCTTGTATGCAATGGAAAAGCCCCGGTCATATTGCGGTTTGTAAAAAAAGTGGCATTAGAAAGCGCCACCTTTTGCCATCAATGGTCGGGTCATAAACAGTGGTCCTGCTGCAATTTAAACAAACAAATAAATTAAAAAATAAAAATTAAATTGGATGGAGTGACCCCTGTATTATTACATGGTTTGTTCTTTAGGTGGTGTGAATTTACCCTGTATAGCCCATTTAAACTGCTTGCAAAGATTTGCACCATCTAGCTAGAACAAAAATGTATCTTCACTGAGGTAAATATGCTGTGGTTTAGTTGAATGACAAAACAAATAATAATATAATATATACAGCTTAATGAAGTAACCAGCTTACAGAAACAAAATTACATTTACATCTTATGGCACTTCATCTTTATACAGTATACATTCTTATTATATTAGATCTATACAATAATTTAATAGGCAGTGACATCACTTACTGTCATGAGTTGCTGGTAAACCTTTTCCCCACTTTTTACAGAAAATTTATATTTTTTTAAGTATTTACGGTATCTAAATTTGTAAACTAGTTGTCTAATTGGTATTTAAATTTGAATTTGTAAACTAGTTGTCTAATTTGCCAATTAATAATTTCTGAGGATTAGTATGGTATATTAGATTCATTTTTCATTAGGAAGTATAGGCTTGTACTTTAATATGAAACCTAAAAGAGAAAGGTTTATGTCTTTATACAAGTGGAGCTGTTTTTGTGAATACATTTACTAAAAGTGAAACTGCAGGCAAAACCTTTAATGTTTTAATTTGTAAATACTTATCTGAAACATAACTTATGTCAGATTGCATGGGGAAAGATTTCTGTCTAGTTTTTATTGCTGCGTCTCCATCAGATGTTTGCCCTCACTTTCCAACCTGGTGGAAATAGTTATGGAGAAAGGAGAGAAAGGAGATCTCCCCAGTGGGATAACAAATAGCAATGAAAATGTGACAGTGGTTCAAACCCCACGATCCAAAACTAAAAAGCCTTTGGTCAGGGGCTCTAGGCCTTAAAGCAGTGGTTCTCAAACTGTTTAGTGCTGTAACCCCTTGAGAAAATTTCCCAAGTTGTGGGGACCCCTAACAGCAAAATTATTTTTGTAGTGTGGGTTGTGAGCACCCAAGGCAAGACAAGTAATTTGCGCCCCTAACCCATGGGCATTTAACACTCCGAGTCCCTTCCACTCATACAGTATTTAAGCTCCTTCTGGTTCATTTTAGGATGTACCACTCTTTGTTCTCCTTCCTTTGCCTTTTATCTCTCTATCCTAATTTTGTTATTTTTTTTCCCCCATCCCTCTCTCTAGCAGTTTTTCTTGTTCTTTCTCTCCCTTTTTCTTTGTTCCTCCCCTTCTTTTCCTCTCCCTTCCATGTATTCTCTATTTTCATTCCTTCTCTTACTCCTTGGTGGGGGGTCATCTGACATTTATCACGAGTCAGCTGACCTCTAGTCTCTGCTCCCCAGTCATGCTGTGGACTGAATGGGCGGCTGCGAAGAGGCTGAGTGGCCGGCCACGGGCTCCAGGAACAGCCCAGCTAGGAGGCCTCAGGCTCCAGGGACAGCCCTGCTGGGTGGCCGCAAAAAGGCTAGGAGAGCGGTGTGGGCTTCAGGAACAGCCTAGGATTTGGTGACCCCTGGCAAATCCTCATTCAACCCCCAGGTTGAGAACCACTGCCTTAAAGGGTAGTTTAAACATTTCTGGTAAATTCTGGTGGGTCAAGTCAGCAACAGACTTGAAGTGTATGTAAAATCAGCTTGACAACACTAATTTCACTGACTCAACAGTAACAGCATTGTCAGACTGCCGCATGCAATCTTTTAATTGGGCTATTAAATAACCAGCAACCCACTCACTGAAGGAGCTTGCATGGCAGGCTGCCGATGCTAGTGTACATTTTGAGGCAGTGTCTTATTGTCAGTTTGCACCAGAAGTTCTATTACTGTCAGAATCTCCAGTTTAGAAATAATGCAACATATTTACATAAAATTAAAAAATGATTTTCTTAAAAAAATAAACAAAAAAAAGAAAAAGAAAATGGCAGTTAGGCATGATGCCACACACATTGGAAAAGAGATTTTGGATTTACATACACCAAGCATATGAGAGGAATCTGTCTCAAAACACCCAAGTGCAGTGCCTCTTTATCCAATGCAACTAGATGGTCTCACTTTTACATCATCCAGAATGCATCAAGAGGAATGATACTTCATGGCAGTAATAACCAAACGCTAGGAAGAGCTCAGCTAAAACAGTTGGAGACTCACCAGCATCTACCTATAACGGCCATATCTGTACCTAGGTAGAATGTGCCGACCTACCTATTTAGGGGCTGAACCTAGCATTAATGTTTACATGACATTTGACTATTATATTATTAAAATATACTCTTTATGGACATGGACTGGTTTATTTAAATTCATAACAGTGCAGTATGATACGAGAATATCCAGACGTTAGCTCAGCTAATGATTTCCGCATTCAGATGATTGCTGTGGATTACTACAAATGAGGATTGTTTACTCCATGTTTTTAACCTGTGTAAGATTAGTAAACAATGCAAAGTTCTCTGATCCCTAGCAAGAAAATGTCACTTTTTATAACTGTAAAACAATTGCCATTAAGTTTCTATAGAATGGTACACATTACTTTATGCCAATTGTCTAATGAAATAAGCTTGATTGCATCCAAAAAACGTAACCGGTTAGTAATTCAAAAAACCTAAACTGGACTCAAAAACAGTACCTTCATACAGCAGGTACTTGAGCACTACATTGTATGCAAATCTCAACTTATGCAAGAAAAGCTGGGCTCAGTCCAATTCCACGGCTCCATATTGATTCCCCAAGGTGACTGACACCCTTAATTACCAATAACAAGATAAGGTAGTTGGGAGGGTCAGGCCACCAACAGACAATATTTGTAAAGGTTGATGTTTGCACATTTAAACTCCTGGGCCACTAAGGAAAGCATTTTAATTAGCTTTAATGCCATATAATGACATATTTTGTTTGTGACCTGCCATCATATATCCTATGGTGTTCTCAATGATGCTACCATAAACCACTGCTACTGTCCTGCAGCATCTGAAACAAAGGTAAAATAAGTTTAAACTGATCTACATTTATATCAAATACCAAGTTTCAGTCTTGCAGTACAGTGACCGAGAACCACAAATTTAGCACTGTAAAATATCAGGTGTGAACTCTCAACATAGCCATTAATATGAACATGTTAATAACCAAACCTTACAGCGATAGTAATAATCGTACCACTTAAGCATCTGAACTGCACCAAAATGCACAATTGAAAACTTTAAAACAGTCCATATTCTTAAAAAGAACAATGCCATAGAACATAAAACATATAGTAGACCTTCAACTTAAATAATTCAATAGTGGCCTTTCAGGGATTGTTGGGCTACGATATCCATCTTCTACTGGTTGGGTAATAGAATGGCGGTAAAGTCCTGTTCAATCATAATGCTTACATCAGTTTGTTTCAATGATCAAACTATTTGATCAATTTCTTTACAGAAGTCCGCACTCGGTTTTGTATTATTAATACACGACTTTTACTTTTCCTCCACAGAACAAGTAAACCAAAAGTCCAATACATGAGAAAGTAGATCCAGTGAAAAGTTATCCTCTAACATGATGAGCTGTAGTCACAATCCAATATCAACGGTAATACTCCAGAGAACTGGTCGGCTTGGTCCTTCGCCGATGCAAACATTTGTTATGGTATAGATAAAGACTTGCAGGTTATAGTTGGCTCTGGAGTACAATCCAGTTTCAGCTGTAGCTTGGTTGTTTTACTGCCAGCAGCATTTGTTGCTTCAAAGCTTGTTTGCTGAATTATTCTGCCAATCTGTCAAAAATGGACAAAGAGGTTAAATTAATTTATACATCTCTCAATTTGTCAGGACAGGTTTAACATTCTAAAGAATAACTACTCAAGTGTATTTAAAGTGTACAATGTCATTTTGAAGAGAACTTCTCATTAGAAATATCCTATCCACCCACTTAATGTAAGTTACAGGCATGATTATACTTTTTTTTGGAAAAAAAAAAGACTTTAAAGTAGAATTCCAAGCTAAACATTACTAGCCTTAAAAATGCCCCCCCCCCCCCCCCACCTCCTAACACCTCTGCTGACTAACCTGTGAAAGAAAGATGTATATACTTATAATTACCCATTTTCAGCCTGCACCAGTCTGGTCACGTGAAGGAGCATTTAAGACTAGTTGGTTTTAGCCTGAAACTCTACTTTATAAAAAAAAAAAAAAAAACACTCCAAGCAAACCACTAATACACAGTTGAACTATATTTATGTTTTTGAATTTCAATTATTTCCTTTTAAAAAAGACATTAAGGCTACTTTTCACACTGGGGTGTTTTACAGGCGCTATAGTGCAAAAAAATAGCACCTACAAAGCGCCTCTTCTGTCACTCCTTTCACACTGGAGCGGTGCGCTTGGGGGGGCATTAAAAAAAAGTCCTGCAAGCAGCATCATTGAGGTGCTTTAGGAGCGGTGTATACAAAGCAGCCCTGCCCATTGAAATCCATGGGCAGCGTTGCTGAAGCGCCTGCAAAGCGCCGTTTTTAACCCCACCACTATCATGGGTTAAAAGTGCCCCACTAGGGGGCAAAAGCATCTCTAAAATGGCAGTAAAGCTCTACTAAAACTAGCGGTGCTTTACCGTCGCCGCCCCCGCGCTTCAGCGTGAACGTGCCCTAATAATTTAGGGTTTTGTACACTATATCCCCACCATCACAATAATTATATATAGCATCTAAGGCAGTGGTTCTCAACTTCTGTCGTCCAGGACCCACAAACAGGCCAGATTTTAAGTATTACATTGGGGAGATGCAGACTAGAATATTGCAATCACTAAGCAGCAAATGATATATGACCTGTGATGTATTTCAGTTATCTTGTAAACCTGGCCTGTTGGTGGGCCCTGAGGACAGGATTTGAGAACCACTGATCTAAGGGGACTTTTGGGAACCATTTTTTGCCAACATAACAGAACATTGAAGCTGAATTTAAGGAATTCAGACACTTAGTAAAATGTGCTCGATTACTAGGTATTAAATCCATTGAGGATCAAGCCACCACTTTGAATTCTCTCTTTCATTTCAACTGACACTTTACTGAGCCCTGGGAGCATAGCTATAGCTATATTTATGGTGCTTTGACACTGGACCTTCTGTAGCTGCATGCAACCGCTGTGCCCATCCCTCCCCTCCTCCTGCCCAATCAGAGAGTTTTGGATTTTATGTAAACTCATTCACAAAATAAAAAGCCTTCTGTGAATGAACAGCAGAGGGGAGGGACAGGCAGAAATGATGAGGTGCGAGAAGACCGATAGCCCCAGGAGTGTAGTGATAGCTGTATTCTAGGAGCCCCATACAACTGGCAGGTGCAAATTAAAAAGAGAAGTCTACAAGGTGGAATGTACCTCGATGGACTTAACTCATTGCAATTCAGCACATTTTACAAAATGGCTAAATCCCTGGAGTCCAACTTCAATTTCAATTTGTTTTATTTGGTTGATCCAAAAGATAAAAACATTTATAATGGAATAAAAAAATAAAAAAGCATCCAGACTCTCTAGCTGTCAGATGAGGCTCTTTAACAACATTTATATTGTATTGTATTGTATTCCAGCTCCAGTCCCCCAGGAAGTCTTATATTTACCTTTACCAGATTCAGCAAATATCACCCAAGCCACCATAGACTTAAACTCGTTTGAGGCAGGTTATGCAATCCCAAGGATTATATGTACTGTAATGCACTTTAATAGGGATAAATTTTATCTAAATGTAAAAAGTCAGTTTATAGTAGGATATACTGTCTCCATTCTAAGAACGTGCTGACTGCAAAGAATTATTTGTCATATTTTGGAAGTAAAAAAAAAAAAATGGTGCACAATAGTCTTCCTTGATGCTCTATATGATCACGTTTACTGGATATGTAACTTTGTGCAGCCAGTCTTGTGTTTTACGCACTTTTTGCATATTGCACAGCCGGACAGATGACACCGGTTCGGCTGTGCCTTATCAAGTTACTCATATGATCTAATTCATCCTCATGATTTAGCAATTTTGCTTTCTAGGTCTCCTCTGGCCCTTATTGGTCAGTGAATCAGCACCCTCAGAGCAGCCCAGTAAGCAGGGAAAGAGATGACCTATAAAGCAGCATACTGAGCTTTGTAGGTAGAACACTAAATATATACAGTATATAACAAAACATCTTTGTAATAGTTGTCCCATCTCTCAGCTGACCATTTGTCTTCTGTATCACTTTTAAGGAATACCTTCTACTGTCCCTTTATTTCTGCCACAGCAGCGAATAAATCAACTAATGTCAGTCGGTGGAGTGGAGCCTGAGACGGATCATTGGTATAAGGCTGAACTCCAGACACAAACTTTGAATATATTCCTCAATAGCCACAAAGAATACAAATCTACTTTGCGTGCACTAAATACTTTTGCAAACCCAGATATTCCTTGAAAAAGTAGCAGTGACATAATCAGGTGTGCTGATCGCCTATACAGAGTGCAGAGCTGTGGGGTGGGGTCTGTAGGCCCACCCACCACAGGCTGCCTTTAGAAAACCACAGAGAAGGTCTGGGACATTTGGATTGAATCTCCCTCCACTACTAATGCTAGAGGTGATACCGTGCTTGACTAAAGTAGATGGTGTGTAAATTCTATGTTCCTTGAGGAGGAGGGGCTGGGGTTGGTTTGGTGTCGTACCCCCCTCTTTACCCTTTCTGATCTTCCTGGGACTAGATGTCACTCATACTGCACTTTATTGTGTTATATTCTTATTTTTCTAGTTTGTTTTTCTGAAATCTGATATGTGCCTACTCACTATTATAGTGCCTACCTTGATCATGTGATACTGCTTGATCAAGGGGTACCGGAGTTGTGACTACAGTTGTGATTGTTTTTTTTTATATGTTTTCTTTTGAGCTGGGGAATACCTAAAAGTTCTGTTTTGCAACATACTTTTCTAAAACGAATAAAATCTTTATTTTTTATTTTTTCGGGAAGAGAAAACCATAGGGGTGGACACAAGACTAGTCACGCTACACAAGGAGACTGGTTTGGTCTGTATTCCAGTAAACACCTCTATGGCTTCTAAATACTAATAGCTGAAGATGAAAATGCCTCCAAAATGTAAGCAGCCAATTTGGATTTTAAGAGTATGTTCCTTTCATAAATGATGGTTGAAAGCATAAAGCAGGTCATGCACTGCTGCTCCATTGGAGCAGATATTTTTTCCTTATTCAGGTTCAGTTTTCATGACAAACATTTTTTATAAAAACAAACTTTGTTCAGACCTTCCTATTCTATAATAAACTGAGGCTCAAAAGTGCCTACACACAGATAACATTTTTGTACAAGTACAACACAGATGTTCGAGATTGTAACGATAACATAAAACCCAGCTCCAGCCAAAAATGTTTTTATTCCATTTTGGATTGTGCAGGGAAGCTTTTTACTTTTGTTGCCCTGACAAATATTTTAACTCTTTCCCACTTTATGAAAACACTAAAATAAATGTCAGGCTCTAAAAATCATGAAATAAACCTAAAGACAGTGATAGATTTGTATTCATTAACTAGTCGCCAGCTGGCATCTACAGGCTAAGTGATGTACCAGTACGTCGCTTAGCACACGCACAAAAAACACAGAAGATTGTGATCATATGATTGCAATGTCACCAAAGAATGAATTTTAGCTGTGTTTCCTATAGTGAGCTGTGATTGTCCCACAGTTATCACATGGTACCTGGGCCAATTACAACACCCTGTACCATGTGATAGCTGGTGGCCAATGACAGATCACAATAGTAAAATCATAGCTGTTATGAATGTAACCCATTCATGACAGTTCAAAACACTGCTGTTACAGTGAACTTCACAGTAACAGCAAAGTGTAAAAAAAAAAAAAGTCCTTGATCTTCCCCACATAGTAGGACAGTGTTATTATTGTGACACTGAACTACTCTGATAAAAGCATAGAAAAAAAAAAAAGAAAAAAAGTTAAAGAAACAAAAAAAAGTAATAAAAATTTACATTTTTTTTCTTTTTTTTTTTTTTAGCATACTGTCACCAGTAATTGTCCCCGATCCCCGCCACACCAGTCATATGATGACAACGTACTGCACTGGTGATTCTATGTAAAATAAATTGTGTTAGTTTAGCACCACTAGTGACGCCATAGACGTCTTAGAAAAAATGTAAAAATAACATTAAAAAGTAAGCAGTGAACAATAAATGTGACATTGTGCCATACTTAGAAGACAACGATCACAAGATGAACGTATATTCCTAAGTGGATTTTGTCTTTTCTCTACATGCATAAGTACACTAAATTAAACATTACCCATATTACAGTGTGCTGTGTAAATCAGCAGATTGTGTTAAGTTTGGGTTCTTGTCCTGGACTGTTAAATCCATCAATAAGGTTTCTATTACAGTCATCAATGTGTATACTTTCGCTCGAGATCTTGGAGTAAGTGGCCTGACCAGTGAAATCCAGAAGATCTTCCAAGGCTCTGGAATTATTAGTCCCATTCTCCAAACTTGGATTGAGGTCGTTCAGCGGTGAAAATTCTGGGATGGATATGAGCTCTTCTTTAGATACTGGACTGCGAGAAAATATTTACAATTACTTATAGAGATAAACATTGTACAAAATGAAAGTGCATGTTTTATAGAAAAAAACAAAAAACAAAAAATAAATAAAAAAGGTAGGCAACTGAATATATTATATAGGGGTTTTATGATACAGTATACTGGAAGGAAATTAAACCCTATACCCCATACCAATCAGGTCCACAACCCATACTTGGTAAACACTACCTCTCACCATTTAAATAAACCTGGCATTAAATAAATACAGGAAACGTACGTTTTCAAATGCTGACTACCAGGTGGTTGTGCCGAGCCATTGGCTTTAATACTCAAGTTACTGACCTGTACCAGGCAAGCGGATAAGAAACCAGGATTCCATATCTGCATGCTTGTTCAAGGTCCGTAAATCAACTGGAAGGCTGACAGGATCACCAGGTATTTTTGAATTTTGTGGTTATATGTATGAATTTTCCTAGGAATACGTGGCAAATATTTCAATTAAGTATCGTTGTACCCACAAGGGATGCAGTGATGCCATTTTTTTAAAATTTTTTTTTTACAATGGAGTACAAGTACCGATACTTTTTTTTATAGTACTCGCCAATACCATTTATCAATACCTACCGCAACGGTTTTGTTTTAACTTCAACTGTCAGCAATAGTACAAAGCATTGAAAAGTTATTTACAAATTAATATTTTTTTTTAATTTAGTGCTTTTTCAATGTGAAAATATATGTTCATATACATGTATAAAAATATTCACTAATCAAGCAAACAAAAAAAGTTTGAATTGTTTATTGTTTAAAAATAGACGAGAACAAAAGAAAAAAAGCAGGAAAATAATCATAATTAAATTAAATGGAGGAGAATAGGGCGTTAAGGCTGATTAGAGTAAATGAAGGGTTATTAAGGGGTTAAAACAGAGGAACATTTGTTCATCCCTTTGATCTGCATATGAAGAAACAGAAATATACAAAAAGAAACAATGGGGGTTATTTACTGAAGGAAAATCAACTTGGCACTGCAAGTGCACTTGGAAGTAAAGTCGCTGTAGATCCGAGGGGGACAGGCAAGGAAAATACAAAACAGCATTTTAGCTTGCACATGATTGGATGATAAAATCAGCAGAGCTTCCACTCATTTCAGATCTACCCCTTAGATTTAGAGCGACTGCCCTTCCAAGTGCACTTGTAGTGCAGTTGCTTTTAGGTAAGGTATATTTACTAAGCATTTAGTGGAATGTCGAGTAACTGTAACCATTTGTTTGGACCAACTGGAGAAAGGTTTCTTTCATGATTTTTCCATACATGGACCATTTTAGTAATTATGCACTCACTTTCACCAACGCAAAAGCATTAACATTTCACATCATGCTGTGATAAAATAAATCCTCATCCAGCCAATTATCCTTTTAGGGCTTACTTCTAAAAAGGCAGATACTGGTATTCTGACAGGTAGTATCACAGGCTCTTTATTAAATAATAACATTACAGAGAAACAATTCTGAGCATGTAAAATAATTTGCTCAATGTTAATGCTGAAGTTATGGTATGGACTATTTCATAGTTACATTGGTCCAGCTTGGCTACTATATGGAGCCAGCTTGGACCAATGTAAGAACACAATGGTGGCCCGTCCATTAGAGGCGCCAGGGCGCTACCCCCTCTATGGTTAATGATGGATCTATCCACAGCCGATGCAGCCACCCCTTATTCATGGATCCAGCCCCTTTCAGTGCGCCAGGGAACTGGAATTACAGTCACTGTTTTTTTAAGCACCCGATTAGAGCCTTGGGCTTCAAAATGGGGTGGGCTCGGAGCGCAGAACAGTTCGCCATGAGCCCACCCAGGTAAATGAACATTTGCTGTTGTAACACTGATCCTCAATCCGTCCAATCATAAGCAGGTCTGAGACCCGTTTCCTGATTGGAAAAAAAGAGAAGACTCTTGATTGGCTGCTGAGGAGGAGGGAGGAAAAGGAAGCAGCCAATGCCCGTGGAGAGCAGAAGAAAGGCAAGCCGTTGCTGCTGAGCAAGGGAAGCCACCGGTGAAGCGCTGCATTGATGGGGTAAGTGCACCAGACCCATCTGCCAACCGACCGGGGGGAGGGTGTTACCGTTTGCCGCCCCCCCAAAAAGAATTACCCTCAGCTGCCACTGTGCAAGAATGCGTGCCATACTAAAGCCCTGTTCACATCGGCTGAATGTTGGGAGACAGTGGGCGGTTCAAAACAAACAAACCAAAAAACGTCTGACATTCAGCCTGTGTCTATGTCACCCTATTCGACAGAGGTCAGCCGACTCTAGATCAGTGCTGAGTGTTCTGGCGGGGGCCAGCCCCAATAGCTCAGGAGTGGAGATCACTGTGCTAACCTTGCATAGTTAGTACAGCGGCTCCGACCGCAGTCGAGTGTTTTGTTTTCGTGAAAAAAATAAAAATAAAATACTGTGTACCAGGCTTTAGCCAATCCCTGTGGATGCTGAAAAACCACTGTAGTAGGCACCCCTACTACAGTGATCACTGCTAGCCTTCAGGTCCCATGATGAGCACTGCCCTGCTGCCTAGTGAACACAGGTGGTCACTTGCATGGCCCAGGCACCATTCAGAAAACACTATGCAGGTGTTCTGAAAAGACCAAGGAGAGATCATGACAGTACTTCGACCTCCACACTTTACATTCATTGAGAAAATGCATGTTCTCAAAATGTGTTCTTGAAATGGGGCCTGTGCACATGCAAGTGATGTCCTGTGTATATTAAGCAGCAAAGCAACCTGGCATGGGGCCCGGAAGCTAGAGGCGATCACTGTAGTGACGGTGCCTACTACAGTAATTTCCAGCTTCCATAGGGATCAGCCAGGTATGCTACATACATTGTTATGCATTTTATATTGTAAATTTTACATTGTATAATATTTTTCCAGTTTTTTACATGGGAAAACTTAATTCTCCTTATGTATAATTCTGTTTTGAGCAACTTATCTACTAATTTTTAGCAGATTTATTCATGCAAAAATAATTCAGTTAAATGTAAGTAGTGTTACCAAAGACAATACATTCATTTCACTTAGGCTTTATACCACCCAAAGCTAAGTCTAGTGTAAGCCACTATTTTCCTTGGAGAGAAGCTGGTGTGGGGGGCTTTCTGTAGAGCGATGTAAATCCCCCCCCCAATTACACCAAATTTCTCAAGTTTTCTAATTTTGATATTTGTTCTGTACACTTAATGTGAATATCAGAACTTTCAGTTTCATGCTTTTATGAACTGCAGGAGAACAAGCACATATAGTTTCGCAAAATAAGAAATCTCTAGGGGATCTTTATAAGAGAAACAGAACCCCTTCTGTACTTCACAAGGCACAGGGACCAAGCATTAGTCTCATTTTTCCACTCTTACAGAATAATTTATAACGAAGGCTTCTAGAGGTCAGACCCTATTCTTCTCCTCTCTCCACTATACTGGACCCATCTTGAAATATTTCCTTATAACCTATCCAGTTTTTATTGTGCAACTCTCTCTACCTTCTCTCACTGCCATTCCCTATACCTAATTGATCTAGTGCCTCCATTACATCATCACTTTGATTATACGCTTGAATAGGAAGGGCCCTCCTCCATCATTGCCTGCAATCTAAATGAGTGACATTTGGTAGACATGCAGTGTATTATGTTGCTGCTTTTTAACTAAGTACCTCACATCCATTGACTGAACTTCGTCCGTGGAATCATCCAGACTGTTACACTTCCCTTCAAATGCATCAAGTTGGATAAGGCTAACATTTGTTTTCAGGCCACTGGAGAACAATTCTTTAGGCTTTGTTTCAATGATTGCAACAGCAGGTTTCATATCTTCTGTATGAGAGGATAACCCATTGACTTGCACTAAAATACCAGCAACAGGGGGGGAAAAAAAAAAAGAAAAGAAATCAGAAACAATGTATGTGTCGAATTGTAATTATTTACAACACACCCCACTCTAGTGAAGGGACTACCCTGTAAGTTATATTTGTTCAGGTTGTTGGTGCAAAACAGGGAGCACACATGGACTTTCTGAGACCGTACATGGGAGAATATTTCTCATCATGCTGGAAGGTGTCTGTGTGGCTGTTACTGGATGCATAGTGAAGTACTTAAATAGAACTCCCTGCCCTCATACAGCACCAAGGACCAGATCTCCAGTGTATTTGGGGAAACAGGTTTCAATATAACTCCACCTGTTAAAATATTAGAAGAAGGCAGTAAAATAATAGTTTGCAAATGGTATTTTCTGCTTCTTAGCGCTTGTTCCGAGTTTGAAAATAATAGGATTTTTGAACTCGCCGTAAAATCCTTTTCTCTGTAATTCACCGACCGACATAGCTCCTCTCTTTAACAAAATGGGTTGTCAGCCCTATTACTGGAGATTACTAGGAAAGTTGTAATACAACACTTCAGAACTTTAAGTTCCGCAGTCCCTAGGCTACAACCCCACAGCCTGCTCTAGCAGAACTCAGTACGTCAACAAGCAGTATAACGTAAAGAGAAAAAGGAGGGGCGGGTGCTGTGCCGGTTGGTGAATTACAGAGAAAAGGATTTTACTGTGATAAGTGCTCCAACTAGGGCTTTGTCGCGCACGGACCCGGACGGGGACTCATCCTCCCTGTCTGAACGGTCCTGGTCAGCGTCATCTGACAAGACAGAACAGGGGTCACTAGCCTCAGCAGGACCCGAGTCTGCATCAGAGCTCTCCCCAGAGGACGGGGGGGGGGGGCGCTTTTTAGCACCTTTCTCCCACGTACCAGCTCTATCTTGGCAACGAACGAATTGAGGACCGCCGTAAGGGTGTCCATAGGGACCGCGCAGTCTGCAGGTGACCCGGTTGCAATTGCCTGGATTTCGGGGGAAGAAACACCAGTTTCTGAAGCCATGCTCACCCTACCCTGTCTGCCACCCGAAGGGGACTTAGGACAGTGACAGTCCCACCCGCCTGCTGCCGCTGGCTGAGGGGATCTAATCCGCTGGACTCACCACCCTGGGGTGTTCCGCGCTGTATTACCGCAGTGCTGGATGATCCCCAGCGCTTCCAGAGATAGCAAAACTGTGTCGGTGGCTGTCCAGTCGCACGATCGGTGAATGATCGGTGAGCGATCAAACACACGTGTTCAGAAAACAGGATAAACCTCCCAGCGCCCTGTGATGACCAACAGGAAGCAGAGGGCACAGGGGCAGCTGCTAGAGCACAAAAAACACGGTCCGGCAACAAGAAAATGGCCGCCGGTGTTCTCAATAGGGAATCACCAGGAAAATGGCCATCTGAAGCCAGTCTGACCCTTGCCCATACTTAAAATGGCCACTGAACAGCGCTATGAGGGACTAGAGAGAACATGTGGCCGACACAGCGCTGCACCAACACAGGGGCAGACTACACAGGCATCCAGCGGGACTAAGCTGCAGGACCCAGGCACCCAGCACAGCTAAACCCCCAGGTGAGAGCCCAGGCACACACACACCGCTCAGCACATGTACAGCCCCCCCCCATGAGGGGGGAAAAGGAGGGGAGTTAGGGACAGGTGAGAGAAGAGAGGGGGGTGAGGGGGCCCCCGAATCGACCTCCCAGGAAATGCCCAGCTGCTCCACCCTGCCGAGGCAGGGAGAGCTGTACTTACCAGTCCTGAAGCTGGGAGACATTCCACGGTAGTCAGCTTCTGATCAGTACAGGGAAGACTACTGGCCCGGCATACTGTGACACAGACATCAGTAGCCCAGTCATATGTATGCCCCGGAGCATAAAGCTCACCGACCACCTCTGGAGCCGAGGTATGTCAAGTCGTAGATGCGACCTGCACACGCTCGATGGCTGGACTGGGGAGACTACAAGGATAAGTGAACCAGCCTGTCACCCAGCTGGCTGTTGACAGAAGATCACAGGATCATTCATCTTGCGCAAAAATCCAAGCTTCTGCATCAAAAAAAAACACGGACCTATGGGCCCGCAGGGTTCCTAGGTCTTATCTCCTCACTAGGCAAGAAAAAAACTGAGTTCTGCTAGAGCAGGCTGTGGGGTTGTAGCCTAGGGACCGCCCCCTGGGTGGAACTTAAAGTTCTGAAGTGTTGTATTACATCTTGCCTAGTAATCTCCAGTGATAGGGCTGACAACCCATTTTGTTACAGAGAGGAGCTGTGTCGGTCGGTGAATATAAGAGAAACTTTGTTTTTTACCACATGGATCTGTCCACAGGTTCCTACATAGATGCAGCATTCCACATGTCTACAGATTCCCCCTAGGCACTTAGGCTCGGTTCACATATGTCTGGCTGCGGTTTCAGTACGGCTTTTAAAAGTAGTCCAGTGCAGTTTTGATCACTGGTTCAGGTGCGATTCAGGGGCAAAGTATTACTTGAAACTGCACAGGACTCTTTAAAAAAAACAGAAGATGGCCGGCCTGCAGATATGTGAACAGGCTCCATAGAGAAAACTTGAATTATGTGGGGCTGTATGCCCTCCTGCCAGCTTACATTTCTTGAGGACTTCAGATATTTTTCTACCATAGTTTCTGGAATGGTTCTCATACACCTTTGCATTTATATTGTTCCCATTCATCCTAAGGCAATCTTCATATTATATAAAAAGTAGATAAAAAAAAAAAAATAAAAAAATAACTTAACACGGTGAGTGGGACAACTTCTTGTAACAGTAACAGCAAATTTGAATCTCAGAGAAAGATCTTGCCTCCAGATTTCCTATCAGGTGTAAGAAACCAATATCTAATTGAAATTTAATTGTTGGGTGGACTTTCCCCCTGAAAACAAAGGATATCACAAAAGCCAACAAACACTTAAAATATAAATGACTTATACTGCAGTAGCCTGGGTGTTCCTAAAACAGTTTTATGACATACATTAATTTCCTTTTCCATGGTATACTACTATCTAATGCTAAACAGTTTTTTGTTTTTTATCTAAAATTACCAACCTGTTTTATTATCCTTTGGTCTATTTTCAGAATTTAAAGATGACTGAACCTCTGTTCTTGGATCATCTTTCTGGAAAAAGTAAAAAAATATAAACAAAACTAGGACAATAGAAAAAAGTGGAATGGGGAAAAGATTTAACCATATGTAGCATATTGGTTATTTGTATGTTTATTATCCTAGGCAGTTATACAGAATTAACGAATCTAAGGTGGAAAAAAAAAATTGACTTAATGTACATTTTAATCAATCATTCATGTCCATGCCTGCCTAGATGAGCTTACAAATGAAAATACTGACAACCTTACAAGTACCTACACAATAATTTTAGAGGCAGTTGGAAGATTTTAAACTGAGCTAGCAAAAATCTACCCCCGTTTGGGCATAGGAAAGACATTCTGGGGTTTGGAGAGTCACAGCCCACAGCCTGCAATTGGAGGGGAGGGGGAATCAATGGCAGATCAGTTTAATGTTTTATTTTATACAGCAGTTCAATGTTCTAAATAAAACGTAGAAGCCATCCCAAGGAAGCATACCTTTGTTTCTTGAACGTCGCCCCTCCTTGTCCTTTTCATGATCTCATCAATTCTCTGTTTAAAAAAAAAAAAAGAATCATCATCAGAATATGGAAAGGTGGGCAGATGAGGTCACAATCTCCACCTCAGTCAATCAGAAGAAGATTTGGACCCAATAATACAAAGTTGCTTGTGAATGGCTGAGCAGAGCTCATACTTGACTTTGTATGAAAATAAGAATTAGATGGGAAGGTGCTGTATTGCTGCCGAAATGCAGCGCTGTATACTGTATTTCACTGATGCAACATACAGTGCTAACAGCCACTGCATCGATTACTAAAGGAAATAGCCAGCTTGGTCCAAACTAAATATTTAAAGTCAAGCGGGAAACATGCTCCACGTACATCGCCGTTAGCTCCATTAGGTGGATACCCATGGTTCCCCCAGAGGGAAGAAAAGAGAGCACTAGGCCCTTGGGGCTCAGAGGGGAATACAATGTGTCTAAGATATGCCCCATTAGGAAGCCTACCCTCTTTAACAGAGCTGGTATCATCTCAAAGGGACATGCCTATGTCTGGGTGGCGATATTATCAAATGAGAGATTTCTTTAATAAATTAGAACCTCAAGTAAGACCCCTGAGCTCCCTTACAACATTTGAGAACATGTGCATGAAGATGGCAAAATCAAGTACTTTACTATCTCAGATGTACAAACTGGTTCTTAGTGGACAAAGTAGCACAACCCCTTACTTTATTAAAGATTGGGAGAAAGAATTAAGATGTACATTTAGCCCAACACAAATAAAAAAATTTATGGAATTGATGCACTCTATATCTATCAGTTCAGCAATACAAGAAATGTCATACAAGTTTATGCTTAGATGGTATCGGACCCCAGCCAAACTAGCAAAGATATACCCGTCAGCTAATGGGAACTGCTGGAGGGGGTGTAAAGATAAGTGTACATACCTCCATATATGGTGGTATTGCCCAAAAATTAGGGTATTCTGGGAGGGAGTGGCATTATGGATAGGGAGGATAACAGCAAAACCCTTAGAGATGACACCTCTGCATTATCTGTTCCATGGGACAGCTGGATCTATTAAATCATATGAAGATTAAGATATACTGTGCTTGTCTCTCTCAAAAGTGCACTTGAAATAAGATAAATAAATAAGAACTGAACCACAACATTTTTTAAGGTATGTGTGGAGTGAATATGTGTTGGAAGTACTATCGGAAGGTGGTTATGGGGGCGGGGGTTTGAGTAGGAGAGAACTACTAGTGAAGACACAAGCAAAATGGCACAATTTTTAGAAAATACAAAGGCGGGTGAAGGACCCATCTTAAATACATAAATACATTAAAGTAAGGATACACATAGAATAAAATCACGTAATTCTGATTGAACACATTATATACATACGAGGACGGTTAAGGGACAAAATATTCACCCACAACGTAACCATCGGATGTTTTTCCAATTTTTTATTTATTTTTTGTTCACCAACACTAAAACACGGAAAATCATAATGGTATAATAAAAGCACATAAAGAAGGGATAACACACTTGGGGAAAATTAAGGACTCCCATTCTGGGTGTTCCTTTTTTGTTTTTTTTTAACACAGTGTTTCTCTCCTCCTCTAGTAACCCCCTGGTCACCTTCCAGTACCATCATATAGTAGCGATAGATATGTATGTAAATGTGTAGATATTGAAGGATACGTGTATGCTTTGATTTCTTATATTTGTTTGTTATTTGTCACTTTTGTACAAGAGGAAAAATAATAAAAGATGAATTGATAAAAAAATATATTTAAAGTCATAGTATACTTGGAGTTGAACTTTAAAATCAACCTGATCTGGCCTAAAAAGCAACCAACAGCACTAAAATACACACTATTACTATTTAGTTCCCACAAGCATTGTGGCAACCTAGGAGATTAACCAAATTAAGTTTTAATTTCCTCACTTTGGTCAAAACTTAAGAATTTTTTGTGAAATACCATTTTCGAAGATGTACTGAAGTCAATTTTAAAGGTGAAGGGTGGTTTTTAAGAGTGTGATAGGCATTAAACCTCTCCTTTGGAAAATGTAAAAGCAATGGTATACAATTAACCACTTGCCAACGGGGCCATAGCCGAATGACAGGTACAGCGCGGTCGGATAATTTTGGGAGGGCATACAAGGACGTCCTCCCAGAATCGCGCTTTTTGTACGTCCCCCCAGGGCACACACACGCGAGTCACAGATCGGAGGGAAAGGGCGTCGCAGATCGGGGGGAAAGGGCGTCGCAGATCGGGGGGAAAGGGCGTCGCAGATCGGGGGGAAAGGGCGTCGCAGATCGGGGGGAAAGGGCGCCGCAGATCGGGGGGAAAGGGCGCCACAGATCGGGGGGAAAGGGCGCCACAGATCGGGGGGAAAGGGCGCCACAGATCGGGGGGAAAGGGCGTCACAGATCGGGGGGAAAGGGCGTCACAGATCGGGGTAAAGGGCCAATCCCAGCAGCCCTTTACCATGATATCGCTCTGTCCAATGACGGAGCGATAACTATCAACAAACTGGCGTCACATTCAGTTCTCTCTCTCCTCGCACCAATCATGTGAGGAGAGGAGGGAGAAGCTGCCCTAGCAGTGCCACATCTGTGGCCATTTGTGCCAATACAGTGTCCATCAGTAAGTGCTCATCAGTGCCATCCTATCAGTGGATCCTCAGCCGTAAAAATGTGAAAAAATTGCGTTTATTTTCTTTCCATTTTCCAAAAACTTTTGGGAAAAGAAAAATGACATGTTCAAAAGACTCATTGTGCCTCAGAATATAAGTTGGGATGTTTTCTTTCCATAATGGAGTCATTTTGTGGGCGTTTCCATTGTCCTGGTGCTCTAGGGCATTCAAAAGTGGGATAGGTTGTTTGGAAATTATGTGTGTAAATTATGTCCCTAGACCACTTGACAGTGCTACCTGCATGTTGGGCCCCTGTATGTCGTCATGCTGTGTAAGAGTCTCTACTCAGGAGTAGCAGAAGAATGTGTTTTGGGGTGTAGTTTTAAGTATGCATATGCCATGTGAGAGAAATAACCTGTTAATGACAATTTTGTGAAAAAATGTAAATAAAAAAAATAAATCGTTATTTTGCAAATAATTGTGGGAAAAAAATGTAAACGTGAAAAAACTTGCCATGTCTCTTACTAAATACCTTGGAATGTCTACTTTCCAAAAAAGGGGTCATTTGGGAGGTTTTTGTACTTTCCTGGCTCGTTAGTGTCTCAAGAAATGAGATAGGCCGTCAGTACAACAGGTGTGAACAATTTTCAATGATTGGCACCATAGCTTGTAGACTAACTTTGACAAAGTCCAAATAATACACACTGATTTTTACCAGATATGGAGCAGTCTAAATTGTGGCTAAAATTTATGAAGAAAAATTACTATTTTGCTTAATTTTATAATGGAAACAAAGAAAATGCATTTTTTGTTTTAAAAACACAATTTTTTTTAATCTATAGCGCAAAAAATAAAAAACCCAGTGGTGATTAAATACCACCAAAAGAAAGCTCTATTTGTGTGAAAAAAAGGACAAAAAAAATCATATGGGTAGAGTGTTGCGTGACTGAGTAATTGTCAAAGTGTGACAGCACTGAAAGATGAAAATTGGCCTGGTTAGGAAGGGGGTTTTAAATGCCCCCTTCCTAAAAGTAAGACCCACTAAATGAAATAAGCTAAAACTAAGCTACATTCACCTAACAAACTGGAATCCCCTAAATAAATGCCCCCCCCCCCAATCAAATTTTACATAAGCAGCTCAATGAGCGAATATGAAAGCTTCCACTGAGGTGAAATTTCACCAATGGTAAAATTGGTAAACACGCCAAAATCACTCTGTTCATCCCTATTAGTCATGTTGATCACCATGTACTGATGTAATCATTATGCTGTGACAGGGCACGATAATGCCGATGCAAGCATTTTCTGCCAATACATATCCAGTAAACAACAGAAGGCTTACCTTCTTTCTCTCCAGTCGTTCTTGTTCAATCTGCTGTATGATCTGTTCTCTCTCTACTCTCATGGCTTCTGCTGCTTCTCTGGCCCTCGTTTCAGCCTCTTCTTTCTAAGAGTGAAACAAAAGTGAGTCACAAATAAAAACACTAGAATAAATAAAAACATGCAGGCAATAAGCACAGCATACAGGCCAGATTTTCATATAACAGTGTACTAAGCTTTCAAGTCACATTAAAGTTCTCATGTACAGTATTACAGGAAATGCTTCCAGAAAATGGCAATAGCCTTGGCTGTCATGCAGACCCATTATCTTGAAAATCCAAGGTTTCCTGAAATGGGAAAAACACTTTTTTTTTCTGTATTTATAATTACAGTGAGACTAGGTGCCACCGTCTGTTTAAAAAAAAAAAAAAGTCCTCTGTGCTTTGCAATGATTTAGTAGAGGCCTTTATGGCTGAATTTTTATTTTGCGTCCAAAGTGTCAAAACATTTTATGACGTGTACTGTATAAATCATTAAACTACCACCACATTGATCACAAGCAGGATTTTTGACTTTTATATAATTTATGAAATGCACATAAACGAATCTTTGTAAAAACAAAACAAAAAAATGCAGGAAAGCAGCAATAAACTGACTTCTCAAAGATTTGGATCTAGCCTAAAAATACAAAACTCAGTAACCAGGTAAAGCCATTTTACTTACTTACACCAGGAGGTTGCTAGACTGGTCCATGCAACCTCTTTTCCCCTGTGACTGAAAATTGTCTACCTCAGACTGGTCTAAATTCTGGTGCTAGAAGATTAGAAAAGAGCTCTGCCCAGTATTGGCACTTGCTGCAGGTATGGGTGGGACAATTATACTTTGTTTGCATTGCTGGGCTCATTCTTGCAGGGACTTAAAAAGCTTCCCATTCAGATGATTTCCCTTCACTTCCTGTCCCATAAACCAAAACAGGAAGACAAAGTAAATCCCAGCAAATTAAGGGAATCCCTTGGGGCCCTCCAGGTCTCTAGAACTGGTGTCCTCATTGGAAGATTTCCTGTGTATTACTTTTCTGAGGACATCTCAAAATCTGGAATTTTCTTTTACGGTCACTTTCAACGATAATGGTAAACAGGACAAAGAAAGGGTGAATCTCCCCAACAGGGACACAGGCAGCAATTAAAACTTACTTGGTGGTCTAATCTCCACTCTGTCCAAAACTAACAAAAAAAAATAAAGTTTTGCCTTTAGTTCTACTTTAAATGCCTTGCATATCAGGTTTAACTTTGGGGAAACATATCAATACTTAGAATAATTTTGATGGTTCAGCGTCACACAACACCTAACAAATATGGCACCACATCCCTGAGAATTTGAAGCATAAATCAAAAAAGACAGGAAGGAAGATTAGAGATTTTGGCGGTGCAGGTTAACAAAGTATAATTAAGGTACAAAATTTGTAGTACAAATATTTATTAAGTTTGAAGTTAAAATCAAATAGCAAAATATGCTTAAAAAGTACAGGATAATACAATACAGTGGTTGTTCTTGTTAAGCACACATAGTCCCGACATGTTTCGCATTAGGTTGCTTCTTCAGGGGATGTGTGAAAGTTTGAACAAAATCTAAACCAAAAATACAAAATAATATAGTAATAAAGTATATCACAAAATTCATAAGTGCAGACATGAGAAAAAAAAGGAAAAAAAAAAAAAAAAAAAAAAAAGGGACACACATACATCAAACCCACCTTCAACCACTACGTTGATGGTAAAGTAGGGGAATTGTCCACCTTAGGGGTTAACTGCAGCAGCGCTGAATCGCAGGGGGCTAAAAAGCCAACCCAGGAAAACTAGTAATAGAAAAATTATACGGTAGAAAATAGAATTTTACTTTTGGAGTAATTAAAAATTCTTTAGTACATGGCATAATCTAAAGGTTGCTAAAATAAATCAACTTATAGGGGTGAAAAACCCTCTAAAAGTACAAAAATTGAAAAGAGTAGTACAAAGGTATTTTAATTCCAGATATATTACTTACATGGATTGGATTTACATGGGTTGGTCGTATTTAAAAAAAAAATTGAGCACTCAGGGAGACACACCTGCACGGAAGTACCAGCTGGGTGGCCAATCAAAAGAAAAAACAAAGCGAAAATTAGAATAGTTGGGTAAATAAGATACAAATATCTCAACATGGAGGTGCGTGCACCAATATCTAAGTGTTATAAAAACACAGACATTCAAGCATATAAACACACGCTGGAAATTACACAGTGGCATCCCAAAGCGTAGAGTTCTAAGCCAGGGAGTCAATGCGGACATAAAAGGAAATATGGCAATAGCCCAGGTGTGGGGGGTTAAAAGTCAATCAGAAAAAAAAAAAAAAAAAAAAAAGATTGACTTTTGATTGACTTTTAACCCCCCACACCTGGGCTATTGCCATATTTCCTTTTATGTCCGCATTGACTCCCTGGCTTAGAACTCTACGCTTTGGGATGCCACTGTGTAATTTCCAGCGTGTGTTTATATGCTTGAATGTCTGTGTTTTTATAACACTTAGATATTGATGCACGCACCTCCATGTTGAGATATTTGTATCTTATTTACCCAACTATTCTAATTTTCGCTTTGTTTTTTCTTTTGATTGGCCACCCAGCTGGTACTTCCGTGCAGGTGTGTTTCCCTGAGTGCTCAATTTTTTTTTTAAATACGACCAACCCATGTAAATCCAATCCATGTAAGTAATATACCGTATATACTCGAGTATAAGCCGAGATTTTCAGCCTCTTTTTTGAGGCTGAAAGTGCCCCCCTCGGCTTATACTCGAGTCATCGCTGTCTGCCTGCTCGATCAGCGTGTCGAGCAGACAGACAGCGGACATTCTACCATTCAAACGCCGCGCCTCCGCCTTCGCCTGTGATAGGCGGAACACTGAATTTCCCAGCAGCCTGTGTTCCGCCTATCACGGACATCGTCTCATCCTCGTACTACGGACGAGGATGAGACGATGTCCGTGATAGGCGGAACACAGGCTGCTGGGAAATTCAGTGTTCCGCCTATCACAGGCGAAGGCGGAGGCGGAGGCACGGCGTTTGAATGGTAGAATGTCCGCCGAGGCGCCGACGAAGAGCGGCGATCCTGGCAAGGCACGGGACAGGGGCAAGGCAAGGCACGGCACGGGACGGGACGGAGGCAAGGCACGGGACGGAGGCAAGGAGGCAAGGCACGGGACACAGGCTCGGGACACAGGTAGGCTGGACACACACACACACACACACACACACACACACACACACACAGGGATGGATGGATACACACACACACAGGGATGGATGGATGGATGGAGACACACACACACACACACACAGGGATGGATGGATGGAGACACACACACACAGGGATGGATGGATGGATGGAGACACACACACACAGGGATGGATGGATGGATGGACACACACACACACACAGGGATGGATGGATGGATGGACACACACACACACACAGGGATGGATGGATGGACACACACACACACAGGGATGGATGGACGGACACACAGGGATGGACGGACACACAGGGATGGACGGACACACAGGGATGGACGGACACACAGGGATGGACGGACACACAGGGATGGACGGACACACAGGGATGGACGGACACACAGGGATGGACGGACACACACACAGGGATGGACAGGCATGTCTCACCCTCGGCTTATACACGAGTCAATAAGTTTGCCAGTTTTTTTGGGGGTAAATTGGGGGCCTCGGCTTATATTCGGGTCGGCCTATACTCGAGTATATACGGTATCTGGAATTAAAATACCTTTGTACTACTCTTTTCAATTTTTGTACTTTAGAGGGTTTTTCACCCCTATAGGTTGATTTATTTTAGCAACCTTTAGATTATGCCATGTACTAAAGAATTTTTAATTACTCCAAAAGTAAAATTCTATTTTCTACCGTATAATTTTTCTATTACTAGTTTTCCTGGGTTGGCTTTTTAGCCCCCTGCGATTCAGCGCTGCTGCAGTTAACCCCTGAGGTGGACAATTCCCCTACTTTACCATCAACGTAGTGGTTGAAGGTGGGTTTGATGTATGTGTGTCCCTTTTTTTTTTTTTTTTTTCTCTTTTTCCTTTTTTTTCTCATGTCTGCACTTATGAATTTTGTGATATACTTTATTACTATATTATTTTGTATTTTTGGTTTAGATTTTGTTCAAACTTTCACACATCCCCTGAAGAAGCAACCTAATGCGAAACATGTCGGGACTATGTGTGCTTAACAAGAACAACCACTGTATTGTATTATCCTGTACTTTTTAAGCATGTTTTGCTATTTGATGTTAACTTCAAACTTAATAAATATTTGTACTACAAATTTTGTACCTTAATTATACTTTGTTAACCTGCACCGCCAAAATCCCTAATCTTCCTTCCTGTCTTTTGATTTATATATCAATACTTACATACAGGCCTGCCATGAAAACAACAAAGTCCTTGCTCTTTTTCAATGTCAAAAATGTGAAAATGTGTGTTCACAATCACTTTACCAACAATAATCAAAAGGTTACCTACGAAGATGCCATTATATCATGTACCTGCTTTTCCAGATAGGCCTGCAATTCCTTTTCTTGTTTTTCCTTCAGGAGTCTTTCTTCCTCTGCTTTTCTGTTTGCTGCTTCGTCTGCTTTCCTTCTGGCTTCCTCCTCTTCTTGCCTTTTCTTCTCCGCCAGCAAAGCTGCTTCTGCTTGTAGACGTTGCCTCTCCTCCTCTGCCTTCCTCCTCTCCTCTTCCTTCTTCAACCTAGAAGCACAGAGTACAATACAAGAAAATTGGATTGTTTTACAGGGAAGAAATAGGAAACATCTTGTGAAACATCAATAAAATGGAATTGGTTACCCTGGCACTTATTACTGGATCGGTTCATAACTAAAACTACAAATTAGTCTCCTTAAGGTGATCATATACATAATGTGGAGCTTAAAAAACCTGGTATGAGAAAAACGAGGAGACTGCTTTTGCTTCCGTAAATACTTGTGTTTTAAATACGTTGAAATCATTGGCCTGGAACAAGTATTAAGATATGAAGAGCTAACTCATTTGCTGCATGCATGTGTAAGGCCAATGACACAGAAGTATCAATAACCAGATTGCCATCATCTTCAAAACGAAGCAAATGGAATCCAATTTCCCTCATAACAGGAGAATAAAGCAAAAGACTAACTTGAGAGGATCAACACAACACAGGTAAATATGTGGCAAGTTATGCATTTTTGTAATTATGAATCCCGGTTACTAGACTAGCTATCCTTTTTAACACTTACTAATATTTAAATTACATTCTGCGATGTAAAAAATGAGACAAAGATAAATCATTATATAACATTTCCCACCTTTAATGTGACCTATAAACTGTACAACTCAGTTCAACAACAAACTGATTTTTTTTTAGGTGGAGGGAAGTAAAAATAAAAAAATAAAATAACATGGTTGCATAAGTGTGCACACCCTTAAACTAATACTATGTCGAAGCACCTTTTGATTTTATTACATCACTCAGTCTTTTTGGGTATGAGTCTATCAGCGTGGCACATCTGGACTTGGCAATATTTGGCCACTCTTCTTTGCAAAAACACTCCAAATCTGTCAGATTGCGAGGGCGTCTCCTGTGCACAGCCCTCTTCAGATCACCCCACAGATTTTCAAATCGGATTCAGGTCTGGGCTCTGGCTCGGTCATTCCAAAACTTTAATCTTCTTCTGGTGAAGCCATTCATTTGTTGATTTGGATGTATGCTTTGGGTCGTTGTCATAGCAGAAGCCTGAAGGTTTAGTGCCAATATTGACTGGTATTTAGAACTGTACATAAGTCCCTCTACCTTGACTAATGCGCCTGTTTCAGTTGAAGATAAACAGCCCCAAAGCATGATGCTGCCAACACCATGCTTCACTATTGATATGGTGTTCTTTTGGTGACTAGCAGTGTTTTTCGCCAACCAAATCTTTTGGAATTATGGCCAAAAGGTAAAACCTTGGTTTCATCAGACCAGAATACATTTTCCACATGCTTTTGGGAGACTTCAGATGCATTTTTTTCAGAATTTAGCCAGGCTTGGATGTTTTTCTTCTTAAGAAAAGGCTTCCATCTTGCCACTCTACCCCATAGCCTAAACATATGAAGAATATGGGAGATTGTTGTCACATGTACACTACAGCCAGTATTTGCCAGATATTCCTGCAGCTCCTTTAATGTTGCTGTAGTTCTCTTGGCAGCCTCCCTGACCAGTTTTCTTTGTGTCTTTTCATCAATTTTGGAGGGGTGTCCAGTTCTTGGTAATGTCACTATGGTGCCATATTTTCTCCACTTGATGACGGTCATGGCTTTTGCTGTAGGATGCGACTAAACAAATGTCAGGAAAGACCTACTAGAACAGCTGAACTTTATTCGAGGTTAATCAGAGGCACTTTAAATGATTGCAGGTGTGTACTGACTCCGCGACTTAATTCTGAACACCGCTACATCCCCAGTTATAAGAGGGTGTGCACACTTATGCAACCACATTCATTTTAGTTTTTCATTTTTACTTTCCCCCTAAAAGATTTCATTTTGTAGGTCACATTAAAAGGTGGAAAAAGTTCTGAAATTTTTTACATCAATAACTTGATGGCATTTTAACAGGGGTGTGTATACATTTTTATATCTACTGTAGATATAATGAACAACCTGGAAAGACAGGTATCTTATAGTCAATCTGTCAATTCCAACTTCTAACAGTAGTAGTGATCAGGTGGAAAACCACAGAAGTGGTTAGGATCATTAAAGTGATTGTTATTTTTAAATAAAAAAAAAAACTAAAAAAAAAACTAACTACTTACCTGCTCTGTGAAATGATTTTGCACAGAGCAGGCCAAATCCTCCTCTTCTTAGGTCCCTCGCCAGCACTCATGGCTACTCCCTCTCGCTGAGCGCCCCCACAGCAAGCATCTTGCTATGGGGGCACCTGAGCAGAGCCGCAGCTCTGTGTGTTGGGGGGGTTAGCCCAACCCCCTCTCTCTACTGACTGGCTGACTGACAGCAGCTGGAGCCAATGGCGCCACTGCTGTGTCTCAGCCAATTGGGAGGGAGAGTCCTGCAAGGCCAAGGCATCCGTGCAACTTTGCTGGATAGAGATAGGGCTCAGGTAAGTATTCGGGGGGCTGCAGCACACAGGTTTTTTTTATCTTAATGCATTAAGATAAAAAAAAAACGTCTGCCTTTTAACCACTTTACTATACCATGTGGGGAGCAAATACCAGAGCAAGAGTTTTGTAGTTAGATTCTTTTAATGTGGTTTTGATGGATATCTTAGACCAGGCATAAGCCACGGCATGCCAGTCAGGCAATTCCCAAATAAAAATGCAAATCTCTCTCCCATTGGGTCATATACAAATTTTGGTAGTTGGGACAGTGCGGGAAGCATATTTCACAGAAATTCATCCCCACAAAAAGCCTCTTGCTGGACAAGACAATTCAAAAAGGGTGAGCGTATAGGGCTCATCTATTAGGGCAAGCTTAGATTGTAGGAAAGATCTAAGTTAACACCTAAACTAGGGAGCAGCTGTAACTTAACGTCAAAATAGTGCAAGTAATATGGCTGGTTCCCGTTAAGATACAAGACAAGGAAAAATCTGCCCAATGCTAAAGATCTTCACAGAGGCGCTTAAAGTAAAAGGGGGGGGGGGGGGGAGAGTAACTGGCTCTATAGAGGTCCATGACCGAGGATGTTAATTAAATCCCTAAGAAAGGGGGCTCTTTTCCCATTGGAAGGTACAAGTATCCTGGAGGTCTCGTACAATCAAGGTTGTCAAGGAAATATTAAGGGCCTTCTTTGGGGAATTCAGGGACAGCCCCGAGATTTGAGAAAAATGGCTTAGCAATGAGAGTGACTTAGGCAGAGTCTTGTTTGAAAGCGTCACTAAGATCGGGTCGGGATCAGACCAGGGTGTAGGATCACTTCTTTAATTCAGTAACCTATAGCAATTAGCAACCAATCAGAATCTTCTTTGGAGCCTAAGAATCAAGAACCATATATAGGAAAAGGCTGGTTGTCTTTGAACATTGAATGTAATATGTAATTATATTCATATATTTTATAATGCAGTATCTATAGTACAGATATGAAAACTCATAGGCCACAAGTCTGTAGGCAAGCTGTTCTGATGCTTACAATAAAACGGTTTAAGCTCAGCTGTAAAAAAAAAAAAAATCTGCAGATCTCTCCAGATCTGCACAAAAAGATTGTATATTTGTGTGTACAGCTATGAATTTTGCTGGGTGTGCTACTTTAACAATACTTATGATGTAGTAGGAAAGTGGTTACCTCAACAGCAGTCACTGTCTGTGCCCATGCCCACTGCTAATATTTAAATTATTACAATGTAAATTTATACTATACGTCCTTATTATATTTTGCCTTTTGATCATCGACCTGACCCACCTTTCTGCCTCCTCGCGCTCACGTCTTTCTTGCTCTTCTTGTTCTTTCTGGAGTCGTGCCTGACGCCTCTTCTCTGCCAGTATCTTTGAAGCCTCATCAGCATCAGTTGTCCCTGCTATGGTCTTTCCAGAACCTGGAACAGGAAAGGAATATAAATTGCAGACCATGTATAAAGTCCCTCCAAACCCCTGTTGATAGGGAATGTGTTGTTGGTGAAAGTACAGCAGCAGTTTTTATAAGGCTAGCGCTGTCCACAGTGCTGAACCTGCTTCTTTTACATTTCCAAATTCATAGCCAAACAGGAAATGCCTGCAAAAAGAAATTCTTTGGGGACCCTCAGGTCACTAGGAACTAGTGTCCCCATTGGAAGAGTTTCCCTCCATTACATTTCTGGGGGGCAAAACAAAATGTGGGGGTTTCTTTTCCTTTCAATGATAATGGTAAACAGGACAAATAGGGAGAGTGAATCTCATTAACGGGGACACAGACAGCAATATAAACCGACAGGTGCTCTAATCCCTCTCCGCTCCATCCAACCCCCCCCCCCCCCCCAAAAAAAGAGAGAGGAAAAAAGTTTTACCTTGTGAAGGGGCACAATTCCTCCCAGTTACACCAATGACAGGGCACAATTCCACCCAATGACACCAACAATTGGGCAAAATGACATCAATGATGGGGCACAATTCCTCCTAATGAGACCAGTGATGGGGCACAATCTCTCCTACTGACACCAACAAAGGAGCACAATCCCTCCCAATGACAGCAACGATGGGGCACAATTTTTCCCAGTTACACCAATGATGGGGCACAATTTTTCCCAGTTACACCAATGATGGGACACAATTCCACAAAATGACACCAACAATTGGGCAAAATGACATCAATGTTGGGGCACAACTCCTTACACCGACACCCAACAATGGGGCACAATTCCTCCCAATGACAAAAATTGGGCCCAATGACACCAATGATGTGGCACAATTCCTCCAAATGAGACCAACAATGGGGCACAATCCCTCCCACTGACACCAACAGTTGGGCACAATTTTTCCCACTGACCCCAACTATGGGGCATTGTTTATTCCCACTTATGTCAGGACCTTTTCTACTCTCAATTGCTACAGTCCAGCCCCCCTTAAAGTGGAAGTAAACTCCCCTATCGTTTTCATCCATGGAAGCTGCCATCTTTGCCTCCATTTAATCTTCAGTTGCCACGGTTATGCACATGTGATCCGTTATGACACCAGCCATTGGGTGGTTTGACAGTTTGGTTGAGAGCACAGCCAATGTGCAGTTAGCATTCCCGGCATGCCATTTTTTGAAACTGGTTAAATCGATGGGTTTACTTCCACTTTAACCACTTGCCGCCCACCCTATAGGCAATTGACGTCGGCAAAGTGGTTTCATAATCCTGACCGGACGTCATATGACGTGATCAGGATTATGAGCCGCTGCGCGCCCCCGGGGGCGCGCATCGCGGCGATCGTTGTTGCGGGGTGTCAGTCTGACACCCGGAAACTACGATCTCGGTAAAGAGTCTCCGACGGAGACTCTTTACCATGTGATCAGCCGTGTCCAATCACGGCTGATCACAGTGTAAATGGGAAGAGCCGGTGATCGGCTTTCCCTCACTCGCGTCTGTCAGACGCGAGTAGAGGAGAGCCGATCGGCTGCTCCTCTGACAGGGGGGGTCTGTGCTGATCGATTATCAGCACAGACCCCCCGAGGATGCCCACACTGGACCACCAGGGACGCCACCAGACCACCAGGGAAAAGGTAATAAAGGTCATAATCCTCCCTAGACCACCAGGGATGCCAGTCAGCACAATGGGTGCCAATCAGTGCCCATAATGGATGCCAATCAGTGCCCACAATGGGCATCACTGATTGGCATGCATTATTGTTTGGCACTGATTGGCATCCATTACTATAGTATAACACCGATGCCGCCTATGAGTGCCCACCTGTGCCGCCTTTGAGTGCCCACCTGTGCCGCCTTTGAGTGCCCACCTGTGCCGCCTTTGAGTGCCCACCTGTGCCGCCTTTGAGTGCCCACCTGTGCCGCCTTTGAGTGCCCACCTGTGCCGCCTTTGAGTGCCCACCTGTGCCGCCTTTGAGTGCCCACCTGTGCCGCCTATCCATGCCCACCTGTGCCGCCCATCCGTGCCAATTTGTGCCACCTATCAGTGTCCGTCCGTGTCGCCCATCAGTGCCGCCTATCAGTGCCGCCTATCAGTGGCACTTCATTGGTGCCACATTGGTGCCCATCAGTGCCGCCTTATCAGTGCCCATCAGTGAAGGAGAAAACGTACTTATTTACAAAGTTTTGAAACTGAAACAAAAAAAACATTTTTTTTTCAAAATCTTCGGTATTTTTTTATTTGTAGCGCAAAAAATAAAAAACGTAGAGGTGATCAAATACCACCAAAAGAAAGCTCTATTTGTGGGAAAAAAATGATAAAAATTTCATTTGGGTACAGTGTAGCATGACCGCGCAATTGTCATTCAAAGTGCGACAGCGCTGAAAGCTCAAAATTGGTCTGGGCAGGAAGGTGTTTAAGTGCCCTGTATTGAAGTGGTTAAGTTCGAGGGACAGTAAACTGGCCCCCTGATTATAAGGTTTGGAGACCCCTGATTTAAAGTATAACTAAAGTCTTAAACAGAGTGGAGAGGAATCAGAACACTTGTCAGTTTGTATTGCTGTCTGTGCCCAGTTAAGGAAATTGATTTTCTCCCATTTACCATTATAATTGTAAATGAAAACAAAAGAAAATCCCACATTTTGGGTTGTAACCAGAGAAGTAATAGGAGGGAAAGTCATCCAATGGGGACACTAGTTCTGGTGAACCCCTTCAATTTGTAGGAATATCCTTTCACGCCCTGTTTGGGAATGAGACAGGAAGTGAAGGAAAAGCTCCACAACGGAACACGTGGCAAAAAATAAAAAAAATAAATTATAATTATATATATATATATATATATATATATATATATATATATATATATATATATATATATATATATATATATATATATATATATATATATATATATATATATATATATACATATACATATACACATATATATATATATATATATATATATATATATATATATCTTTGACAGGGGTAATAACCCTCCCTTGCTCTATCCAGAAAAAAATTTTTTTAGGATTTTTGTACTCACCGTAAAATTCTTTTCTCTGAAGTTCATTGACAGACACAGCAGCTCTTCTTAACCTTAGGGTTGTATCGCCCCTTTAGGAGAGGACTAGGCAGAATGTGTTAAAAACACCACATGCACAGTACCGCCACCACACACTGCATCCAGCAGCTCAGTTCATCAAAAGCAGTACAAACAGAAATAGGAGGGGTGGGTGCCGTGTCCATCAATGAACTTCAGAGAAAAGGATTTTACGGTGCGTACAAATATCCAATTTTCTCTATCGTTCATTGACTGACACAGCAGCTCTTCTTGACCTTAGGAACCTCCCCAAGCAGTGTCAAAGAAACGAGGGGTGGGAACAGCAAACAATAATTCCACCCATAACAACCAGAGCTCCTCAACGGAGGAATTGCAACCATAAACAGCCATCTGCAAAACCCTGCGGCCAAAGCAAGCATCCGAAAACACGCTCACATCAACCTTGTAAAATTTAGTGAAAGTGTGAATTGCGGCCTTATATACCTGAGAAACAGACGCTGGATGTCGCAAAAGCCCAAGAGGCACCAATTGCCCTGGTAGAATGCGCCGTAACAGGAAAGGGAGGAGCCCGTCCCCTTATGGCATAAGCCTGAACTACAGTCTGTCTGATCCGAGAGATGGTGGCTGGTGAGCCCGCCAGTCCCTTCTTTGGGCCAGCCACCAATACAAACAGCAAGTCCAACCTCCGAAAAGGAGCCATAGCAGACAGCTACACCCACAGAGCCCAGACCACATCCAGGGAATGCAAAGCCACCTCTTTAGGGTGTGACGGCCGAGGACATAAAGATGGAAGCACAAATGTCCCCATTTAGATGAAAGGCTGAAACAACCTTTGGAATAAACTAAGGCTGCGGACACAGCACAACCTTATCCTTGTGGAGGATCAAGTAGGGAGACTTGCAAGACACGGCCGCCAACTTGGAAACCCTCCTGGCAGATGTAACAGCCGCTAGAAAGGCCACCTTCTGAGAGAGTGTCAATAAGGGAATCTCCCTAATGTTTTCAAAAGCGTTTCTGAAGCACCAGATTCAAATCCCACAGAGGTAGCGGTAGCCGAATCAGAGGGGCCACGTGGCCATGTCGAACCCTCTGAACAAAAACGTACTCACCAATGAATTTAGCCGCCAAGGGTCGCTGAAAAAAAAAAAAAAAAAAAAAAAAGACAGCCAAAGCTGATATCTGCCTCTTAATGGTGCTGAATGCAATTTTCTGATCCAATCCTCGCTGCAAAAACAGCAGGATCCTGAAAAGTGAATACGTACGCGGACGCCACACCATCTCCTCACACATGGAGATGTACACCCCAAACTCCCCTCCCCTAATCGGTCAGGCTGGCATCCATTGCAATCACCATCCAATGAAGAGGAAGGAATGACTTCACGGACTGGAGGGCTGGAGACCTCAGCCACCCGAGCAGGGAATCCCTGACTAGCTGGCTCACCCGAATTTGACAATCCAGGGACGATGGAGATTTGTCCCATTTGGACAATATCTCCTTTTGCAAGACTTGAGTGTGGAATTGAGCATGCTGTACCGCCTCGAAAGTGGCTACCATGAGACCCAGGACTCGCATGCAAAAACACTGCGACAACCACCAGCGGGACACAAACAACTTTACAGCAGCTTGAAGAGTCTGCAACTTGTCCGAAGGGAGAAAGACTTTCACCTCTGAGGAGTCCAGAAGCAAGCCCAGGTACTCCAGGCGTTAAGTCGGCACCAATACAGACTTCTATAGGTTCAGTACCCAACCAAACTCCCGAAGAGTATGCATGGCGATTGCCACATACTCCCTTAACTCTGAGGAGGAAGCTGCCCTCAGAAGGAGGTTGTCCAGGTAGCCCATGACTGCGATCCCTCTCTGCCTCAGCAAAGCCGAAATTGGGGGTAGCACCTTGGTGAAGACCCTCGGTGCAGATGCCAGGCCAAAAGGGAGAGCTACAAATTGGTAGTGCTCGTCCCCGACCCCAAATCACAGAAATCTCTGATGCTTGATGCATATGAGGACATGCAAGTTCTTGATGTCCAGGGATGCCAGAAAATACCAGATGGAGTGCAGCAACCACTGAGCGAACCGATTCCATCCTGAACCTTTGTACTTTCACAAAGCTGTTGAGGGCCTTGAGGTCCAGGACCGGACAGACCCCTTCCTTCTTTGGGACTACAAACAGATTGGATTAGAACCGCTGAAACCTTTCCGGTGTCGGTACAGGTACTATCATCCCGCACAGCAGCAGGTCCTGTACTGCCCCAAACAGGGCCTTCCGACGAGCCAGAAGAAGATGAAGGTTGGAGCGAAAAAAATCTGTTTGGCGGACAAGAAAGAAACTATCTTGTACTCTGAGGAAACCAGTTTGCAGACCCACTGGTCAGAAAGCAGGGAGGTCCACCGAGCTGCAAACTCCCGAAGGCGACCACCCCACCTGAGAGTCGGGTGGGGGCAAACCTTCATGTGGTAACAGATTTGTTTCAAAGTTTGTTTGGCTTGTGAAACCAGGGACACTTTTGTCCCTCAGCAGGCACCTTGTAGGACTGGGAATGCTTACATGCCAACTCGGGCGGACCAAAAATCTGCTTCTGAACAGAAAAGGAGGGCCCTTGCCTACGGCGTGGCTCCTTACCATTCCAGGACTGTGGGCCCAACGTACTCTTACCCCCAGTAACATTCATAATAATTTCATCCAGCGAGGCTCCAAATAGCCTCTCTCCCTGGAAAGGAAAGTCCGTCAGTGCTTTCTTAGATGCCTGGTCTGCAGACCAGCATTCCAGCCAAATCAGGCGACGTAGCACTACTGCTGATACTGAGGTTCTAGAGAGCAAGGGGCCATATCTAAGGCCGCCTGGGGAAGCCTGTTGCTTCTCCAATTCACAGTGCAACAATTTAGCCCATTCAGTCAGTGTCTGCGATACCAGGGCCATGGCTAACACTGGCCCGAAATGCTGACCCCACTACAGTAAACATGGACCGGGCAACCCCTCGGCCCTTCTGTCGGCAGGTGCCCCTTCCACCGTAATCGTGGTTACCTTATTTAACTTGGATAACGGGGGGGGGGGCATTTCTTCAGGAAACTCCCCAAAAGGGGTAACGCCATGCATTTTAGGACTGAAAAGGCCTGCTGCCGTTTTCCCCACTCCTTGTAAATAAACTTATTAAAATACGTTCGGTAAGGAAACACCTTAGGCGTGCGGGCCGGCTTGTGGGACCCGAAAGGGATCGACACCTCTGTAGATGCCCCTGCCGTATCCTCCATTTTTAGGGTATCCTGCACTGCTGTAATAAGTGCTCCTACAAGCGCCTTTTCCTGCTCTGACCTGACACGGAGTTAACCTCCCTGTCCGAACGGTCCTGGTCCGCATCCTCTGATACATCAGAACAGGGGCCGCGAGTCACTGCTGGGCCAGAGTCTGAATCAGAGCTTTCCCCAGAAGACGGAGGGGGCGTTTACCCCCCTTGCACCCACACACCACTTCAACCGACAGAGCATCCATAGGCACCGCAGGTGCAGGGGAACCAGTTGTAGTCACAGGGATGTTTGGGGAAGAAGCACCAGCTTCTGACGCCATGCTGACCCACACTCGCCTGTCACCACTTAGGGACCTAAGGCAAGTCACACAAAAAAGTCCACCCTCCTAGCTGCACAGACTGAGGGGCCCCCCTGCAGGACTCACCACCCTGACCTAGGTACTGCACTGTGCTGCTGCTGCTGTCCCCTCTCCCCTGTGCCATCCACGAGGTGTCTGTGTGGAAGTGTACTGTTCTAGAAGGAAACAAGCGCCCAGTGCTAGAGGCAGGTACGGGCACTGCACCCCCATGTGCCCAGTCAAACAGCAGCCCATAGCATGGGGAGGAGGGAAAGCACAGGGAGAGAAGAAAGGGAGAGTGAGAGACCCCCCTAGTCGACCTTCCAGGGAATGCCCTTCTGCTCCATCCTGCCGAGACAGGTGGAGCCATACTTACCCCTCCTGCAGGGACTGTTGGACGCATTCCAGTCAGACCCATCACCCAAGCAGTACAGGGTGGCTGCCAGCCATGACACACTGACACAGAGAGCAGTAGCCCGCTCATATGTGTGTCCCGGAGCATATAGCTCACTGATAGCCCCTGGAATATATGGGGCATGGCGTGGCTGACCCAGCGTGTAGCTATAGCCTGCTCACGCTCAATGGCCAGGCTGGGGAGACTACAAGGATCTATATTATCCAGCCTGTCACCCAGCCTGGCTGTTGATTGAAGATCACAGGAATCAAAAATGCAGAAAAAAGAAAAAAATTCTACACTAGGCAGAAAAAAGCCGAGCTGCTGGATGCAGTGTGAGGGGTTATAGCCAGTAGGACCGCCCCCGCCTAGTCCTCTCCTAAAGGGGCGATATAACCCTAAGGTCAAGAAGAGCTGCTGTGTCTGTCAATGAACTTCAAAGAAAAGGATTTTACGGTGAGTACAAAAATCCTATTTTTTTTGGATAGAGCAAGGGAGGGTTATTACCCCTGTCAGATATTTTTTTTGCCATTTGTGTTCCATTGTGGAGATTTTCCTTCAATTCCTGTCTCTTTGCCAAACAGGGAGTGAAAGGATATTCCTACAAATTGAAGGGATTCACCAGAACTAGTGTCCCCATTGGATGACTCCCCCTCCTATTACTTCTCTGGTTACAACCCAAAATGTGGGATTTTCTTTTGTTTTCATTTACAATTTATAATGGTTATCGGGACAAATAGGGATCAGACAGCAATACAAACCAACAAGTGTTCTAATCCCTCTCCACTCTGTTTAAGACTTTAGTTATACTTTAAAGCAGGGGTCTCCAATCCTTATAAACAGGGGGCCAGTTTACTGTCCCTCGAACTTAAGGGGGGCTGGACTGTAGCCATTGGGAGTAGAAAAGGTCCTGACATAAGTGGGAACAAACAATGCCCCATAGTTGGTGTCAGTGGGAAAAATTTTGCCCAATTGTTGGTGTCAGTGGGAGGAATTGTGTAATGTGCAAGTGTTGCTGTTTTTAACACTTTCTGCCTAGTCCTCTCCTAAAGGGGCAATATAACCCTAAGGTCAAGAAGAGCTGCCGTGTCTGTCAATGAACGATAGAGAAAAAAATGTTTTGCCTAACAATCTTCTTTGACCGCTTCCGGGCCGCCCCAGGTACATTTACTGCGGCAAGGTGGCCGGCTGCGCAAAACCACATACAGGTACATTATTTTGCGCATGCCAGCCGTGGTTTAGGAGGCCTGGCGGTTAGGGGGCCCAATCAGTGGGTATGGTGGCTGTGATCCATGGATCGTTCACAGAATAGACAGATCAGCCGTCTATAAACAAGGCAAACGGCGGATCTGTCAGAAAGGGAAAGATCTTGTGATTCAGGTAAGCTGAATCACGGATCTCTCTTTTCCTTCAGTGTGACGCTGTCCCACACAGTTAGTAAGCAACTCCCTAGAGAACATTTAACCCTTTGATCGCCCCTGGTGTTAACCCCTTCCCTGCCAGTGCCATTTATAGCACTGATTACTGGATTGGTGTCACTGGTCCCCAAAAAGTGTCACTCAGTGTCAGTAGACACTAACTTTTGCGCAAACCAATCAATATACAGCAATACCTCAGATTGCGAGTAAAGCGAGCGGTTTGCAATATAAGCCATTTTTAAAAAATGACTGCGAGCGCTGGCTCACAAAACTAGCACGATTCAAGCATCTAGGGTGTGCAGTACAGCATTTGGTCAGAGGTGCGGAGGCGCCAGTGACACTAGAAGCCGATCAGAGCCGCTCGGAAACACTCTGTTCGAGTGTCTCCGAGCCTCTGAGTGCATCCGAGTGACTCCGAGAGCTCGCCAAGTGTTTCCGAATGTCTCTGGCACGTCCCCCAGCTCTGGTTACATGCGGTACTGCATATACTAGCAGTGCCGCTTTAACGCATTATCTGAGTTTCCATTATTTCCTATGGGGAAACTCGCCTTTGATATACGAGTGCTTTGGATTACAAGCATTCTTCTCCACTGGGATCTGAGGTGTGAAAAAGGATGCCTTGCTCTACCAGTTCTTTTGGTAGGGGACACATTGGGGTTGATTTACTAAAACTGGAGAATGCAATATCCAGTGCAGCTGTGCACGGTAGCTTCTAACTTCAGCTTGTTCAATTAAGCTTTAACAAAAAAACCTGGAAGCTGTTTGGTTTCTATGCAGATCTGCACCAGATTTTGCACTTTCCAGTTATAGTAAATCAACCCCAGTGTGTACATTTATATTTCTTATGAGAGATCCTAGAAGTGTGCTGCAACTCTACAGAGCATTATATCGCGGAAAATTACTTACTTTCATTAGCATCTTTCTTCTCACTAGGGGAGAGACTTTTCTCTAGTTTGGATGATTCCGTTTTCAGTACCACAGAATGTTCCTCTGTTTCAGGACTTGTTTTGGGTTTCTCAGATCTTTTTTTAGGTGCATCTTGGCTGGCATTTGGGCTAGATCGAGTTTTCATAGGCGATGCTGGGAACGGCTTGTTATTTTTCACTGGAGACTGTGCATATGACTTTGAAAGTGACCTGCAAATTAAAATATATGTACAGGCAATGAGTGCTACTATCCAAACAAACATACATTCTAATTTAGTCTAAAGAAAAAAAAAAAAAACTAAAGATGCGAGTTTACAGTGATGACCTGGAATTTAATAGAAGCAATCGCTTATAGCAACCGATCAGATTCCAACTTAGTTTTTTTTTTTTTTTAACATCACTTAGAAACAAAGCATACAGTATCTCACAAAAGTGAGCACACTCCTCACATTTCTGTAAAAATTTTATTATATCTTTTCATGTGACAACACTGAAGAAATGACACTTTTATACAATGTAAAGTAATGCGTGTACAGCTTGTATAACAATGTAAATTTGCTGTCCCCTCAAAATAACTCAACACACAGCCATTAATGTCTAAACCACTGGCAACAAAAGTGAGTACATCCGTAAGTTAAAATGTCCAAATTGGGTCCAATTAGCCATTTTCCCTCCCTGGTGTCATGTGACTCAGTGTTACAAGGTCTCAGGTGTGAATGGGAAGCATGTGTGTTAAATTTGGCGTCAGCGCTCTTACTCATACTAGTCACTGAAAGTTCAACATGGCACCTCATGACAAAGAACTCTGAGGGTCAGAATACAAGAATTGCTGCTCTACATAAAGATATCTTAGGATATAAGAAGATAAACAAGATCCTGAAACTGAGCTGCAGCATGGCGGGTGGCCAAGACCATACAGCGGTTTAACAGGACAGGTTCCACTCAGAACAGGCCTCGCCATGGTCGACCAAAGAATTTGAGTGCAGGTGCTCAGCGTCGTATCCAGAGGTTGTCTTTGAAAAATAGATGTATAGGTTCTGCCAACATTGCTGCAGAGGTTGAGGGGATGGGGGGGGTCAGTCTGTCAGTGTTCAGATCATACGCTGCACACTGCATCAAGTTGGTCTGCATGGCTGTCGTCCCTGAAAGGAAGCCTCTTCTAAAGGTGACGCACAAGTAAGCCCGCAGTTTGCTAAATACAAGCATACTAACCATATCCTGTGGTCTGATGACACACAACTTATTAAGACAAACTTATTTGGTTCAGATGGTGTCAAGCGTGTGTGGGACAACCAGGTGAGGAGTATAAAGTCAAGTGTGTCTTGCCTACAGTCAAGCATGGTGGTGGGAGTGTCATGGTCTGGGGCTGCATAAGTGCTGCCGCCACTGGGGAGCTACAGTTCATTGTGGGAAACAATGAATGCCAACATGTACTGTGACATACTGAAACAGAGCATGATCCCCTCCCTTCAGAGACTGGGCCACAGGGCAGTATTCAAAATGATAACAACCCCAAACACGCTTTCAAGACAACCACTGCCTTGCTAAAGAAGCAGAGGGTAAAGGTGATGGACTGGCCAAGCATATCTTCAGACCTAAACCCTATTAATCTGTGGGGCATCCTCAAATGGAAGGTGGAGGAGCGCAAGGTCTCTAACATCCACCAGCTCTGTGATGTCCTCATGGAGGCGTGGAAGAAGACTCCTGTGGCAACCTGTAAAGCTCCGGCGAACTCCATGCCCAAGAGGGTTAAGGTAGTGCTGGAAAATAATGATGGTCACACAAAATATTGATACTTTGGGCCCAATTTGGAAATTTTCACTTAGGGGTGTACTCACTTTTGTTGCCAGCGGTTTAGACATTAATAGCTGTGTGTTGAGTTATTTTGAAGGGGCAGCAAACATACACTGTTATACAAGCTGTACACATTACTTTTCTACAATGTAAAGAGCAATTTCTTCAGTGTTGTCTCATGAAAAGATATAATAAAATATTTACAAAAATGTGAGGGGTGTACTCACTTTTGTGAGATACTGTATGTTTAAATTGGTGTAGGCTCTACCTCCACATTAGGTACAGTTTAAAACTCCACATCCCTTTAGGCAAAACACATTTTTATCCATGATGCAGCCATCTTTTTCATGTCCTGCTCCTTTTACTGTCTCCAGTGACGAATCTGGTGAAATTATTAAATGTCTAGCACTATTTTCAGCCTACGTTGGGGCATCCCATTTTCCAACGTGGTAGAATAAGCCCCCATATTCACTTTAGTCTGCTGATTTTAATAATGGAGATATATCGCTATACTCCACAGTAATACTCATAACCAATCTGCAGGAAATTGTGTATATTGCCTGTATCTGTATATAACAAGCATCTGTTATCATAAAGTGATCACTTTGCTTTACTTTAATAAATGAATACTGCGTGGTGGATGGAGCCTTAAAAAAGGGACTACAACAAGGGAATTACCCAATATCTCAAAACACACTAGAAAGACCAGGAACCAAGCCAAGACTGGAAGAATGTTGCCTTAAGTACCAATAGGATTGGTGAAACATCACCCTGTGAGTCATAGTAATCAAAAAGCGCATTGGATTACTCACGAATGCGAGTCCTGTGAGCAAAAAGGGTGTCACCAGGAGGAAAAATACACCACTGCATTTGTTTATGTTCACTTGATGAGCACGGGTTTGGGAATAAGTTATCATCCAGCCACATCTTTGCTGGAATATAAACTGTCACATATTTTGAAAGCTATTCACTTGCACTTATAGATGAACTGCACTAATATGCACTTTATAGGTTTATGATGTTATATAAGGGTGTTTGATTTCATGTTACACACTACAGTTTAGAGTGTGTTCAAGTTAATTTTTTTACTATAACATTGCTCGAACTGGTGGGAACACAGTGGGAGGTTGCGGCAACTCATCTATTTATATATATTTTTATTGTGATTTTATTTGATATATTATCCTTTATTTTCATGAGGACACGTTATCTGGATCATTATATTAGCATAGCGGTACACAATTTACCTTTTATCATTGAACAGATGGTATCCTATAGTTCCCTCTGTTTTACATTGCAGACTGAAGGAGAAAAACTGTTACGCGCTTCCCTGTTTTTTTGCCATCCAAACGCCCTTAATTTTAAAGGGGAAGTGGATCACAGGAGTGCAGCTGTCTGGTTGCTTGGTTCTCAGCCTTAGAGCCGGCAGGGGAACGATGCTGTATCCACCTAGGTCAGGGATGTGCAGTCAGGGGAGGCAGTTGAGGCAGAGCCTCACCTGCCATGAACATTAAAAAAAATTAAAAAATTGAGCTTCAAAAGGTCATAGCTCCGCTACCTGAGGTCACAGAGACCCCATATTTGGGGGGTAGGTAGCCTGCCTAAGTCCTACCCCACCACTAGGGCTAACAAAAACTATGGTTCCGCAGATACGGGGTTCCTTGCTCAGCCTGGAGAAGCTACAGAGCGGTCAGTTTAAATACAAGCTGGCACACTCTGTTTGCAGCAATCTGAGAGGATGAGCTCACAGTGCCTCTCCTCACTTCTTGTCAAAAGCACTGAGCTCAATGGACAGCTTGGAGTTTTGGATTAGTTAATGGTACCATTAGCCCCAGCTGTCCAATAAAAATGCTGCAGTGGAGGCACACCTTTTACTGCAGTGTTATAGAAGGGGCATGTGTCTAAAAGACAAATGCTCCCTTCCAGCCCAGCTCTCTTAACTACAAGGAAATACATGGGTACATGGGTCTATGGGTATAAGATTTACACACAATCCCATGTTTTCTCACACAGTTAAGAGGAAGAAGGAGAATCTGCTGCTCTTGAAAAGGTCCTGTTATAATCAAGCTAAATCATATATTTATATGCTATATGTTATAACATTTATTTACTGTGAAATTACTGGTTTTAGTTATAACTTCAAACTTCAGCAATTTCTCTGTTAAGCCACCTGCTTGAGTAAAGTTTTTGAAAATATAGTAAATTACCTTAAAAACTATATATAATAATTATTTGTATAATACTTATGGAAATGAAACCCTTGCCACCCAGGCCAATTCTGACACTTCTCTCATACATGTAACAATCATCTTTTTTGCTAGAAAACTACCCCCAAACATTGTATATATTGTTTTAGCAGACACCCTAAGGAATAAAATGGTGGTTGCTGCAAGTTTTTATGTTGCATGGCATTTGCACAGCAATTTTTAAATAAAAAAATAAATAAAAAATACTACAGATAAACAGTTTTTTTTGTATAATGTGAAAGATGTTATCCCAAGTAAATAGATAACCAACATGTCATGCTTTAAAATTGCGCACACTTCTGGAATGGCGCCAAACTTCAGTTCTTCAAAATCTCCGTAAGCGGCGCTTTAAATGTTTTTTTTTTTTTTTTTTGCAAAATTACATGTTTAGAGTTACAGAGGAGGTCTAGTGCTAGAACTATTGCTCTTACTCTAACAATCATGGCGTATGTAACCTGTGTGTATCTGGCTCCGATATTAGCCAGTACATCACCAGCCACTGACCTCACCGCACATCCCTGACCTAGGTATGATTAAAAAAAATTGCCATACTTTTAATAGCACTCCACCAGCTTCCCAAAGACAGCAGGGCGATAAGTTTATTTGTAAAAACACATTTGTGCTTTGTAAATGTGCAGTGTATGTATCAATTTTAATTAAAGCAGCAGTATGACCATGTTGAGGCCACACCACAGCTTCATAAATGCCCTCTATCAGGTCAGGAACAGGAAGTACAGGCTCTCTTTAATGGAGACATGTTTAGTAATGTTTAACCACCTCCTGCCCACGCTATAGCCGTAAGACGGCTACAGCGTGGGCCTCAATTGCCGGGAGGGCATCCATGTATGTGCTCCCGAGATCGGGGCGCGCTCTGTGGTCAATGAGACTCGGCTGATCACAGATCGGAGTAAGGGGCCGATCCTGTGATTGTTGTCACATGTACCACACAGCCAGTACTTGCCAGATATTCCTGCATCTCCTTTAATGTTACTGTAGGTCTCTTGGCAGCCTCCCTGACCAGTAATGTCACTTCTGTGCCATATTTTCTCCACTTGATGACTGTTTTCACTGTGTTCCATGGTATATCTAATGCTTTGGAAATTCTTTTGTACCCTTCTCCTGACACATTTTAACAAGGAGATCCCTCTAATGCTTTGGAAGCTCTCTGCAGACTATGGCTTTTGCTGTAGGATACGACTAAAGCCCTATACACACACTATTAGATTTTCTGCTGATTTTTGTCTTCAGATTTATCAAAACCATGTAGTGCAAGGGCCTGCCTGATCGCATACAAATTGAAACTCCTAAGGTTTGACCTAATATTATATGGTTTTGGTAAATCTGAACTAAAAAAATCCGCAGAAAATCTTTAGGCCTCATGCACACTGGACATTTTTGGACGTTTTTACAGCAGCTGTTTTTGGCAGTAGACTTTTTTTGTAGTCATTAAACTCTCCATCATGTTATCCTGTGTCCATGCATACATAGGCTGTTATCAGCAGGTTTGGGCAGTAACGTTTTTGAGCAGTAAAAACACAAACCAAAACTAGTGGGTTCTGAGAGACGTTTTTCAGCTGTAAAAATGCTCCAACGCTGATAAACGATGATAAATGTCGATAAATGCTCAAAAACATCACTGACCAGCGTTTAACGTTTTTGATCTATTGTAAAAAAATAAAATAAAAAAACCCGCTATCGTAGAAAAACACTAAAAATGCGATTGCAAAAACGTTGAAAAAAAAATTGAAAAACTCACTGCAAAGCTACTGACGTTTTTATAACATTATTTTAACATCCAGTGTGCATGAATGTCAGCAAAGACCTACTAGTACAGCTGAACTTTATTTGGGGTTAATCAGGCACTTTAAGGCTCGGTTCACACAGGGGGCGATGCGAGGCGACACGACTTGCCGCGCCGCGACCTGCCGCGACCTCAGCAGCGACTTGCAAATGACTTCTGTATAGAATTCAATGCAAGTCGCCCGAGGTCGCCCAAAAGTAGTACAGGAACCTTTTTTCTAAGTCGGAGCGACTCGAGTCGCTCCTCTTAGAACGGTTCCGTAGTACAGAACGGGGGCGACTTGTCAGGTCGCGGCACGGCAAGTCGTGTCGCCTCGCGTCGCTCCCTGTGTGAACCGAGCCTAAATGATGGCAAGTGTGTACTGACTCCCATTTACATGAGTTCAGATGTAATCGTTTCATTTTGAACACAGCTACATTCCCAGTTATAAGAGGGTGTGCACACATTATTTTCGTTTTTTATTTTTACTAAAAAAGATTTCAGTTTGTTTTTCAATTTAGTTGTACAGTTTATAGGTCACATTAAAGGTGGAAAAAGTTCTGACATGATTTATCTTTGTCTCATTTTTTTACATCACAGAAACCTGCCATTTTAACATGGGTGTGTAGACGTTTTATATCCATTGTATAAGGTCTAGCAAAGAAGAACAGAATACATCCATAGTGCTCTATCTGAAAATCATACTTTGGTGTTGCTGGAGAAGATGATCTTTTGGACATGGTTGCAGGCGATTCCGATCTTCTAAGAGGAGAACCAAGGGCACTAGCTTGTACAGGAGTTGTAGCTCGTTTTTCTTTCTTTAACTTTTCAGGCTATAAAATTAGAAAACCAAACTAAATCTGGAGCACTTGGGAAAAGAACAGTTGATATAAAAAAAATACAAATCCTTTAAAAACCGGTCATGGTTACAGTTGAAAATGAACCACAAAATAAATGTAACGCTACATTTTAGCACAATCACAAAGATCCAACATCTTTTCGCAGTCAATATAGGGTGATCCCTCACCTGGATAGATGCAGCCTGATCTTCCCTGGATCAGGTGATAGTTGACATGTTTGCTCAGATAGAAAGCCATATAATCTTACATGGAGGAAGTAAAAGTGCACTAAAATTTATAACTGTCTAAATTCCAATAAGGAAAATATGGTAAAGGGCCAAAACAGGAAATGTCTACTAATGAAAGATTATGAGTTAATGTTAGGTCAAAGAAAAATAAAAAAAATCTATTTCTATATTCTATGATACTATAATCAGAAAGCTTTAATGCTTTACATTATTTAGCTAAAATGTGTTCAAGCCCAATACCGGCGGTGCCCTAGTTATAAACATCCAACTTACAAATGACCCTACTTACAAATGGAGGCAGACAACAGGAAGTGAGAGGAAATCTACCCCTAGCAAGGGAAATGTACTCCTGTAAGAGTTATTATTGGAAAAAAGCTACCTCCACTGATGTTGGCTTGTTGTGGAAACAAGCTTTGGTGATAAAAACATTTTCAAAATGCAACTGTTATTGGGACAGAAAGTGAGGTGAAATCTTCTGAACAGGGGCACAGACAGCAAAACCAACATTACAGGGATGTCGTTAACCCTTCCCTATGCTATCCAAAAAGCTTAAAAATAGTGTTTTTGGCTGGAGCTACACTTAAAAAATTTACCTGTTCCGTTACCTGTTCAAACAGATTCAACTTAAGAACAAACCTACAGACCCTATCTTGTTTGTAACCCAGGGATCGCCTGTATAAGGTTCTGCTTGATTTTCTTATGTGAGCAAAACCATGAAAGTCCTGAAGTGCAGTAAACCATAATAACTAATCAGAACACACTCTTCTCAGACTTTGAATTAGACAAGATTCATTTTAAATTGGTTGCTGTAAGCTACTACACTGAATAAGCACTCCCGAAAAAGACTAAAAATGCTCACCCTAGTAAATCTGTATTTGATTGTTTGGAAACACTGTCTGAACTGCCCGTCTAAAACTACACATAGCTACAATACAGGAACGTGGGAGAAATTCCTCCCTGCCACCATTCCTGCAAGTCTCCTTTTTATAAATTCCAGAGGGTATATCCTGCAAAATTGTGATCATACCCACCCCATAAAAAATATAAACCTAGGTGACTCACCATTATTCGGAACCCGACCTACAAAACTTAAAAAAAAATGTATAAAACATAGTTATTAAACCCAACCTCTTCCAATCTTAATCTAAACTATAAACCAAACTTCTAAAATTTGACCAAATTTCTAAACCTAAGATTAAACTATTTGCTTTATTAAGCCCTTTGGTCCTTGCTTTGTTAACATTTGATTCAAAGACAAGATGCGAGGAGAAGAGTCAGATGAGCTGACCTAATAACTTTATACATGAGCTGGTTGGGCGAGTCACAAGAGAGATTGCTGGCTGTCAACTCACCATGAAGATCAGATGATGTATATAGTGGTAAACCTTGCTCATGAAAACCAAAAAAAATAGGCATGTCTAACCTCATAGCATAGCCATTACTAAAGAATCACACAATTAAGGCAACACATTGACACATTTCAATGGATATGCCTGAACTGAACATATTACAGATATTGGCAGACAATTACAAATCAGGCTTGAAGTCAAGAAGCCATCTTTTGATTCTATATACGATAAAATAAATTAAAGAATAACATTTAAGAAGCGACCATGCTTGTTAAATTTTCACTGGATAAAATAATTTTAAATAATTTTATGTGCAATAATTTTCTCTAGGTACTATTATGCTTTAGGTGATGCATTTAGTGTGAAAAGCAGCTAAGATGTTCACACAGAACTTGCTGTGGCCCAAACAAGACTACTGGGCAAGTTGTGACAGCATGTAGAAATGTAATGCTTTAGCTTGCAGTGTTCAAACATATATACAGTAAGTTAGATGTTTCAGGGTGAAATGAAAGCAGTAAAGAATATAATTGTTCACCTGTGCCTCTGGGGTAGTTGGTGTCTTTGCTCCATCTGTTGCGCTAGGGGACGGCAGGGTCTTCTTCCGCTCAGTGCTCCGTGAAGGGGAAGACTTGTAGGGAGATTTAAGAGGACTAGCAGGGGCTACACGAGGACACACATGATAGACTAGAGAGTTAGAGTGTAAAGGCAAGGAACACAAGATGGTAAAGTGGGAAAATTACAGCAGGAGGAAGAAAGGGGAAATACAATAATATGTTAAATTCCTATATCGTAGAACATATGGTCACTATCCACCAAAAGAATGTCCTACAGACAAATCAATTATGAAAACATATCATGCTTATTTCACATTTCACTAGTAAACGTATGCTTCCATGATATTGATTTTGTACGTGAATAAAGTAGCCTCAAATCTTTTGCTATCAAACCGCCAGAAGAATGAAAAAAGGAAATAGTACACAGCAATTACGGACAATGTTAGGTTTTCTTCTTGTTAATTAATAAAATGCCCTCATCACTGCATACTAAAACAAGTGAAAATAACACTTGAGATGCTTTTTCCTGGACACCCAATATTAAATGACATCTCCCAAAGAGCCTTTTTCATGTTCTAAGCAAAATACATTTTTTTAATAATAGACATGGAGATGCCAAAAGGGCCAGTAAACCCAGATTTCAGCTTGTCTAATATAAAAAAAAAAAAAAAGACAAAATTTAAGATCTGATAGTACGGGGAAATATTTTCCAACACCCCAATACATTTCTGCCATTCACCCGGTTTTCAGCTATACTTGGTAACGCAGTGTAACCATTCATTTGTAGAAGACAAATCAGAAAAAAAAAACAGTCTACAGTTAGGGAACAAAAATACATTCCGATTGGTTGTTATGCATTGCTGCACTTGTTTCTTGACTAAATATAAAATGTTAAAGTGGTTGTAAAGTCAGAAGTTTTTTTAGCTTAACCACTTCGCACCCAGGCCAATTCTGACATTTCTCTCCTACATGCAAAATTCATAATTTTTTTGCTAGAAAATTACATAGAACCCCCAAACATTATATATGTTTTTTATTTTAGAGAAAATAATGGTGTCATTGCAGGAGAGATGTGGGGTCTTATTGACCTCGCATCTCACCACAAAGAGGACCTGTCACACACCATTCCTATTACAAGGGATGTTTACATTCCTTATAATAGGAATAAAAGTGATAAAAAAAAATTAACGTAAAAAAAGTGCAAAAATAAAAAAAATTTGAAATGCCCCTGTCCCCGGTAGCCTACGTCAAGAAGCGACCGCACATGTAAGTCCCGCCCATACATGTAAACACTGGTCAAACCACACGTGTGAGATTTCGCCACGTGCGTTAGAGCGTGTGCAACAATTTTAGCACTAGACCTCCTCTGCAACTTCCAAACTGGTAACCTGTACACATTTTCAAAGTGTCGCCTATGGAGATTTTTAAGTACCGAAGTTTGGCACCATTCCATGAGTGTTCGCAAAGCGTGACATGTTAAGTATCTATTTACTTGGCGTAACAGCTTTCACATTATATAAAAAAATTGGGCTAACCTTCCTGTTTTGCTATTTTTTTAAACTGTTTTTTTCCCCCCCAAAAAATGGCATTTGAAAAATTATTGCGCAAATACCGTGCAAGATAAAAAGTTGCAATGACTGACATTTTATCCCTAGGGTGTCTGCTAAAAAACATATATAATGTTTGGGGGTTCTGAGTAATTTTCTAGCAAAAAAAAAAAATTTTGATTTTTACATGTAGGAGAGAAGTGCCAGAATAGGCCTGGTATTTCAAGGGTTTAAATACCTTGCTGGTATATTGCTACTTCTACAGACAAGCTACAAATTTATGAAATGTAATTTTTATGTTGGGAAAAAAATGATTACGTCTACTGGCCCTTTTAGAAATGTTAAATAAAAAAAAAACATGAATAAATTACAACAAAAAATGAAAATGATGGGTTGGAAAATGAAATGAAAGCACTTAATAAGAAAACTATCAACTGTAATCAACTATATATGTAGCTTACTATACACCTTAAAGTGGATCTGAAGATTTGCTATGTTAGGGGCCATTTAGAAATGTTAATTGTGGATTAAAAAAAATAATAAATTAAATACAAGGCCTTAACCTTTCCCACTGATCTGCAGCTGCCTCAGACTGTGATAAGAGGCTGACCTATAGAATCTATGGAAATCCTCTGTCACCCAGACAGGGGACTCTGGAAGACAAGAGAAGCAGGGTGCTCTGGAATAATGTGTTTGATGAACTGGAATGCAGAGAGAGTGAGTCATATTTACAAAATCATCCTACCCCTGTCAAACACACTGTGCAGTAATCATTTAATTAAAATCACCACACAAATTAATGTCAAGTTTAGTCTTAATTGAATTTTTGTCTATTAATCAGTTGTATGCTGTAACCCAAAATAGGGCATACAAGCGGTATTGGATTATGTGAAGGATTTGTAAAAATGCTGCATCTTGTTGTCTGTTATAGGTTAAGCTGTTCAATTTAAAACCCAAAGTATATAAACCTACGCTGTGTGAACATAAAGGTGAATTAAATTAGAAACTGCAGCACCTCATTTACAATCTGGGCATCAGATGTGTTCAAATAAAAAAACCATTAAAAAGGTGTGCTGTCCCTTTCAATACAAAAACCTCAATAAATAGGTGTAAAAATAAAAAAATAAAAAAATCACCAAATCATAAATGCACAAAAAATTAATTAATTCATAAGGTGCTTTTCAGAAATAAAAACGGACGTAAAAAAGAAAAAAACCGAAATATACGCAATTCTTTTTCATTATACGTAGATGTGAAAACAGTCCCAATAAGTGAAAAAATCTATTTCCCAAAGTTCAAAAGGAATGTATTCACCGAAAAGTTATCAGCATCTGTATAGAGATATGGAGAAAAGGGTATCTTCGGGGATAAAAGACGTGCCACAGGACTACTCCACAAGAAAATGGTTAATAAACTCTTTACCGAATGGACAGATCCCACACAGAGAGATCATGAAGTGCGTTGTTCCTCCGCAGCCACTAGTGCCCTGGTCTCCTTAGAAATAGCCAAGCCTCTATTTGGTAAGGAGCTTATTAACCCTTTCTGCTGGAGTGGTCTTGTGCCATGTTATGCCTGGTGGTACCCTTCTCTCCATAATGTCCATCCAGAAGCTGATCACTTTTCGGGGATCACATCTCTTTTGAAATAGCATTTTTACTCATTGGAAATTTTTTCCCTTAGACTTTTGTTTACATGCAATACAATTAAATATGAATTGAGCATATTTATGTATTTTTGAAAAGCAACTTATGAATTAGTTAAAGGTTTATTCAGTTATGAATTGGTGATTTTTTTATTTTTACATCTTACAATCTTATTTTACATGAGGATTTTGCATTTAAAAAAAAGACACAGCCCCCATTAAACTGTTTTTTTTTAATTAAGTTGTTTAGTTTACATTTTTCAATTCGTGAAGGATGGCTACATCAAAATCAAAATCTGATAGCTCAGTGTTGTGTGGTTTCTAGGCAAGTTAAATCAATTCTTGCTCCTTAAATTTCCTTAGCACTTATTCCTAAAAGAGCATAGCCCAACTACTGTTGCCATTCAGATCAGTCTAAAGTTGCCCATAGCTTAACCTAGCTGAAAAAGATAAAATAAAAAACGAACAGATTCCCCCATCCACACAAGAGAAGTGCATGAAGGAATCCTTCCCGCTGTGCCATTGTAGTGACTCCCTCGACTGGCTGCATCTGCTGATCAATAAAATTAGTCCAGTATTCTGGTTTTACAAAATTTGATCACAAGACAGACTTCTGTTGAGCAGGAACGGCTGTAGATGATCAAAATTCATCATCATCTGGTACCTGCTGAACTGGCCAAATATCGATACAGCTATAGCAAGGAATCTTGTGGCAGAAGCAAGACTCAATTATGGTCTTGTACGAGAAGCAAAGACACAACCGCTTAGCTATTGTGCCAATGAAAACTGAAAATCATATGAACAGCCGTGCTAACCCATTATGTGGAAAACAATTCTTTGAGCGAAGTTCGTTTTTAAGCTCAATGCACTTCAAAACCATAAGCATTAGACGGCCATGGTTTTGTTGTTTCTCAAGTCACACTTTATTTGTCTGCACAACGTGGCAGATAAATCTGTATAGGAAATTAACGTTTTGCTCAAAACACTGTCAAAGTGTAAACTCTTATAAAAACTTAACTCATGTGCTCTTTTAGTCTGTTAAATATATCATTTGAAGGGTTTTGCTATATCTGTGGAATGAGTCCAAAAAAAAAAAAATACCTGTTGATCTTCCCAGAAATCTTTCTGTCTAATTAAATTCAAGTGTGCTCTGCATATGCTGACTGTTATTAAAGCGGAGGTCCGCCCACCGCTGGGAAAAAAAAAATAAAAAAAAAATACAGCAACTACACATACTGCAGCTGCTGGCTTTTAATAATAGGACACTTACGTGTCCTGGAGTTTAGTGATGTTGGCACTGCAGCTGATGTTTCCATCAGCTGTTGGGTGCTGCCGCTGCCATTGCAGTAAAGGGAACCCGGCAGTGTAGCCTTACGGCTTCACGCCAGGAACTCTGCGCATGCACAAGGCTCCGCTCCTCTCTCCTACTGGCCCAGCAACAGGGGGAAGAGGAGGGGGCCGAGCCATGACGTCAATATCTGTGGCTCCTCGAAGTGGGAACAGGATACCTGTCCCTCCTACTCCCCAAAAGGTGCCAGAGGGTGAGGGGGCGCCTGTGGGGAGGAACAAAATGAGCATAATTTCCACTTTTGGGTGGAACTCTGCTTTAATTACAATGTTCTTTGACAACTACAGAACCACATCCTCCTACATTGTCGACAATAAACGAGGGGCAGGGCTCCAGTCTTTTCTGGTTTCTGCTCTCCTGATACCGAAGTGAGATTGAGTGTTGTCAACCTAGCACTGGAATTGGCAAATTCACCAAGGGAAAATAATGCAGCCACCACCAAGGACTGGTTGATGTGCTTGAAGGACTAACAAGAACAAATGTTTGGAATAAACTAGAGAGCATACACGTCTCCCTCATTTACTCTGCAGGTCAAGATAGCATGGCTGTTCACCTAATAACTTCTATTTTCTTTAACACATTACCTGACATATAATGACATGACTCATTTAGCACGGCTGCACTCCTGCTCCTGGATAAGGAAGAGTGCGTTGGAGTCAGCAGTCGAGTAACAATGAAATTTTCCATGGGACTAAGATACAAACGATGGGCTGAAGGATGGAAGCAAATGAATGTTAGAACAAAAAAAAGAAAGCAAAAAACAAAATGAAACGAAACAATGGCAAACAAAATCAACTGATGAAAATAAACAAAGGATGGATGATATATAACAACATGTAAATGAAAGGGCAATTTCAGTGTTTCAATAAATTTCAGCTATGCGTTCGTTGGCTACATTTCCAAAAATTCATTTTTACAATAAAATTTACTTCCTATACGAAGGACAAGTGCTCTAACTAATGTATCTTGGGGATATATATTTATTAGTTAAAGCGCTTAGCCTTTACTTTACATCCCTGCCATACCAACATAGTACATAATTAAAGAAACCTGTCCCAAGAGAAACCATGGAGGCCACCATTGCTGATTTCATATGCTGCAAAAGTGAAAAATTCCCAAATTTTGGTTTGTCACTGGAACAGGAATAGAGAGGACATCACTAGCTCTGGCGATAACCAGGTATTTGTCACTTGGAGGGATTTCTTTTTCTTCCCGTCATGTCTAGGGGACAAAAAGTGAAGGGAAACTCGCCAATGGGACACAGGTAATGCATAAAAAAAAAAAAAGAAAAAAAAAAAAAAAGGAGTTTACGTATTCTATTTCCTCAAATACAGGTGCACTAGGAGAGAATCCTGTATCCATTGATTTCTGTAATATACAATAATGGCTATACAAGAGACCACCACTTGTAAAGTGAAATAATACATTTAGCGTGGCTGTAATTCCTAGCAGAGCAGATCTTAATAATCGGTCTATAAAAATGCACTGCAGTTTTGGCTCCTGTACAATCTGTCTGAGTCAAACCTTCATTCCAGTCTGCTGCACAGCACCAAACAATAGCACTTGGACACACCTAAGCAAGGGAGACACGTCTACTCTGTACTGATCAAGGTCATCTGTCTCGTGGCAAAGATACTTACTCTACAAAAACAGAAGCCAATGTAGTATTTCTTTATATTCAGGTCTGGTACACTACCTATTCCGAGTAAACAGGAGTGCTATTTAGCACAAAGAATGTCGATCATTTATTAAATGGATATCGAAGGCAGAAAATCAATTTGGAAAATATGGTATATACTTAATGCAAACATTTCAATTCAGCTTAATTACAATTGATCTGATAGCTTCAAGCATGTTTCTGACACTCTGGAGACGTGTCAGTATTTACAGAGCTGAATATTCATCTTCATGGTGCACACTCTAAGGCTTCATGTACATATAGCCCATTTTGACTGCGGCCGTGGGAAAATGCAAAACATGGCAAAAATCACATTGCGATTTCAGCAACAATTTTGCCATGTTTTAAAGGCCAGCGGTCAAAAGGTTGCTATTCTGAATGCGATTCTTCCCCATTCAGGAAATGGGAGGTTTACGGAGGTTGAATCCCCTTTGCATTTTCCCGTGACCACGGTAAATGACAGCCAAGTGTGCATGAAGCCTAAAGCTCCTCATAGAGCTTTTCAGGCAGAATCCTCCTCGCAAAGCTATTGTATTTAAGACTTCCCACCATCAGAATACACTGATCAGAGATGCTGATATAGCCTGCAGTGCTGATCAAGCAAGGATAACCCATCAGAGTGGTTTTCGAGAACCCATTTTGTAGATCGACTTCTCTACAACCTCCCTGCCCATACATGGTTTGAAAAGCTGCAAAAATAAGCCAATTGTACTTACATACCTGGTCCAATATATACAGTGAGGGAAAAAAAAGTATTCGATCCCCTGCTGATTTTGTACGTTTGCCCACTGACAAAGAAATTATCAGTCTATAATTGTAGGTTTATTTTAACAGTGAGAGGCAGAACAAAAATATCCAGAAAAACGCATTAAAAATAAAATAAAAAAATAAAATCAAGATTTCTGGCTCCTAGGTGTCTTCTATACAGGTAATGAGCTGAGACTTGAAGGGAGTGCTCCTAATCTCAGCTTGTTACCTACATAAAAGACACCTGTCCACATAGGCAATTGATCAGATTCCATCAGATTCCAATCTCTCCACCAAGACCAAAGAGTTGTCCAGGGATGTCAGGGACAAGATTGTAGACCTACACAAGACTGGAGTGGGCTACAAGACCATCGCCAAGCAGCTTGGTGAGAGGAGACGAAAATCAAGCTCTTTGGCATTAACTCAACTCGCTGTCTTAGGAGGAGGAGGAATGCTGCCTATGACCCCAAGAACATCATCCCTACCGTCAAACATGAAGATGGAAACATCATGCTTTGGGGTTGTTTTTCTGCTAAGGGGACAGGACAACTTCAAAGTACCGTCAAATTTTGGGCGAGAACCTTCCTCAGCCAGGGCATTGAAATTGGGACATGGATGAGTATTCCAGCATGACAAAGTCAAGATCTGCAGGATGAAATGTTTGCGGTCACCACATCCCAAGATTATAGAAAAAATAAAAAAAAACCCTATAATAGACCAGAAACAATAATTAGATCATAAAAAAAGTTAATCACAAAAATAATATATTCAATAAAAGAAACTTCGGTCATAAAAAAGGAAAAAAGTATACTCGATCATGCCAAAGCTTTGATAAATAGAGGGGGCATCCGGCGCCCAAAGGTACTGAATGTCCCCTCCCAGTGCACCGGATGAGAGATCCACAAAAAACTAAGACGAGGAAGGAACCATATAAAAAAAAAAAAAAGGAAGACCGTGAAAATATCAGATATTTTTGATCTGATATTTTCACAGTCGCCGTGCCAGTGTGCAGACGCCACTGGGTTATTTATCAGAGTCGTCTGCGGTGTGTAAACACAGCTGCGACGGCTCTGATTACTAACATACTCGGCGTGCAACCGAATAAAGGTAAGCTGCAACACTTGAGAATTCTGTGTCTTTTTATCCTATTTTATATATGATTTCACCCCCTACATTATCGTCCATATGTATCCCTAAAGGTATACTCCCTGGGCTGGATATTCATAGAAACTTTTCAGCCAAGTTTGGGCTCTGCAAATATAGGATGCGTTTTTCCTGTTCTGAGTGACATGCTTTTCATTCAGGTATGTACGCTGAGTGTGCCTCGGTTTGTACACACATACATATATATATATATATATATATATACACACATACATACATACATATACACACACACACACATATAATATATATATATATACACACACACAAACACCATACCGTGTCTTAATTTAAGATCATACAACCTGATTTTTTTCTGGGGGCCTTTTTTTTTCTAGACCTTTGTTGAGACACACACACGGAAACAGTTGCTATTTCATTTCTCTGCCTTATGGGACCTTCTCAACTCTTACATCATTTGACTTAATGATACTCTTGGTACGTGACCTATCCTGTCTATTCTGTGTGCTTTTCATTTTTTGTGGTATGTATGTATGTATGTATGTATGTATGTATGTATGTATGTATGTATGTATGTATGTATATATATATATATATATATATATATATATATTGCTTGTACAAATATTTTTCTTTACTGATATACGGTATATGCTTTTTTTAATAGAGACCTGGCTCTGCATGTTATAAAACCCCTGAAGAAGGGCATCAAGCTGGAAACGTCGGGTTCATCAGGGAGCCTACATGCGTCTGTATATGTATAATAATCCATACAAATGCTACTGTACACTTTTTTCCTTTATGACCAAAGTTTATTTTATTGAATATATTATTTTTGTAATAAACTTTTTAATATGATATAATTATTGTTTCTGGTCACTTCTAAAGTCCCACCCACCAAGGGATTTTTAATTTCTTTCTAGCATGACAATGACCCAAAACACATGGGAAGGGGTCAAATACTTATTTCACTCAAACGCAAATCAATTGATAACTTTTTTTAAATGCGTTTTTCGGGATATTTTTGTTGTTATTCTGTCTGTCACTGTTAAAATAAACCTAACATTAAAATTATAGATTAATCATTTCTTTGTCAGTGTGCAAATGTCCAAAATCAGCAAGGGATCAAATATTTTTTCCCCCCCTCACTGTATTCCCTCTATTGTTAGCCGTAGGCCGACATTACAGGAAGCAAAATTTATTTCCTGCAATCACAAGTTCCCTCTCAATTCACCCATCACACTGAGCATGTTGAAAGGAGAATCCCTCCCACCAAGCCATTGTATTCTCTTAACTGGAGAAAACAGCGACTGTTGCTAGTGGCTATACCAGCTGGTAGCGATGATAATATGTAAAATCCGGTACATTCAGTCTGCCCATACATGGTTAGCATTAGGGGTGCAACGGATAATCACCAATCCATGATTCGAACGGGTCACCCTGTTCGGATCGACACACGCCACATTCCACGGAGCGCTTCAGCCATCTTTGTACACCCGGCGGCCGTTTACAATGTGATCACTCCATCAAATGACGGAGCGATCAATTGTAAACAAACCAGTGTCATGTCATGACGCAGGTTCCTCTCTCCCCTCTGTGTACTGATCAGTACAGTGGAGGGGAGTGATCGGATGGAAGCAGCGCTGTGGGCTGGATCTGTAGTGCCCACAGTGCTGCTCTGTGACAATTGCAGTCACAGCCATCCCTTCATACTCTGCCAATACTCACCAATACCCAGCCGATATTACAGTGGGGGAGATGACGTGGATATTACAGTGGGAGAGATTGTGGATATTACAGTGGGGACTATACGGTGGTGGAATTTTCACAGGTTTTTACAAATTATTATTCACTGATTCGAAAAATTATCTGATCCGAGGAACTATCCAATCCGTTTTTTGATCCGTTGCACCCCTAGTTAGCATCTCGACCAGTTCCTGCTGAACCGGCCAAGAGTCAAACCATCTATACAGCTGGCCTTAGCCAGTGCAATATTCACTCATCACATAAAATGCAACTAGACAGCATCCAACTGCAGGCTTTTTATAGTCAGATCTATTAATTGCTGAATGTCCGAGATAGGTTATCACACTGTACATAATCACTGTTTTTTTTTATACTGATAATAAGAGTCCAATCCAAGGTAATATTTCTATAACTGCAGTCTGGTAGGCTGAGTTTCCTGATGGTGTCTGATATATCCTGGGGCAGCAGTGATATTTTGCCACTATTGTGCCTAATCTTGGTTTCAACTTTTTGCTCTCTCCCACTCCTCCTACAACAGGAGTGTTCCCATTCCTCTGCTAGTCCCCTCCACAAAATAAAAATATAACAAGGTGAGCTTTCAACCGCAGTGGTATCTGTCTACATCTAGGATCTCATTACTGAGGTCCATGAGAGAATTAAACTGCGATTTTACTTTACCAATAAATAACTGAAATATGCTAACATCACTTAGTGTACAAGCAGTATTTTTTAATACACGGATGGCTATTCTTTAGAAAACCGTCTCTAACATCTGTTTTCTTATACACTAGTACTAAAGTCTACACAGTCGACATGCCCTTATGTAAGATAACCTACATGTACACATGACGTGCTTTCTTCATGACCTACAAAGAGGCAATAGATCTATTAATAGTATAATATGCCGAGTATAAAAGGGACATATACTGTGTCTCTGCTTCCAACATTTTGGTATAAGCTGCACAAAGAATTCTAATTGTATGTTAGAGTGCCACCTAGTGACAGAACTGATCATCTTGAATCAAACCTCATGTTAATGACAATGAACAGTTTCCTTATTCTCCAAAAATAATCTATACACATCTACTACTTAATGGCCTTTAAATCTATTTTTCATGAAACTGGTCTTTACTGTGCTTTCTGATTCTTTGTAACATCCTCCGATTTTCCAAAACGCTTTTTCTCCGCTTTTGCACTACGTTTGGAATGAGCAGTACACAATAGTTGCGGTCATGTGCAGTACTCTATGCACACTACAATTTGATAGTCCTTTGCTCCTAGTCCATGTCAGAAGCAAGCAAGAGAGGGTGGCTACTTTCCTACATATACTGGGCCCATGAGGTGCCAAAGTAGCCGCCCTCTAACAGTCAGATCACACCAGCTCAAAATAAAAAAAATAAAAAAGGAATTTGGAGATTTGGAGGAGGTTGAGAACACTAGAACATGCTTTTGTGAGTTAATACTTAAAAAAAAAAAAAAAAAGGATTTTTCTTTTTAAACTGGAGTTTGTGGTCATTGTAATGCTGCTTTGTTGCACAGAATTTGGAATGGTTAGAACCCCTGTTCAGCTTTTATTGCTGTCTGTTTCCTATTAGGGAGATCCACCCTCTATTACTTTTTGAGACCATTGACACCAGGACAGAATAGCAATATGGTTAAATTTAATGAAGGTACAACATGGTTGAGGATTAAAAGAGGCACATCTAAGCGTGCAGGCATCCGGGGTAAAGCTGTCCACATAGACCGTCCTCAGTACCACCATCAACATCATCCCTTCCACGCTGCGATCCATGAGCGCATCAAGCCTCGCTTTCAGATTTCTCTACTGCAGTATAGTCTTCCGGATCACGATTGCAGACTGACAACGGTGAGAGTCGGTGGTGCGGAGGACGGTCTATGTGGACAGCTTTACCCCGGATGCCTGCATACTTAGATGTGCCTCTTTTAATCATCAACCATGTGAGTTGCTAAATGTTGTACCTTTATTAAATGTAACCATATTGCTACACTTAGAGGCGCCTCTCTTTTTTATACTCTGTAGCTCCTGCTGGATTTTGTTTCTAATCCCCTTGTGGAGGCTTCCATTTGTGGATGGACATTTTATGGTTACACAACCTTATCATATTGCTATCATCTTTTTATGTGGACTATAAACTGAAGGACTTATGAATAAATGGTTGTGGAATGAATCATCTGAGTTTCCATTATTTCTTATGGGGAAATTCGCTTTGATATGAGAGTGCTTTTGATTACAAGCATGTTTCTGGAACAAATAATGCTCGCAATCCAAGGTTTTACTTTATAAATAAGATAATTACTTTAGCAGGGCCAGTTGTGTCACCAGTGCATGTGCACTGCACATTCAATGGACAGGGTGCCACCCATAAAGAGCAGTACCGCAGGCGTGACGGGAGTGATGTCATCATGGCTTGGTCAGTCCAACGGCAGCTTCCCCTGAACTTGGAAGCCCTGTCAGCGGAGACAGCACACTGCTGGAGAGCTTAGTTTTCAGGTAAGTCTGTCATAATGTGCGACGTATACTAGCACATTATGACATTACATTTCAGGGACAAGATTTTTTTTTATTTTTTATTTTTTTGTTGTTGTTTATTACGGCTTTAAAGGGAAATCTCCCCAGTAGGTAATAGACTGCAAAACAAAAAACTAACAAAAGGTCTTATGATCAATACCCTTAGGTCAAATCGAATTCCCTATCTAGAACTGAAAAATACAAATACACTTTACTCTAGTTACACCACATGTATAGGCACCTCAATGATATTAAACCCATGCCCAGCCTGAGACTGCTTAGAAAGCTAATGAGGAAAGGAAAACACTTCTTGTAAGAGCCAGCACACCTACTCAAAGGCTCCATTCACACTTGTATGACTCCAAAGTTGCACCGACATTGGAGTGTAACATTGACACAACTTTGGATGAGTGCAACTTGGATATGACTTTGGCTTTGACCAGTGATAATAGCCAACTGTTGCATTGTATAACATTCAAGCACCAGTTTTATGCATTTTCAGACGGTTATGCATCTTTTGAGGCATGAAAGTTAGACCAAAGTAGTGCATGAACTACTTTGCAGTTGCTGCAACGTTAAGTCGCACATATATGATAATTGAGCCTAAAAGAAAGTCATAGGTGCCCATTAGAAGATTCCTAGGCAGGTTACTTCCAGATTAAACAATTAACCTTTTGCCCGTTTCTTTACCTTTGTAGCAACAACGTACACAGATGCCTTACCAGGATCCCTAATGCCAGCTTACTGAAGTATTACAACATCCAGCTCGTTACTGAGGCATAAAAAATACAGACAGCACTCCAATGTTGATTTCATTAAAATGGCAGGCAGGGGAGAGCTCATGTAATCAGTTAGATTGCATCTAACATTGGAGTCGATTTAGGGACAACATGAACACTACGCAACCTGATGAGGACAGCAAATGTAAAATGATTTTCCTATAAAACTTCTCTAGTTTTTGTCTTTAAAAAAAAACAAAACACTTAGATGAGTTTCAATAATGTTCTGCAAATTCAAAATCTTGAAGTTTAATAAAAAATGTCCTCTTTTTTTTAGTTTTTTTTAATGAAAAGATTTTTTTTTTTTATCTACAGATGCATGACATAATAGGATACCATGTGTAGAGGACTTTAATAAAACAAACATTCAAACGAGAAAAGCACAAGAAAAAAAAAACACACATAATACTTAACTTTTGGGGATTATAGGATGTAACCTCAGACTTTTGCCAATTACCGAATTACCTTTTTCTAGCTTATTTACAGTAATAAGCAAGTCATAGGGCATTGACCCAAAGCAACCAATCAGATTTTATCCTTCATTTTAACTTCTACAGCTTGGCTCCTATGGGTTAATGCAGCCTGCACCTTTTCACTGATGTTTGTACTGCTTATGTGTCTGAGAAAATACAGCAGCACACCAGAACTTTTATTGAAAGCTTTTGGAGAAGGATAAGGAATCCAGAAGCAATACAGGCATGACAGTTGAGAAAGCTGGGGAAATATGGAAAAGAAACAAGCAGATGGATAGGCAGGGGGACAGCTGGTAGGTACACTTGCCTCGGTCAGGGGAATGTGTGATTGCTGCGGTGGAAGCGGAGAGCCTCTTACTGATTGGAGAGTCCACTGGCCTTTGCAGACTCATAGTAGATGATGACATTTTGTCACATGCTGCAGAGAGATGACATTCAGGTAAGAGATTACTCATGTAACAGCCCATATTACATTCCTGTTAAGAGTTACTGAGCAGCAATGCCACAGAGAACTTTGTAAGTTTAATAATATTACCATGTAGCAGCCCTGCTGCAGAAGTCAACTGCCCCATAGAGATATAGATATAGATATAGAGATATTATATATATATATATATATATATATAAAATATCTATAGCTCTATCTATATATCTAAAATGGAAAAAAAATGATATATATATATATATATATATGCTATAGAAGACATATACCATCTAAGCCAGGGTTCTCAATCAGCCCCCTTTTATTATTAGAGTCCCAATCAGAGTCCGCCCCCCCCCTTACATCAGGGACCACACCAGAGTCCCCCTTACGAAAGAAGTGCTTACAGTGTGGCTGTAGCAACGGGCAGGAGGCAGGGCAGGTCTGGACAAAGAAAGTTCCACCCTCCAGTGAGTGCTGGGGCAAGCATGTCATTGGCTGCTAGTACGCAGACTGTCCTAAAATCCATGGATGTGAATGAGGACAATGCAGGCAGACCATAGATAGCCTCTGCTGACCTGAATGCTCAATCTGTGCACCACTGAAGACATGCCACCGATCCTAGTTGTGGGCCTGATTAAATATTGTAGTGGGCCAATGTGGCCTGTGGGTTGTAGTTTGGTGATCCCAATCCAATCTACTGTTATATTAATCATTATCGTCCTAACCAGTAGAAGGCGCTCATATAGGTTACACAAGATTTGTGGATTTGTATATTGCAATTCATTGTATTCATTGACTAATAACAGGAGGAGCTATATTCATAAGAATGCAGCACTTCAGTTTACCTAAAAGCATTAAAATGCGACTCCAAAGATAGTGGCACAAAGATACAAAATGCCTCTGTGTAAACTGACAGACTGGATGCTCATGAAGCCAACATGATGGCTGCCTTCATGGCGTTCAGGCAACCTGCAGATGGATGCTTGCTGCATAACTGAGCACAGTAGAATTTTTTTGTTTGCTAAGCAGTGCAAAGCAGTAAGCAACATGGCACATTATAGGCCAATTGATGAGCAGAGATATGGAAAACCAAATCACAATATACTCATTTGATCGACTTGTGTCAAAGGGACATGTTGGAAAAATTATCTCAATCAGCATATTTCGACAGGGGTGGGTACTGCTATCTAAATGCAATGTCCCAGAGGGGGAATTCCTCCATCCATCTTGTTTGACCGGATGAAGGAATCGGTTATTTTCTTTTTCATTCAGCCAGCTAGAATGAAAGAAAAAAAAAAAAAAATTATTGCCCAGCTTAATACGAGATAGCAGCCTTTACAAGGTACAACCAGTACCATGGCCGCAGTAGCAGAGTCATTAAGGCTACTCCGAAAAAATTTACGGAGGCTCCAAATGCACATGCTGCATGCAATTATGTCATCCGGCTGCACCCATGATCACGTCATCCTTCGGGTACTCCGGTTTCCTCCCACAATCCAAAGACATGCTGGTAGGTCAACTAGCTCCTGTCAAAATTGGCCTAAGTATGTATATACAGTATGTTGTTAAGGGCGGTGTCAATTGTCAGTACATGTAAATGTCCGTAATATAAAATAATATTTATTCAGTAGCCACGATTATGTCTTCACTGTACCAGGGACCATAAAACCAAAAGTATCTTCTTGAGCTCAGTTTGTTCTCTATATAGTGGTGTGACAAACCTGGCAGTAAAACGCGGTTAAATAAATAGAATAGGATTAATTTATCTGTCACAGATTAAGTTTCCCGTAATATTCATCTAAATAATAGGCCTATATTGCTGTGCAGAGTTTAAACTTCAATAACGTCAGTACCGAAGAATACAAAAGAAAAAAAAAAATGGAGGTAATCTCTGTAGTTTGACAACATATCTGTAAACGGATTGCTGGATTCTGTGCCACTGACAGAATATGGTATGTTTTACATTATTCAACAGATAAAGTCATGGGGGATGGAAGAAGGGATTATGACTAGGCAGGAAATCCCGACAGGGAAAATTAATTAAACCTACAGCAGCGACTCGGATTTATGCACTCTAATACACAAATACCTACTGTATACACTGCGAAATATTTGTGTCAAGGCAATCTAGGATTTACGCACTAAATAATAAAAGAAGTAAGGCCTCTCTACAGTTTGTCTCTGCCTCTCCTCTACCCTGAAGCCGACGTTGGGAGCCGATCACGTGACTGGACCAGAGCAGCTTCAGAATAGGCAAGTATTGGAATCTTTCCTTTTACAGGGTAAATAGAATAGTCATAGAAGGGGGGGGGGGGGGGGTCGAAGAAGATTTAGGCCTAGCTAGAATTTGACTGGAATTCCACTTTAAATATGATCTATGGCAAGTAATACCTGGCAGGCCTAAACTGTCCTGTAATTTGTGGCTCAGGACTCCCATACAGTCCTATAACTAACTTCTGGGGTCTATAGGGAAGAACCTCTTTCTGAGGACTCTTAACAAGAGAAATGAGAACTGATGTCTCATCTTTAAAATATTAGGCCCCACTGAAAGTGCAACACTTAATGATATAATGCTCAAAGAGATCATCAAAAACTCCCAATAACCAGAAAAGGGGATTAGGCCTAAGCGTTCCTTCATACTAAAGTAGATTTGTGCCTCCATGTTGCAGCAAAATAAGGGGTTAAGGTCTCATGCACACTGGACCTTACAAAAATGGCAGTCGATTTAGCTGTAGAATGGCCTGATAAAAAAATGTGAGTTTTGCCACGTTTTGCAGCATAGCAAAACTATACTCCCACATAAGCTTATGGCTCAAAAATGGTCATAAACACTGAATAGCCGGGTTCTTCAGGGTTTTTGAGAGTTGGAGCGTTTTTACAGCTGAGAAACTTCTCTTCAAACCCACTAGTTCTGGATTTTATTTCCAGCCAGAAAACGCCCCTCCAAAAAAAACACTCATAACAGCCTATGTGTACATGGACACATAGGCTAGCATGCTGGGAAGTTTACTGGCTGCAGACAAAAACAGCAGCTGTAAAAACACCTAGTGTGCATGAGGCCTTATAATCCGTATTTTAAAAAAAAAAGGAAAGAAAAACTAAACATCCGTGGGAAGACTGCCCCCCTTTACAGTGGTGGCCACGGGGAAGACTACCCCCCCCTTTACAGTGGTGGCCACGGGGAAGACTGCCCACCCTTTACAGTGGTGGCCACGGGGGAAGACTGCCCACCCTTTACAGTGGTGGCCACGGGGGAAGACTGCCCACCCTTTACAGTGGTGGCCACGGGGGAAGACTGCCCCCCCTTTACAGTGGTGGCCACGGGGGAAGACTGCCCCCCCCTTTACAGTGGTGGCCACGGGGGAAGACTGCCCCCCCCTTTACAGTGGTGGCCACGGGGGAAGACTGCCCCCCCCTTTACAGTGGTGGCCACGGGGGAAGACTGCCCCCCCCCTTTACAGTGGTGGCCACGGGGGAAGACTGCCCCCCCCTTTACAGTGGTGGCCACGGGGGAAGACTGCCCCCCCTTTACAGTGGTGGCCACGGGGGAAGACTGCCCCCCCCTTTACAGTGGCGGCCACGGGGGAAGACTGCCCCCCCCTTTACAGTGGTGGCCACGGGGGAAGACTGCCCCCCCCCTTTACAGTGGTGGCCACGGGGGAAGACTGCCCCCCCCCTTTACAGTGGTGGCCACGGGGGAAGACTGCCCCCCCCTTTACAGTGGTGGCGACGGGGGAAGACTGCCCCCCCTTTACAGTGGTGGCGACGGGGGAAGACTGCCCCCCCTTTACAGTGGTGGCCACGGGGGAAGACTGCCCCCCCTTTACAGTGGTGGCCACGGGGGAAGACTGCCCCCCCTTTACAGTGGTGGCCACGGGGGAAGACTGCCCCCCCTTTACAGTGGTGGCCACGGGAGAAGACTGCCCCCCTTTACAGTGGTTGTCAGAATACCACCCTTACACACATCTAAAAAGATCACTGGTGTCATTCTGTTGGCTCTGGCAAGTGGCATTGAACACAGAATTATGCAAGGATTATGCGGGCTCTAAACGGGCGGTCAATCAGCCACAGCTTGAGGAACTCCTTGCCACCTCTGGAGGAACCCTGATAAAGAATGGCTGTCCTAACCTGTTGCCATGATGCTTATGTCAGAGAGTTACACCTGTCAAGGGTCACGCATATATTTACAGTGATGGCACCTGTGGCAGAGTTGGGCTTTTTCCAGATAATATAATATCCTGACTATGTTTCAGCAAACTTTCACAAAGGTGATATCTAGTTTCATACTATAATAAATGTCAGATACATAATAAACAATATACTGTAGATACTACAGCCATAAATGTGAAGTCAAAACTATGAAGTCACCAATGTCACAAGCCATGTTTTCAATGATTTTTTTCATAAGCAATGGAATCAAAGCACATGTTGGTGATGGCCAGCATGATATGGGATGCATCACAGGACAGCAATGTCATGCATGATGTTCTGGATCCATTTGAAACAGTAATGTACAATGTGGTACACTTGTGTGAACACTAGGCTATACACTGTTTAGGGTAGACAGCTGGGCTGATGATGAAGTTGATGTGATCAAACACTTAGACACACAGTGGTTCTGGGGTTCTCATAAAATACCATTGGAAGACTCATCAGCGGCAGCAGAGGTCACAGGCTCTGTGTCAGTTAAACCTAGCACAGGGGGTGGGGGGGTTTCTGGGTCACCTGCACAGCACAAAACCAGAGCAAGACAAGAATGGGAAAGAATACATGATTTTGCATTAAAAACAGAAATACATTGTGCTATATATGCAGATAAAAGGTTATAAATGTAATAAAGATGCTATATACAAAGCCCAGTGTTAACATAATGAACCCCCAGCTTTTAAAAGTAATACAAAAGGAGGTTGAAAAGAGTAGCCTAGACACAATTTAGATGATTAAATTATGTAAATAGTAAATGTAGATCAACACTGCTCACATCAAAGGATCATGATTCCATTACATCACCTCGATCTTTTTTTGCAGAGTCACAAGAGTTTAACCCATCAACTGCAAGGCACGCCTTCCAATGGAGAATCAATGCCTCTGCTGTAAGGATTTAACCCCTTGATGACTATTCTTACAAGGATTGCAAACATACAGGGAGTACTAGTCCGCACAGAACAGTAGTGAAACATATGTCTGCAGGTCTACTTTTTAGGACAAAATAGAGGAATATACTAGCCAACTAAAATACCAGTCCAATACAGATAAGAGAGGATATAGGTCATCCCAACACAAAGTATATAGCTGTATCCTTTTGCATGTGAAATGACATGAACTGCAATGCAGGTTGGAAGGGCTCACCGTCTTTTCCAGATCCAGCTACCAGGGCCCCACCCCAGGACCATCTCTTCTGCTTCTGTTCCAGCTGCTGGTTGCGTTCTTGAGACCGACGCATCATAGCCTCAAATCGCTCCTTAAAAGAAACAGAAAAATAAATAAAAAGATAGACTACCAAAGCAACTATCTAGCTGTAGATTCAAGCGAGGATTCTAAGTGCCTTGAAGGTGACAAGTGCTGCCGATAAATGACTTACGGTCTAAAATCTGAAGGGAATAAGCTCATACCCAGCAGAAGAAAAGAGAAAAAAAAGAGGGGGTGGCTACTTTTGTTCCTCGTCACTGGCTGTCACTAGAGGGGCTGTAGGAAGTAAATAATATAAGTTGCATCACTGGCTTTAGCATCTGCTCCCTATGGCATTACAGCCAATGAGCTTCGCAATCTGACAAAGGATACTTTACAGCATTAACTCATTCCAGCCACACAGCCTGCTACATAGAATAGGATTGTCACACGAACCTGCACTTTCAGTTGTGCAGAATAAGACTGTACATCAAAGCTTAAAGTATTATTGAAACCCCCCCCCCCCCCCAAGTACCAACAAAATATAGATCATGCCAATGCCGTACACTGAAATGAAATGTATGTTACACAGCATAACAAGTTACCCAAATACATTTTTTTTTAAAAGATTATATACTGTGGTCATGTGATATCTCTAAATCGCACCCCCGCACTGTGGGACCTGGAGGAGGTGCAAGGAATAATCCTGTCTCAGAGCTAGAAATGTCACTTTATGAGGAGTTTTCCCAGTGTTGATGATTTTGCGGTCACATGATTGATAAAAAGAAAAAATTTGAAGGAAAAAAAAAAAAGTTTCTTCTGAATGAGAGATTTTTATTATTAAAAATCAGCTGGTGCACTTGCAGTGTTCTAATTTGCAGTGCCCTTTAGAAGTGATTAGATATATGGGAGTATCTCACAAAAATACATTTTTGTTACAGAGAACACCTAAAATCTGACTTGCATCTTAGTGCAGACATCTGGGGGGGGGGGGGGGGGGGGGTCAGTAAGCCAATCAAGCAGGAAATGTAATTGGGGGGGGGGGGGGGTTCTGTACAACGTCTGTGTACAGAACACCTCCAGGTAGCCATATTGCATTGCATTTTCCAAAAAATGACAGTGCTGTAGATTGAAAAGCAAAGGTAATTTTTTATGACATTCAATTATAATATGACGTGTGTAGCAATTGTATATGCCATATTAATTTTTTTATCTTACATTTGTTTCCCCACAAAAGTGGAGTTACCCTTTCAGCAGATTTTATTTTCAAGCATGGTCTTGTTTGCACATAACCATGGAATCTGCTAAATGAATGCACCTTTGTGATGTACTCCTACTCTAACTTATGAGTACACCGAGAAAGGGACCGGTAAATAGCAATACTTATTTTTTGTTTGTTTTAAATTCTCGAAATTCTTTATGGAAAAAAAAAAAAAAGGAACAGCAAGAAGTACAAAAAAACACAGAAAATTTAAGACCATAAATATATCAGCTGTAGCGCACAGCCCGGCCTCACAGGGCCCAGTTACAGAAAAGGGGGTCAAATAAAAACCTCCACTCCCCTCCACAACTCCCCTATGCAGTACCATCCCAACTTAGATAAATACATAGGCAACATCACAAAATATGCAATGAATAGCAAGGGTAAAAATGTCATCAATACACAGGATATCGCCAGGCTTAATACAAGGATGACTTTTGGCCTGGAACAAGATTCTGAAAAATGGAGGAAGAAATGAGCAGTAATGCCAAAATGACTGTACTGTATCAACAGAAAATTATAGGTTGAGCAAAAAAATTAAAAATGAAATGCATTTGTGGACAGGGCAGACAACCAAGACTGCCAGACTTTGTACCCTTATTCAAATAGTTAGCCTTATGAAAAACGGTATAACAAAATTGACCAACACCTTCCAAAAATCCAGTGTAGTGGCTGCTACTTTTTTCTTTTCAAATTTTTTTTTATTGGCAGCAATCAGTTAACATACAGTTACATTGTCGGAGTGGCGTAAAACGTTTAGAACTGACAGAGTATGGGCATACCAGTTAAAGTGGTTGTAAACCCTTACAAACCACTTTGACCTACAGGTAAGCCTAGATTAAGGCTTACCTGTAGGTACAAGAAATATCTCCTAAACCTACACGGTTTAGGAGATATTTACAAAAAAACAGGCACCGCTGTCTACGGCGCATGCAGGTACACCGAGCACGCCGCAGGTCACGGCGATATGCTGCTCGTGTTGGCTCCCTGACGTCATCATGGCTCCGGTGAATCACAGCGCCGGAGCAACGAGACCCGGAAGTCACTCCGGGATACATGGCAGCGGTGAAGATAAAGGAGGAGGACCGCTTCGGGGGCTTCGTTCTCAGGTAAGTTATTCATAATGAGCTAGTATGCTATGCATACTAGCTCATTATGCCTTTACTTCCTCTTTAAGAACGTTTAACATAGAATAGTGCATTTATCAGAACCACTAACAGTGAGTACGTTCTATATCTCAAAGTTACTAACCACAACTACAGTTTGAACCTGGGCCTAAGCCCAATCATTTAACATCATAAAATCTGTCTAATACTCTGTATGAGAACAGGAGAGGTCAAGGGGGCAGCCATTCATTCATGTGAAGCATAGTGTTACCATTGATATTAGGCTTTAAGGGGGAGGAAGGCTAAAGAACTACATAGAGGAAAAAAAGAGGAAAAAGAAGCCAAAAGATCAAGTATGTAGTTGCCTGAAAAAAGGAAAAAGAGAAAGAAAAAAAGAGTAATAGTTGTGGTCGGGCGGCCCGCCGGAGCCGTGCGCATTCGACCCCTGGTCTCTCTTCGGTTCCTGAGAGTCAAGGCGTCATTAAGCTCATGCCGAAATTAGGGGGAGAAATCGTTCAATCCATGGTAGCCAAACTTTAAGGTGTTGAGGGATCTTGTCGAGAATCACAGCTTCAATTTTATTATGGATCATAGCCTGAGTGACCCTATTCTTAACTTCCGTGATGCTCAATGTTGGAGTCCTCCAGGCCCTCGCTATTGTTTGCTTTGCGGCTGTGGTAAGTTGGAGAAATAACCGCGTTTGGGCTCGAGTGAGGTCCCGTGGAGGGAGATTTAATAAAGCAAAAATCTGGTTAGGGTCGAGTTTCACCTGGGCCAGGGCTGAAGCCATCTGAAATATGGTCCCCCAGAAGCGTTGCACCTCTGGACAGGACCACCATATATGTTTGCGAGTGCCTCTACCATCGCATCTTCTGAAACAATTAGGAGGATAGGATGAGAGGTATTTGGCTATTCTTGCCGGGACCAGATACCTCTGCATAAGGACCTTATAGTTTGCTTCTGATGCGACAAGATTCTGAGAAGCGTTTTACGTATTTTACCATATATCCGACCAATCATCTGCATCAAGTTCTATTGTTAGGTCTTTGGACCATTGCTGAGCGTATAGTGAGGGGGCGGTGGTGGGGGAGATATGTATAAAGGTGGGAGATTATGCCCCGAGCGTGGGGATCAGAGTCGCACACCCCCTCAAATATTGTTAGATTATCCAGCTCTTTATGTGATCCCACCACAGAGTGGATAAAATGAGAAATTTGCAGGTA